>NC_080087.1:74211943-74519443 GCF_950005125.1 Chionomys nivalis | reverse complement strand
TCAAAAATATTTTTATTTTTAAGTTTTAAGAACGAGATGGACAGAGCAGGAAAGATGGCTCAGTGGCTGTTCTTTCAGAGGACCCAGGTTCAGCTCTCACCACCCCAGGGAGCTCTACAACCATCCATAGCTACACTTCTAGGGAGTTAGCTCCCTCTTCTAGTCTTCGAAGGCAGGCACATGGGTGGTGCACAGACAAACATGCAGCAAAACACTCATACAAGTAAAAATAAATAAATAAAATGACTTTGTGGTAGAGGGTTTGCCTAGAATCTACCACTGAAGGGCTGAGGACGTAGCTCAGTAGCAGGGCACCTGCTTAGCATATGTAGGCTGTAGGCTCAATCTCCAGTAGGAGAGAAGAAAAGAAAATAAGCAATAGAAGTGTTTTCTGTTCACTACCATCCAATGATCTTAGGCTGACTGAGGACATAGGCTCAGCCTGTCTGTCCTCTGGACACACACAGGCAATATCCAGCAACACTTGCCAGCTAGGTGTGAAGATCTCTCTCTCTCTCTCTCTCTCTCTCTGTGTGTGTGTGTGTGTGTGTGTGTGTTTCTAGACAGGGTTTCTCTGTGTAGCTCTGGCTGTCCTGTAACTATGTTTGTAGACCAGGCTGGCCTCGAACTCACAGAGATCCGCCTGCCTCTGCCGCCTGAGTGCTGGGATTAAAGATGTGTGCTACCACTGCCCAGCTTTGTCCTAGTTTTTAAAAGTCTATTTTTTTTAATAATTTATTTATCCATTCATTATGTATACAGTGTTCTGCCGGCATGTATGTCTGCAGGCCAGAAGAGGGCACCAGATCTCATTACAGATGGTTGTGAGCCACCATGTAGTTGTTGGGAATTGAACTCAGGACCTTTGGAAGAGCAGGCAATGCTCTTAACCTCTGCACCATCTCTCCAGCCCCCCTAAAAGTTTATTTTTAATTGAGAGAGAGAGTACATCTGCGCAGTTGCCTAAGGAGGCCAGAAAACGGCATCAAATCCCCTGGAACTGGATTTACAGGCAGTTGTGAGCCACAGACTTGGGTGCTGGGAACCCAAGTTGGGTCCTCTGAAAGAGCAGCCAGCACTCTCACTGCTAAGCCATCTCTCCAGTCCTGAGGTTTTCACATAAATTCCCATATGCTGTCTTTCTCATTAAAGGTAGAGAGAAAAGATGGGAGAGTATTTCAGATCAGGTGGCCTCACAAGTTACTTACAAATGTGTCTGAGAGAGAAAGAGGGCTTTAAGAAAAAAACACACACACACACACACACACACACACAAAATAATTCATCTATTGTTGTGAAGTGGGGGAGGGGTAAGGTGGGGAAAACTTTCAGGAGTTGCTCAGGCTATGTCACAGTGCCTTTATCCACTGAACCATCCTGCCAGTCCTGGAAAAAGCTCTTTTAGGACCCAGTCTCCCCACCCCATAGTTGCTGTGTCTCCTGATGGCTCTGAGACCTCACAGCTCTTTTGGGACAAAAGCTAGGCAGAATGCTCACGCATGCCACCCCACTCCCCTGTCTGTGTTCATCGAAGTTGGAGTTTTTCCATTAATCAGCAGAAAACCTCAGCCTCTCCCACTTCATTTCTCTCCCTGAGTGTAAATAAAAGGTTCTTCTGGAAGGTTCTCACCTTTTAGAGGTGCCACTGTGAACAGGTGTGACGAGGTGGCCACCTTGGGACCAAGGCCCTGTCTAGTCAACCCCTAGGAGAAGGGGTGCCCTTGAGAGTGGGTATGAGAAACCCCAGGTGTCATCATAGTTGGGGAGGAGGGTGTGATCCCAACTTGGTGTTTTCAAGAAAGCCGAGGGACAGTCCCATGCCATAAGGAAAAGGCCCACGCCCTTCAGAACACAAGGTCCTCCTGTCCCTGAAGATGCTATTTATGATCACTGGAGCACAGGCTTCAATTCTGACTTTTGTTTGTTCCTTTTCTTTTTCTTTTTTGACTCAAGATCTCATGTAGCCCAGGCTGGCTTTGAACTCCTGATCTTCCTAAGTGTTGGGATCACAGGTGTGCAAGCTCAAACCTGGTTTATGTGTTTTCTATTTTCCCTTGAGATTTTGCAGACATAAATGACATTTATGTTTCATTTCGAGGCTCCTCTGCCTCTCGATGGAATGGTGTCTGGTTTTTTTCTTTCTTTAGCCCAGCCTCTCAGTGTATACTCAGTACTGACTTTTCGAGAAGCCAGTTGTGTCAACAGCTTCATTTATGGGACGCAGAGATCCATTTACTCTGTTCCAGGCACACCCGTTCAAGGCCTGCTCCCTCACAGAATGATTTAAGTTATCCTTACAGCAGACCTAGGAACTCAGTACTGGAAAGACCCATGTACGAAGGAACTTGTCCACGGTCATACAGGGTTTTAGCAGAGGTTGGATTTGAACCCAGGCACTTGGCTTCAGGGTCTACGGTCCAAGTCTCTTTTTCTTCCTTCCTTCTTTCTTTCCTTCTTTCCTTCTTTCCTTCCTTCCTTCCTTCTTTCCTTCCTTCCTTTCTTCCTTCTTTTTTTATGGGTTTTCAAGACAAGGTTTCTCTGTGTAGCTTTGGAGTCTGTCCTGGAACTCACTCTGTAGACCAGGCTGGTCTCAAACTCACAGGGATCCCCCGGTTTCTGCCTCCTGAGTGTTGGGATTAAAGGCGTGCACCACCACCACCCAGCCCCAAGCCTCTTTTTCTATGGTGACCCAGGACATTCCTTTTTCACAGTTCAGATGTGAAAACCACACAGCAGGATATGAGCTTTGCCTGAAGTCACATAACAATTGTGAGGACATCTAGAGCCAGGCTGATCTTAACTGGAACCCAGTCTCCTTGACGCTCCTGGAGGGACCCTGGCCACCACTCTGCCGTCCTCCAGCTTTCCTCTCCCTCGAGGTCATGATTAGCTCCTCCACGCTGCCCTCCCCACCTCTCACCTACAGTGTCTAAAATTCCTTCTTCACAGCTCTCAATATATATATATCTCCCTCTCAAAACCACTTTGAGGGCTCGAGAGGTGACTCCATCGGTAGCATGCTTGCCATGCAGGCCTGAGGACCCGAGCTTGAACCTCAGAACCCCAGAACCCCAATGCTGGGAAAGTGGAGGCAGGACGCCTGAGCTCAAGAGCCAGCAAGTCTAGCCAAACAGTGATGTCCAGGTGCAGAAAGCGACCCTGACTCACAGAATAAGGTGACGAGCAGTCGAGGAAGGTCCCGACATTGACCTCTGTACCTGCACACATGCACACGCACAGGAAAGCCTACATCTCACATGCTCACACAGACTATTTTGGACCCTAAGCCAGGATGCCGTTTTTTTTAAGAGAACCTGAAAACTGATACACTATCCTCTACTTTTCGCCAGGGATGCTAGGAAGCTCAGTGTTACAGCCACGGTTTAGGTGTGAACTCCCTCTGAAGCTTTGATTCTGTAGTGTCTTTTTTCTCTTTCTTCCTCCCTTCTTCCCTCCCTTCCTCCCCTCTCTCCCTTCCTTCTTCCTTCCTCTCTTCTTCCTTCCTGTACTGGGGATGGAACCCAAGACTTCATGAGGGCTAGGGACACACTTTACCCCTTAGCTACATCTCCACCCCCTTTTTGCTTTTCTGCAGCGTTCTCACTGTGTTACCCAGGCTGAACTCGAACTCACAGCAATCCTCCTACCTCAGGTTTCCTAGTGCTAGGATTACAGGCATAAATCCTGGTGCCCAGATAATCCCTGCAGTCTCCACTTTGATGCCAACCCTAAAGCATTTTTATGTCTGGAGCCTTCTTGAGCAGGATCTATTAAGTGACAGGAGTTACCAGATCACGCACAGCGTGAATGAGTGAGCCTTGGGTACCACAAATAAATTATGCATGTGCGGGAACGAATTAGGCCAGACCCATGAATAAATTATGCAAATAGAGGCAGCTGTCATAGAATTGTGGGAAATAAATTAACCACACGTTGTAAAGGAAGCTGAGGACAGGCAGGGGTGCAGGTGAAGACACTGGACACGAAAGAGGTGGAGAATTGTGGGAATCTGGGTGTGAGCCAGGCAGCTGTGAGTTTCAAGTTTGTCTCGTTGTGGAAATAAATTATGCGAAGTGGACACCAGCCTCTGCCGGAGTCTCTGCCAATTGGATGGGAGTATAAACCACACTGCATCTGAACTGAAGATGAATAATGAATGAGCCATGCAAACTGCCAGTCTCTCTGGCCCTACGGAGAGAGATAAACTATGCAGATGCGGGTACCGCAGATGCCGGTCCGTGGATATATTATGTAAATGTACCAAGTTACTCAGATCGATTTGCGCCGTCAGAACACAGGGGCGGGGGAGGGGCTGGCCTATGCAAGTGTAGTGTGAATTATGCAAATAGCGATGTCTTATTGCAAAGTCAGGAATAAATTATGCAAAAGAAGTGCTCTCAGGTAACTATGTGACAAGCTGAGGCATGTCTTACATGGACCTTGGGCTCTGTTAGCCCATGCAGGGCTTTGGGAATTACCTTCTGGGTGGGCACAGCACTCTACGTGCACCTGTATCTCTGACTTGCTGTCTTCAGCTCAGCCCTCTGGTGCAAATCGTGACTGACACAGCTGTATCTGGTGGTTCTGTCCACACACACACACACACCACACACACACACACATACACACACACACTTGCAGTCGCAGACCCTCCAAGCCACCAGGCTCCCCTGGGTTGTGTTGGTCCTTACTCACCTGGACCACACCTGGGGAGAAAACTGCTAGGATGAGATAAAGCCAGACGTAGGCAAAGATGCTCCAGGAGGCTGTGACAAAGAAGACCCTCAGATGCTTGATCTTACGGCTCTCTCCAGCCGGGATGACATAGACACACACAGCAATGACCACAAACATGTTGAAGGCTGCGCTGCCTACAATGGTGCCGGGACCCAGTTCACCAGCCTGGAAGTTATGGCCACAGACCTCGATGACAGACAGCAGAATCTCAGGCGCCGAGGAGCCCAGGGCCATGAGTGTGAGGTTGGACACTGTTTCATTCCAGATGCGCACGGTGCCCACGCTGGTCTCCCCATTGGCCTTGGTGATGGTAATCTCCTTCTCCTTAGATGTGATGACCTCAATAGACGCCATAAAGCGGTCGGCAATGATGGACACACCGAGGAACATGTAGACCATGGCCACAAAGTACACCACGGCCCTTGCGGCCTTGTCTCCCAGCGATGGGTCGTCGGGTTCCCACACAGGCAGCAGCACCCCTGGCTGGCAGCGGTAGGAACCCTGGCAGCCGCCTGAGCTGGCATCACTGTCGTTAGCAGGGGGAGGTGGCAAGGAAGGGGTTGGAGTGGCCTCCCCCAAACAGTGGGGTGCCCCCAGGAGGAGCACCACCCCCACCAAGGCCAAAGCAGCCATGGGGGTGGTAGAGTCCTGAGGGAAGGAGGAGAAGATCAAAGTGAGTAGATCAGATATCTCCCTGTCACTCAAACGGCCCCATGTGGGCTGAGGGCGTGGCTCAGGTACAGAGCCCCTGCCTAGAATCCCCCAGTGAGGGGCTGGGGTGTGGCTCAGGTGCAGAGCCCCTGCCTAGAATCCCTCAGGAGGGATTGGGGTGTGGCTCAGAGACAGAGCACCTGCCTAGAATCCCTCAGTGAGGGGTTTGGGATTGGACTCACTGATAGACCGCCTACCTAGCATGCAGAAGGCCCTGGGTTTCATCACCAGCACTGTCAAACAATAAAGTCCCAGCTTGTTAGGCCACAACACAGGGGTGAACTGGGAACCAGCTCAAGAGACAAGGAGACTCAGGGAAAAGACACAGGAATGCCAGGACAGAGGGGCCTTGTGAAATGCTAGAAACATAACTGAATCCAAATAGTTTGGGAGCCTGCAGCCAACCATCACATACTCTATGATTCGGCAGCTCGCTTCCTAGGACAGGCTTATAAGCCTGTCTCACCAAAAAGCCCCCAGGAGAACGTCCACATCAGCTTTATCTATAACAGGGCCAACCTTGAACAACCCAGAGGTCCCTCAACAATGAACTGCAGAAACAACAGTGGAGTAGTATGCTGCCGTACGCAGGCAGGGTGGGAGCTGTGGCGGGAGGCGATGACACAGAGGGTACTGGATCCTAAGACACGGGGCTGAGGGAAGGACGCCAGGCACAAAGAACGCCAAGAGGTCTCTGTGGGAGTCCAGAGCTGGGGCGCAGGAGTGCACTGGGGCGCAGGAGTGCACTGGCCAGTTCTAGCCATTTCAGCTTGGCCCTTGGCTGTGGTAGGTTCTGGGTCTGAGTGGCTATTTTTGTCTTTCTGTGTTTATTTTTTATTACATTTTATTGATTTGGGAGGGGGTGGTGGTGAGTGTGCCATGGGCAAAGAAGAGGCGTGAAGAGGGAAGTGATTGTGCAAAGTTGTCCTCTGACCTCACATGTATACACAAGGGTGAACTGATAACAAGCACCCATGAGCTCCCATCCATCCTCCTTTCAGAAGGCTCCACAGCTCCAGGGGCAGAGGACTGTGGCCCCTCCCTTGCCTCTCTCCCTTGCCTGCTCTGTTCCAGCCTTTCTACCCTCTGCTGTTCCTCGCACACACCATGCAAGTTTCTCCCTGGGGGCCTCGAGCCTTGGGCTTCATTGTTGTCACTGTCTCTGACTATCCTTGCCAAGATGACACACTTGGCCTTTGGGGAGGAGCCTTCCACTCCGTTCACAAAGTAGAGGATCAAGACTCAGAGAAGTGAAGCAATTTGTGCAGGTCACCCAGCGTCCGCTCTCCCCAGAAGGGTGCCCAAGGTCTGAGCTCCCAGGCCCGCCCTTGTGTTGCTATGGTAACACAGTTGCCTATTATAGAGAAAAGGCGGGCCAGAGGAGCTGTCACCTAAGCCAGCAGCTTGGGGTTCCTCCAGCCTCAAGTGTCCAAGAATTTCCACCTTCTGTGGCAGTCTGAAAAGTTCCTCTGGAAGTCTAACCCATAGCCTGCCCTCGGCTCACACCCACAGACCAGGAGCAGGATTCTCTGGGGGAGGGAGGCAGCATGTTGGCAGAACTTCCCGAAAAGGAGTGAGCAGTGTGCGTGTGTGTGTGTGTGTGTGTGTGTGTGTGCTGCGCGGGGGAGGGGTGACTCTTTTAAAGGGCCACCGCACAGTTAGGCCCCCAGGCAAGGCCCCTAATGATATATTTAATTAGCAGCCCCTAATTAGCAAACTCTCAGGCGTAATTATGAACCCACCAGGATCCCAAGCAGACTCCTCTTTGCTCCTCCCTCTACCCTCTTCGGCTTTTGGGAAAAAGGGAAGACCCAGAAAGTCAAGAATCCATCTAGTCACATCTGACTGCTGCTTTTGGGGAGGGTGAAAAAGCTGGGAAGTCATCCTGGAAGACGAGGGTCGGTGGACTAGTGTTTGCCTGCCAGGGGCGGGGTCATCCAGTCTATTCAATCCCTTTTGCTGCCATCCAGATTTCCCTCCTCTCTCTCTGGGTCTTGGAAGAGGGACCCAGGAGAGAAAGCACTAGATAAATATTTGTGAAACTCATGGACAAGAGGCCTGAACATGTCTGTCTATGGCTTGGACAGCCACACTTTCTGCCCCAGGCTTCCTCCTCTGGGCCTTGAAAGCTAATCTGGGTGTAGACTCAGCGGCAAAAGGGTCAGGTTGAGTCCAGGAGGAGCCGGCGGGGAAGGTGGTAACATCTCAGGGCTCGGAGGCAGTGGTATCCCCAACCTGGTGGGCTGGTGGCCAGCTGGGTTAGTGGTGAGTCTCCTGTCCTGCTTGTCTTGCCTCTGGGGGATTCTGGGAAGAATTCCCCCTCAATGCAACCACAGCAGAGTGAGGACCTGGGGTGTATCCTAACTGCAGGGGTGGGGGGTGCAGTGCAGAATAGGAGCACAGAATTCAGAACACATACACACACACACACACACACACACACACACACACCGTCTGTCCCTCCATTAACCACACAGCATACACAGGGTTGCAAATTGCAGACAGGTAAACTGAGGCTGGTAGAGGAGGAGAAAGGACTTGGCCAAGTCAGAGGTGGAACAGAAATATGTTAAGGAGTGGGGCTCCTAACCCAGTGATCTTTTAAGCCATCTGGAGTTCCCACACGCCTGCCACATAGGGCGGGGACCTTGTGGGCGTGCAAAAGCTCACCCCAGCTCTGGCCCAGGTGTTGGCCAGCACCTCGCCCACCTTCCCCAGAGACCTTCATGAAAGAAGGGAAGCGTCAGGCTGAGTCCCTCTGAGCCCCCAGGAGGTCTGCTTTCCCACCCAGCCTCGCAACTGTGAAGCTGGAGGGATGGAAGTGAGACTGTAGGAAGGACCTGTCTAGCTTGACCTTAGAGCAGTGCCCAGCAGTACAAAAGTGTCTCAGAGTTGTCCAAAGAATGAATGGACAAACAGTGAGAGGTATGGGAGTCAGACTTTAGAAGGACTGGTTAGGCTGTAGGCAGGACCAGCCTCAGAATGTCAGGATTGGGAGGATGGGGAGACCTGAGCTAAGAAGGGGTGAGGAGGATTTGGGGGCACTCCAGGTCTTCGGGGGAGTCCACACTGCGGGGGATCAGCCTCCTCCAGGTCCCTGTGCATCAGGGGCGGAGACAGAGGTGTGTGGGTGTGAATTGGCTGCAGGCAGAGGGAGAAATGGGGAGAGACAGAGACCCAGGTGCCCAGAAACGGACAGACATACATACACACACACCATACACATGGCGCACGGTGAAAGCTGGGCAGCTAGGAGCCAGGGCTCAGGAAGCCCCTGCACTTAAAGACGCGGTGCAGCCTGGGTTCCCGCAGCCCTGGGGCTCCGGGCGGCCGCGTTGGGCTCTTACCTGCCGTGCGGCCGGGCCGGTCCCCGCTGGGCCGCCGCGGTGGGCACCTCCACCCGAGAAAGAGAGGGAGAAAGAGGAAGAGGAGCCGAGGACTGAGGGAGAGCAGGGAGGAGGGAGGAGAGGGGATGCGAAGAGGGGAACCGGGGAGGGGCCGGGAGGAGGGCGGAGCCCAGGGGAGGGGGCGGGGACAGAGGAGCTAGGGGACGGAGGGAGGAGCCCCGGGAAGGGGGACTAGACAGGAGAGGTAGAGGAGGGGGCGGGGACAGAGGAGTTAGGGGGCGGAGGGAGAAGAGGTGGGGGGCGGGGACAGAGGAAATGGGGCGGGGGGAATCAGTGGAGAAGAGGGACTAGATTGAAGGAGGAAGAAGCCGCTGAAGGGAGGGGATGGGACAAGTGAACAGGGGAAAGGACCACCAGGATGTGGAAGGGAGGAGATTAAGGAAGGATGAGGTGGGGACAGGGTAGCTATGGGTTTGAGGACCGAGACAGACTGGAGGAGGGAGGAGCTGAAGGAGGAAAGAGGGTGGGCACAGGGGAATTGGGGAAAGGACCACCAGAAGAAAGAGAGGCCGGAGAAAAAGAGGGAGGAGCCAGTGGAGGGCAGGGCTTATGGGAGGGGGGGCCCGGAGCTCCAGTTAGGGAAACTGCTGAGGGAGGAGCCACTGAAAGGAGGCGTGGCCATAGGAGTTGGGGGCGGAGCCACAAAGCTGGGAGGAGGCCTTGCAAGAGAGCAAGAGCGAAGAGCCCGGGAAGGGGCGTGGCCAAGGGAGCCAGGGGGCGGGGGAGAGGCCTGACAGTGGGGCTGCAGGTTGCCCCAGTATCAGGGTTCAGCACTAGAAGCCAAGGACAGCGACGGAGGGCTCAAGTGCGTGCACCTGTGTCAACCCTGCCCCCGCCATCACACACGGGCAGCATCTCGTCCATACAAGGGCCCAGGGATGCAGTCATCGCTACAAATAGCCACAGGCTGGCAGACCTGAGGGAAGGGGGGCAGGAATGCTGGGCGGCAGCTCTTCCAAGTTCACAGGCTCAGTCTGCTCAGGGTACTTCACTGAAGGCAGAGAACTGCCACAGAGTGCCCAGGTACCATGAGAAGCACTCCCAAGGCCTCTACACCGCCAAACACTCTCACAACCCTCAGAGGTAAACACTAGCTCCATTTCAACATTTCAAAGGTGGGGAAACTGAGGCAGCAGGTATTAAGAGTGTGGGTCCAGACTCTGTACCCTTAAAGCACTGCCTCTGGGCTGAGGACAAGGAAGGATCAAGGCTACCCAGTGTGATGAAACATATCTCTGATCCCAGCACTCAGGAGGCTGAGGCAGGAGCATGATTGTGTTTCAAGCCATCCTCATAGCAAGACCTAGCTAAAAGAAAACAATTTGTAGGTGGGGGTTGAAGATGTGGATCAGTTGGTAGAATGCTTGCCTAACACACACCAAGCCCTGGGTTCTGCCCTCAGAACTGTAAAAACTAGGCATAGTGGTGCATGCCTGCAATTTCAGCCACCAAGAGGCAGTGGTGGGAGGATCAGGGGTTGAATGTCACCCTTCCCTAGAGGGCAGCCTGAGCTACATGAGACCCTGTCTCAACTTCTCTGTCAAAGTGCAAAGTCCTGAGTCAAGTGTCCTAGGATTCAGAAGACAAATTACCAAGCCCACAGGTTGTTGAACAAAAGTTGACTCGTACAAACACACACCCGCAAGTGCATACATGCACACGCCTCCTCAGAACGCACGCATCATATGCTCTCACAACCCCTCTCTGGGCTCCCTCCCTCCACAGGACAAGTGGCAGGTGCTGGACGCTGGGCACAAAACAGTGCAACAGGGAAAGAAGGCTGCCCCTGCCAGGAGGAGCCTGTGCCCACTGCCAGCTCTGGCGGGACACTCTTGGGCCTGCTGCCAGGAGGGGGAAGTTCCAGCTCCCTGCAGCTTCCCACGCCTGGGCCTGGCTTCTAGAGCTTGGATCCTGGGAAGTCGGTATCTGGTATAAGACCTGGAGGCTGCAACTTTGCAGTGTGTGTGTGTGTGTGTGTGTGTGTAATCAGATTTACAGGTGGACTTCCTGAAGGAATGATTGGCACCTACCCAACACCATAAACACATGTGCTTCTGAGGAAGCAGGCGTCACACTCAAGCCCCGCCTTCAGCCTCATTTGCTCTGAAACTCACCAACCCCACTGACTCCAATTCTATTCCTGGTCTGGGGTTGGGGAGGCAACAATCCTGCTGAGCTACCGTCCTCTGAGCCCTGGGGTGGAGACTCTGATGGAACCTTCGGGTGATAACTGCCCTTGTCTCCCCTGGGTTGTTTAGCTGAGTTGTACCCAATACCCACCGCAGTGTGGTATCTCTGTCTATACTGGTCTAACTTTGGCACTCCCCACCACAGTCTATGCTCAATTCTATTCTGCGAGAAGCTAGCCTTAGCTCTTGCCGAGTCTAATCACTTCTGTTTTGAGACCCCGTCCAAATTAGAGCAGTAACATGATCACTGAGGGAGTCTGCAGACCCCTTACTGCGTACTGGAGATACGGACCCTTCCTGGTCTGAGTTCTCAAGTCCCCTTCACCATCGATGTTACATCTGGGGTTCCTGATTCTTCCTAGTGGAGACAATGAACCCAGAAGCCTCTGCTCAGCGTGGCCTCAATGGCATTTGTCTGGTGTTATACTTCCCGAGTTCAGTTCACCAGTGCAAAGGCTCCATAGCTCTCAAAACTGCAAACCATCCCACCCCCTCCTTTTCTCTGGGTCTAGTCTTGGACTCTCTCTGTAGAGTTCCCCTCCTCAGTTCTTTGGGAGTGAATTCAGCAGAACTTGGCATACAATAAGTGCTCAATAGATGCTTGCTGGACAAAGGAAACGAGGAAGCTAGGGCAGCTTTGTTGCTCTGCATATATGAACAGTCACTAGGGAACCAAAACCTGATGGGACTGCAGGGGTTGCTGAGAGCGTCCCTCTACAAATAGCTCAGAGAGGGTGATCAGTAGGGTTACACACACAGCAAAGAGGCTCAGGGACTCCCAGCATGCCCCGGGGGAGTCTCAGGGAAGCAGTCCTTTTCTGAGATGCTTCCCCTGCATCAGTGACAGACATCAGATGCCCAGGCCCAAGAAGGGCGAGTGCTCAGGAGGCTAGGGGCTCCTTAGGCCTGGGAGCCACTTTGTCTCCAAGGCCCTGCTGATGTTTCCTCTGCTCCACTTGATGACGAAGCCGGGTCAAGACCAGCTCAGAGGCCTGGATCAGGCTGTACTGTGGGAACAAAAGAAGGAGGGTAAGTGGAGACAGAAGACGGGCACACATCAGACCACACTGAGAGGCCAGAGGCTCAGCCACAGCAGGAGGGCAGAGAGGAGACCACAGGGTGTTGACTGAGAAAGGGTCTCCCAGATGGGAGTGGAGGCCAGACATGGCGGAGGGGCTTGGATTAATTTCCTGTGGAAGGGGCAAAGCTTAGACCTAAGTGGAAGGAGCTGAGATTGGAAATCAGTAGAAGCGCTGGGCCTAGTGTGAGAGTAGCTGTGAGTTTCGGACTAACCTTGGCTACATAGCATGGTTCAATCTCCCAGATCCACAAGCTGGGAGGACACAGCACAGTGGGTTTGACACCAAGTACCACAGACATAAACAAATAAACCGAAAGAGAGGGGATGCAGAAGGAATTGGTGGAAGAGACAGATGGCACAAAATGACAAAGGACATTAGAGGCTATCTGAGGGTCTAGAGAAGCTGAGGTTACACCACAGTGGGAAGGACAAAGGTGAGATGCTGGCAGCAAATGAGAGGTCAACAGAGCAAGGACCACATAGAAGTGGAAAGCAGAAGTTGAGGTTAGACCTCAGAGAAGCTCCCCTGGGGTTTGTGAGCTACCTACCGGCTTAGCTCAGGGTCCAGCAAGAGATTCCATTTTAGGAGAATAAGAGAGAGGAAATCCTTCTCTCTCTTTCGCTCTCTCTCTCTCTCTCTCTCTCTCTCTCTCTCTCTCTCTTTCTCTCCTTCTCTCTCTCATACACACACACACACGTACACACACCTGAAATCCTCCCTGGCCTTACATACACACACGTGCGCGCATGCACGCACACACATGTACATACACACACCTGAAAGCCTCCATGGCCTTACATACACACACACACCCCTGAAATCCTCCCTGGCCTTACACACACACACACACAAACACACACACACAATATAGAAATCAGAAACTTAACAGTGGTCTGGGGGCTAGACCACATTACCTAGGGAAAATGGGAAGGGAAAGCAGGCTATTGGGGGGAAAGGGTAGTCTGTATCCAAACACACCTAGTAAACTGAAGGAGATCAGGACCAGCCCAATGATGGGCAGATTTGAGGCTAGTCCTTGGGATGGGGTAGATACTGTAAGGCATGACTGACCAACAGAATTTGGAAGAAATGCCTAGAGACTATGGTACTCAGGTGAGAGTAAAGAATCGAGCATGTAGCCGGGCGGTGGTGGCGCACGCCTTTAATCCCAGCACTTGGGAGGCAGAGGCAGGCGGATCTCTGGGAGTTCGAGACCAGCCTGGTCTACAAGAGCTAGTTCCAGGACAGGTTCCAAAACCACAGAGAAACCCTGTCTCGAAAAACCAAAAAAAAAAAAAAAAAAAAAAAGAATCGAGCATGTAGCATGGTCAGATGGTGCAGGTCTGTAGGCTCAGATACTCCATGGGCTGAGGCAGGAGGATTGTAAATTCAAGGCCTTCCTGGGTGAGAGTGAGAGCCTGTCTCAAAAAACCAAGAGCTAGGGGTCTGGCTCAACAAGAGTATCTGCTGAGAACCCCAGTGAGGGCTGAGGTGTGGCTCAGTGGTAGAGCCCCTGCCTAGAATCCCCCAGTGAGGGGCTGGGGTGTGGCTCAGTGGTAGAGCTTTTTCCCTACAAATAAATGAATAACGGTTAGTACCTGGAGGATGTGCACCCCTTTCAGGGATACCACGGCCAGCTCCCGCAGTCCATCCCCAGTCAGGTCCACATGGGCCATGGCCAGCAGGGGGCTGGCAAAGGTCCTTCGCCAGAGCAGGCGGAAGCCTCTGCTGGCCTCAGGCAGCCCATGGTACTTGTAGCAGAGCAGCTCCTGTGGGCAGAAGGGTCAAGGTCATTCAGGCTGAGGATGGTCACTGCAGGAACAGATGAGTGACAGGATCCTCTCAAGACCCACCTGTCCATAGGTGGCCACCAGGACTTCTGGTTGTCCATCTAGGTCCACGTCAGTAACCAGGCCACAGAGGACACTGTCAAACTGGTCACTGCTGGGCAGGAGAAGTTGGTCTTCCAGGCCCTGGTTCAGAAGGTCCCTGAGGGTCCCCAATATGGGGGTAAGGGGAAGGTCATATGGCAGGGCCCTGTCGCCTTTGGTTCCAGACTGTAGGTGATGCCCAACTGGCTTCCCCTGAGGCCAGACCCACTTTTTTGGAGACATGCATCTTGGTTTTAATGTAAGTAACTTTGAAGTCCCCACACAGGGCCAACCTGTCACTCCAGTGGATGGCCTCATGTTCATCCTGTGGACCCCATCCTGGATACCCCACTGTGCTCCCAGGAGCGCACAACCCCCCCTCCCCCAATCGTGGCTCCTGAAGACACAGGTGCCCTGGTCCCTCACCTAGGTGCTCGGTGCCTTACAGAGTACGGAGAACTCTGTATTTGCATTGATATTTTCACTCTCAACCCAGAGTGTGTCAGAGCTGGGTGGAACTAGCTCACAGGAGCTGATGATGGCAGTGTGTGTACATGCTTGTACTTGAGTGAGGGGAAGGTGAAGTGGGAGAGTGGGGGTGTGGGGGCTGGGGACGTAGTTTAGTTGGTAGACTATAGCATAAATGAAGCCCTGGGTTTAATCCAGTGTGGTGGTGCTCGCCTGCAATCCCAGCAGAGGTAGAGGCAGGGAAACCGAGAGTTCAAAGTCATTCTTAGCAGTGTAGTTGGAGGGCAGCCTTGACTTCATGAGATACTGTCTCCCCCCATCCCCAGCACACACAAAGCTGACTGTCTATTTTAGCATTACAATGTCACAATTTTGATGGTGGGAGCAGTGACACCACGGAAATTGCCAAGGACTACATGTCTATCCCTTCACAACTGAGCGTCTGCTGGCACCCCTGGTTCACCCATGCCAGGGGTATGGGTTTCTCTAAGGGTAGGAAGACATAACCACCCTTAACAAATTCTCTACAAGATCCAGATGTGAGCACTCTCACCTCTTCCCTGATCACAGCACTTCTGATCCCAACCACCCCAAAGGATTGACAAGGTTAGACCACACCACATAGATATGAGGTTGAACTACACCAGAAGCCTCAGGTGCCCTTACCAGTATACCACAGCTGGCTCCAACATGCTGGCAACAAGCAGACTGTATCCTTCCTGCTGTGGGCTGTCCTTGGTTGCTAGGGAAGAGACAGGAGTTGGAGAGCCTATGGGGACAGGCTCTTCCTTATCCCTTTCCCCCCTGCAGTGAAGAACGAAGGCTAGACCTCAGGACAAAGATTAGAGATTGGCCTACAAAATGACTGTGGCCAGATATTATACAGGTGTTAGATGACTATTTAAAAAATACAAAAAAGGTTAATGTTAGAACACAATAGGAGAGAAAAAGGTTAGATTAGAGTTGAAGTCTAAGGTTAGACCACAGTGTGAGGATGGGGGAACCCTGTTTAGAAGGCACAGGGCAGGTCAAGGTGACTGTCAGTATAGGACAGACCAAGATCAAGGAATAGGAAGAAACTAGCCCCTGGGGATGGGGTAAGACCATGATTGACAGAAGAGTTTTTAGTCCAGAGGGAGTGAGAAGGCTGGGGTGGGGTGACTCAGTGTAAGATAACATGAGAAATGAAGGTTAGACCACTAAGGGAATGATGACCGTAGGGACAAAGTTCAAGGCGAGAACATAATGGGAAGAATGAGGTTGGATGCTAAAAGAAATGACCGGAGTCCAATCTGTGACACAGCCTATGGGTTGGAGGGGAACGGGGGAGCACGAGTGTGGGTTCTTAGGGTGGGGACAGCTGAGCCTGCAGAGTCCACTCTCCAGATTTCAGACTGAGAGCAAAGAGCTCACCATCGGGGCTGGAGAGGCGGAACACGATCACACGGGAGATGGGCCCATCCTGCAGGATTGTCCATGTCTGCAAAATCTCTGCGTGGAGAGCAGGGAGGGACTCAGGGACCTGTCCCCATTCCTAGGTTTGTCCCCGCCCCAGGCCTGACCCTCACCTTGATTCTTCTGGTCGACGTGAGCCACACGCACATAGCCACTCTGGCAGCCCAGAGCTGTGAGCCGCCGAGACGAGCCAGGCAGGTTGTGGACATCGAGCCATAGGACACTGGCAAGAGGACGATGGATGGGGGGACAGACAGGTAGACAGCCCAGAGCCCCAGCCCAATCTCTGCTTCCCAGGAGCACTAGGGGGCCAGGCACTACCATAAATGCTCACTGAGCCCCATTCTAACCAATTTTCTTGAGGTCATGCTGCAACCAGAGAACATGCTACCTAGCTGCATTTGTTTTTTTTTTTGTTTTTTTTTTAAAAAAGACAGGGTCTCACATAGACCAAGCAAGCTTCAAAGTCATGATACAGTCAAGGATGAATTTTTTTTTTTCCTTAAATGTTTAAACATGATTTGCCATTTATTTATTTATTTATTTATTTATTATGTATACAATATTCTGTCTGTGTGTATGCCTGAAGGCCAGAAGAGGGCGCCAGACCCCATTACAGATGGTTGTAAGCCACCATGTGGTTGCTGGGAATTGAACTCAGGACCTTTGGAAGAGCAGGCAGTGCTCTTAACCACTGAGCCATCTCTCCAGCCCCTCAAGGATGAATTTGAACTCCTGACCCTCCTTTCCCTATCACCTGAGTGCTGAGGTTACACGTGTGCACTATTGTGCCTGGATTTTATGGTGCTCCCGGTTATGCAATGGAACCTAGGACTTTTGAGCACACTAGGTAAATATTCTACCAACTGAGTGACACCCCAAGATGCTTCCTAGTTTCTCCAAGATCACCTCTACTGTGTATTGAACTAGATGGTAGCCTGCTCTATCTGGCTTCTCTGCAGTCAGTGTCCTGGTCCCTTGTTTGGGTGCACAGTGGGTGAATGGGTAGGGTCCCCTCCTACCTACTGGTCAGGTTCGTGAGCTCTGGGAAGAGGTTTTCCACGGGCTGCTCCTCAAACTGGTGTAGCTCCTCATTCTGGGGGAACAAGAGGCGGGCTCTGAGTGAGTCATCAGGCTCCAGCACACAGGCCACCACCGCAGTGGTGATTCCCTACCGGCCTGTGCCCAGCCTGCCCGCCTCACCTCCTTGTAGAGATGGATGGCTGGGTCATTCCCACTCAGGAGAAAGACAGTCTCCAGTTGGCTCCCAACCTGGACTCTGAAAGCAGAGAAATTTAGAATGTGCTGGGACCTGTGTGGGGTTGAATTCCTCCAAGGATTTAGAAATGCCACTGTCAATTTATTTTGAGATAGGGTTTCGCTTCATGTGCCCCAGGCTGGTATTGAACTCACAGTGTAGTTATAGCTGACCTTGAACAACTGATCTTCCTACCTGTACTTCCCACACCCAGACTGAATAAAAAACCAAAAAACCAAAAACCTTTGCTGGCAAGAACCCTACCATTCAGAGACTCAGTTGAGAGCCGCATGACCTAGCGCTTTGCAGACTATGTATGCGGACCCTTGTGATCTCAGAGCAGTCAGTGCAGGTGCTGGGAGTCTGCTGACAGCCCCTAACTGCTAGAAGTTTCACTACAGAAATAGGAGAGGGTCTTCGAGAATGAGTCTGCAAAACCTCACTGGTGGCAAGGGTCGATGAGATGGCTCATTGGGTAAAGGCAACTGCCACCATTCGGGATGGCCTGGATTCGAACCCCAGGACCACAAAGAGGAAGGAGAGCCCTGACTCCCGAGGGCTGTTCTCGGACCTCCACCCACATGCTGTGGGACCCTCTTGCAAACAAGTAAATATAAAGGAATCTATATCAGGGCTCAGAAGGCAAAGGCAGGTGAATCTCTGTGAGTTCAAGCCATCCTGATCTACACAGTGAGTTCTAAGACAGCCAGGGCACAAAGACATTGTCAAAAACAAAACAAAACAAAAACCCAGCAAACAAATAGCAACAGAGAACCACACCACCAGAACCTCTTCCCTCTGGAACCCCATGATTCTGAAGCCCTATTTCTTGTCTCCTCTGGTAGATCAGAACTATTAGAAATCTCTACCCTGACTATCTCGAATCATGCAAATCCCAGCATCTTGAATCTTGTAGATTCCAAATCTGACAGGGTAATGCTTGTCTGAAATCCCAGCACTGGGAAGGCTGAGGTAGGAGAATTTCAAGTCCAAGGCTGGCCTGGGCTACACATTGAGGCTTTGATTCATAATAAGGTATTCACATACATGCATGCACACCAGTACATACTTGCACAAGCACATGCATGTACCCCCATATTCCCCCAAAAGCTTCATTTTTATAATTCTCACTTGCTAGACCAGAGATCTGGCCACTAGGACCTATAGACCAAATCCAACCCACCCATTGAGTGCTTTTTGTAAATAAAGTTGTATTGGCACAACCCCAGCCATTCATCCACAGTGTCCTGCTGTTTGTTTGCTCCAGTGGCAGAACTGTGCAGCTGTGATACTAATTGTCTGACCCTCCAAACTTAGCATTTACTAACTTTGACAGAAAAAAACTTGCAAAAAAATGTTGCCAATCCTAGTGGATTTCTGAAGTCCTGGAGTAGAACCCACATGCTCTGGGATTCTAAATGGGAACCTAAAGATTCTAGATGTTCTGTAGTCTACCTCCTTACAAGTCCGTCTACAGATTCTCAGGAGCTTCTGGGTTTGGTAGAATCTTTTTTTGAGACAGGGTCTGTATAACTCAGGCTAGCTTTAAACTCATTATGCAGCCCAAGATGACCTTGAATAAAATCCTGATCCTTATGTCCCCATCCCCTGAATGCTGAAACTAAAGGCATGCACTGATCATGACTGGCTTATATGGTGCTGGGGATGGAACCCATAGTTTTGTGTGTGCTAGGCAAGTGTTCAGCTGCCTGAGCTGTATCCCCAACCTTCAACTGCACCTTTTAAGTCTGGAGACCTCAGTGCTTCTGACTCTTGAGAATGATCCCAGGTCTGGGAAGTAGAGATTCAGAACCTTTGGAGTTGAGTTCTAGGTGCTCAATTAACTCTCTGGAATGAGCCACCTGACAGGTGACAATGTGGTGGCTCCCTAGTCATCTTGGCTGCATTCACTCCAAAAAGCACAATCAGAACCAGACTGGTGATGGCAGGTATATGGGATCCAATCTGCTACTGAACTATGAAACCCCATTTCTTGATTATACTTCCCATCACTTCTTGGGCCCCTAACAATACCTGTTTCCACCCAACCCTTAGTCTGTTAAAACTCATTTGTCTTCCAGATAGGGCAAAAGCTTCAGAGGAAGGCGGGAAAGCAGGGGTCACTCACTCTGCGTGGCACAGCTGGAAAGGGGTGAACTGGAGTTCCAAATTCAGGCAGCTCTCTGCAGAAAAGACACAAGCTGAACCCAGCCGCACCGGCCAGCCCAGTCCACCCTCTCCCCAAGGCTCCACTCACCTGCAATGGAGTCCAGGTTGTATTCCGAGCCAGGTTCATAGTCACAGTAAATGTTAAGAAAAGGACTGCCCTTGTCTCCTGAGTCCTAGGGGTGGAAACTGCCCTCAGGGGAGGCAGAGGAGGCGAGAGGCATCTGGAGCAGATTCAGGGCACTTGGGGGAGACTAAGGAAGAGGGTGTGGACAGGTGGAGGGCGCTGAGGTACCTTTATAAATGTGATGCCCACAACCAGCCCTCGCTTTGGGGGTGACTTGTTGAAAGTGTCGATGGAGACGATCTCAGCATCCACTACGAGAGGAGTTCAAAGTTCACCGATCACTTCGGAATCACACTGATTCCTACATTGTAGTAAAACCTTTGGGTCTGCGGGAGTCTTGATCACCAAGTACCAGGCTGTTAACCTCTATGTTTGCGAAATCCTAGAACTTAATTACTTCAGACCCTGACGACCCCTAATGATTACCAGGGTTTAGTTTAATTTCTTTCTTTCTTTTTTCTTGAGACAGGGTGACTCTGTGTAGCCCTGGCTGTCCTGAAATTTGCTCTGTAGACCAGGCTGGCCTCGAACTCAGAGATCTGACTGCCTCTGGCTCCTGAGTGCTGGGATTAAAGGCATGTGCCACCACCGCCCGGCTTTTGGTTACCAGTTTTAACCCTGACCTCGCATCACAGTGACCAAAGACAGTCAGTCTTAGACTCCCCAGCAACACCAGACTCCAGTCCCGCCCCCTACACCACAGCGCCACGCACCGGGGATGTAGTTGAATTGCAGTTCTTTGGCCACAGGCCTGATTTTCTGTCGGAGGTCTTGGTAGCGGAAGCCGAGCACTTTGCCTTTAAGTGTGGCGGCTAGCAACTCCCCTCGCCCGTCTGCTCCTCCTGCCAGCCCGTACACGTTACTCTGCGACGAGAACCGTGTGAAACTGTCCTCGCGGAGTGGACAGGGTCCCGCCGCCACGGCCGCCTCCCCCATCCCGACCTTCCGTGCTCCGTCCCAGCTGGCTTGTTGCTCCACAACCTGCCCGGGAACCGCCACTCGCGCACACTGATGACGTCAAAAAGCGGCCATCGTTGCCTTCTCCTAAACGGGTGCTCGGCTTCCTTCCTGGGCGGCCCAGACAACGTTGTCTTACTGCGCCTGCGTGCTCTGTTTTCTCCCCATTTCAGAGCTAAGGAAAGGGTCTTCTAGGACTTGACATGGGAGAAGGGAACGGCTCCTGGCCTTTTTTGTAAGCGGTGTGGAAAATAGAATAAGAATCACCATGATCATCACGGTGTGTGTGTGTCTGTGTGTACGCCTGTGATTCCAGCACTTGGAAAGTGGAGGCAGATGGATCAGGAGTTCAAGATCATCCTCTGCTACATAGAGTTTGAGGCCCGCTTTGAGTATATAGGTAGTTTCCAGGCCAGCCTGCCTACATGAGACATCCCTATCCCCCCCGCCTCTCTCTCACACACACACACCTAAAAATATACTCATTCTCCAACAAAAAGTACCAGAACAAAGAACAATAAAACCTAATTATAACCCTTTTGTATAAGCACATTCCATCTGTCAATTTAATTAAAACTCATAATCAAGCTGAGGCTGAAGGACATACCTTGTCTTTTTTTCTTTTTAGAGACAGGATCTTGCTTCACAGCCCTGACTGAACCTGTAATTTACAGATCAGGTTGGGCTCAAACTTGTGACAATCTTCTTACTTCTGTCTGCGAAGTGCTGAGAGCATAAACACGTCTTTCTAAAGTAGGTCTTATTATTATTTACTCATCTTTACCACTTGTGTACCGTGTCATGTGATCAGAGAACAACTGTGGGAGTCAATTCTCTCCATTATGTGAGTCCCAAGGATTAAACTCAGGTAATCAAGCTTGTGGCAAGTGCCTTTACCTGCTGAGCCATCTAGCTGGCCCTAAGGTACTCTTTTTGTTGTTGTTTTTTCCCTTGAGACAGGGTTTCTCTGTGCAACAGTCCTAGTCCTGGAACTAGCTTTTGTAGACCAGGCTGGCCTCGAACTCACAGAGATCTGCCTGCCTCTGCCTCTTGAGTGCTGGGATTAAAAATGTGCACCACCAATGCTCAGTGAGGTAAGTAAATTCTTAAGAGCACACAGATAGTAAGCAGCAGCTAGGATTAAACCCAAATAAATTATAACTTCATACTTAAGCAATATCACCTTTAAAACAGTAAAGTGTACCTTTTGTTTTGTTTTCTTGTTTGTTTCAAGACAGGGTTTCTCTGTGTAGCTTTGGAGCCTGTCCTGGAACTAGCTCTTGTAGACCAGGCTGGCCTCAAAGTCACAGAGATCCACCTGCCTCTGCCTCTAAGTGCTGGGATTAAAGGCGTGCGCCACTACCACCGGGCGTAAAGTGTACTCTGATCCCAGGTAAAAGTCAGTTAACCTATCCATCCCGATGGCAGATGAAATCACCTGCTTTATTGAACATTCATAGTGACAGTCTGCAGAACCATTCAGACTACACCTGGCCGTCACAAATTCCTCACTAGAACTATGCAAAGGCTTTACAGAGGATGAGCCTGAAGCTCAGGGAGAGCAGGGATGTGTTCGATGATGGAGAAGGGTTGCAAGCCAGATGCTCCCAATTTCAAGCCCTTCAGAGGGCCTGGATTTGCCACTTCATTGTCACAATCAAACCTCAGCACCTGGAATACATGGCCTGATACAAAGCAGGCTCAGTAAACATGTTTTAAAAAACCCCACCAACTATGGGCCAGGAAGATGGCTCAGATGGTAAAAGTGTTTGCGATGCAAGCCTCACAACAACCCAAGCTGAATGTGTGGGATCCAGACTGAAAAAGAGCCAGACAAGGGGGTGCACATCTGTAACCCCAGGACTCCTTTGGGGTGGTAGAGCTGGAAGCTCATTGGCCAGTTAGCTTGGAGTACTCAGCACAGCAGCATAAAGACCCTGACTTGCCCACATCTTTAATTCCAGTACGTAGGGCGTGGAGGCAGGCAGATCTTTGTGAGTTGAGGCCAGCTTGGTATACAGCCAAAGTTACATAGTGAGACCTTGTTTCAAAACAATACAAAACAAAAAGACCCTGCCTCAACAAAAAGGAAAGAGGGTTGACCGACAATGTTTAACCCCCACAAGAGGGCCATGGCACCTGTGCATACATGCATTTAGATACCTCCAACTCTGTGGTAGGCCCTTGGCCAATGTTGTTAGTACTGAGACCTTATATGGACAGTCTTCAGAGGTAGTGTGGACATGGAGGAGCTGGAGCACCCCAGATGCCTGGTTTAGTGAAGAGCTCCTGGCAGGCGGGCCTAGTACTGTGCACCCAGGAGCTGTTCTCTGAATCATCCAGAGTGAATGGGATGTGAAGGCCAGCATGGCCTCTCAAGTTTTGTGTCTGAGTATGTAATGAATTCATCATGTGCAGTTCACATACACGGGAAGATGGGATATCAGTTATCTTGATCTATTACTCACAGTCCTTTGAGACAGGGTGTCTTGCTGAACTTGATGCTATGCTTCTGGCTACCAAACCCCAGCAATCCTGTCAGTGCCCCAACTTCCTGGGTTAAAGATACATGCGGTCATGTCAGTGTTTTTGCTGTTTTGTTTTTTAGACAGGGTTTTGCTGTGTAGCCCTGGCTGTCCTGAAACTCAATTCTATAGACCAGGCTGTCCTTGAACTCACACAGGTCCACCTGCCTCTGCCTCCTGGGTGCTCGGACTAAGGATGTGCACCACCATACTCAGCTATGCCAGTGCTTTTTAACGTGGGTGCTGGGGATCTGAACTTGGGTCCTCATGCTTGTTGCGTTAGGTGCTTTACCCACTGAGCCATCTCTCCAAGCTGTGCAGTTTGTTTTCATCAGGCTGTTTCTGACTCAAGTGGCAATTTATAATCCATGTTCACTTATTATCTGAGCCACTTACGAAGCTTCTAAAACACCAGGAGGGTGGCGACTTTGGTCTAAGCAGAGCAGCAGGATGTGACCCTGGCTTGGTCGGCGGTTTGGAAGCAGAGCAGGGCTGAGACTCAGACTTGGGAATGGACAGCAGATTCTCACAGGTCTCCTTAGCAACGCTCATGGTGGACAATGAACGGTCAGTCTCCAGCCTCAGGTTTCTCTAGAGCTGAGGACTCCTCAAAGTCATCAACTGACTGAAGCTGTGGGGCACTGGAGGACAAAGGAGCAGAGCAGGGTGTCTGGAAGCCCAACATTTTCTACTGGTCCTGCTTTGGCCAGGGCAATCCCAAAGGGAAGGACCCAGCCATGGCAGACCCAATGTGGGGGTGGAGTGGGTATGAGGCTCCTGCCATGTCTCCTGGCAGCGTGGAAGGAGCGGGGTGGGGAGAGCAATGAGGGCCCACCCACAGCTTACAGACTGCATGCCAGTCTGCTCTTTAATGGAGTCTGAAGTTCAGCTGGAGAAACCGCTAACTCCCCACAGGACAGCCAGGGCCCGAGGGGAATGACACCACGGGCAAAAGGGACACCAGAAGAGACTCATGCAAAAGTGGCAGGTTTTATTGTCCTTTTTGGGCCAGCTGCAGCTTCAGGTCTATAGACAGACCTGGATGCAGGGAACAAAGCAGGCATAGGGCAGGGCCCAGGCAACCCTGTTGAGTTCCAGGGCTGGATCTAACCTGAGAGGCTGTTATTGTAGGGGGCAGGGGAAGGCTCCAGGGGTAGAAGTCACCACCAGCCAGGAAGAGCAAGTCTCAGGGCTACCTGTGTTCTTATCTCTGTTGGGGGACAGGGTAGGAAAGATAGAAAAAGCCTTAGCACACAGCTGGTAAGAAGATGGGACCGGATGCTTGACCCCAGGTTCCTGCCACACACAGAGAGGTCTGTATTGGAGATTCTGTCCAGGTGGTTTCCAGGGCAGGAGGACACCTTTGGGGGCTTAAATAAATGGCAGGGTGAGGGATGCAACGGGCACAGAGTGATCATCCAGCCAGCAGAGCCTGCCTGGTTCCCTGGAGGATGTGGCCCGCGTTGCACCCACTCAGCCTTCAAACTCCTGGTGGGAGGTGTTGGGCCCCACCTCTCTACTGACAGATGGGTGGAAGGCAGTGGCTGGAGGCCTAGCGCAGGTCCTCTTCGTCACCCTGGATGGTCTTCTTGATGCGCAGCAGCATGGTGGTGAGCCACTGGTCCAGCCTTGAGATGGAGTCATATTCCTTCACCTGTAACACAGGGAGGGTAATCCATGACACTCTCTATTCCTCCCTGGCCCCAGTTCCAAGGTCTCCAAGAGGGTACCCTGTCTTCTTGGTCTGCAAAGCATGGAGCATGAACTGGCAGTAAAGATTTTGTAGCTTAAAAGTCCCTCCCAGCATCTTGGCTTTGTGGGTAGAACTGAGGCCTGAAGCCATGAAAACACTGCCTCTTCCATCCTTATACCAGGTGGGAAATGGCCAGTCTAACCTCTTCCCTCGGGGATCTAAATGACTGGGGGCACCCAGTGAGAGATGTCAGTGACAAGTACTGGCTAGAGAGCCAGGATAGGACATAGTTGGAAACAAATGGCTTTCCAGAATGTTCAGAGCAGAATGGGAGTGGGAACCGATCCTCCAAGGCAGCTGGGTGCTAAGAAGCAGAGAAAGGGTTTAGATAGCCTTGCTGCCCCCAGGGGCTCTGAGAAATTATGAAAACCTTGATTTTGGGGGGCGGAGATGGACTGTAATCCCAAAGGATCGGGGCAAGTACCGGACTCTCCTCAACCTTTGTGCCACTATCTATAAAGTGGGGCAAACACAGAGTGCTCCAGGGTGAACCACAGGGAGGGAAACAACAGCCAGGACCTAGGGTCTGGAGTTCAAGGAGGGCAGGATTTATGAGAACACATCGAAGATCCACCAGCAGAACCTCTGCGCCAGCCACTCACCGATTCTGTGTAACTGTCCACATTCTGTTCCTCATGGGCTTCCAGCAGCTTCTGCAAACAGGGTCAGGGTCAGCTGGACCCAGCAGATGTTGTGCGGGGGGAGGGGATGGACGGGGGACACCCCAGGCTCCCTCTACTGTCACTGTATTTACTTGTCTCATGTAGAAAACAGAGCAGAATGGCAGGAGAAAACCAAACCAAACCCAGCCCTTTGAAAATGTCTCTGGACAGTTTTGGTGGTTTCCCCAGCTGAGACGCAGGCACCCAGGCACATTTCCTCCCCACACCGGGGCGCCGGATCAGCACTCACTTTCATCAGCTTGCATTCCCGGGAATCAGAGAAGGCTGGGAACAGCTCCTCATACTTCTGAACAGCAAGCTGAGCAATGGAGAGGGTGAGAAAAGCTAAGGGCACTGGAAACATTCATTGGCAGTTTTGATTTGGTGCTCTAGGTCTTGCCAGGGTCACCTGACTCATGACTGATGGCACCATCCCTAACTCAACTCAATCCAACTCACAAGAGA
The DNA here is from genome assembly GCF_950005125.1 of Chionomys nivalis. Taxonomy (NCBI): domain Eukaryota; kingdom Metazoa; phylum Chordata; class Mammalia; order Rodentia; family Cricetidae; genus Chionomys; species Chionomys nivalis. Next base: position 74,493,610 of record NC_080087.1, on the reverse strand, counting down.
GGCTACAGGCAGGGAGCAGGCTTCCCAGGCAGGGGGTGGGAAAGGAGACAAAAGAGCCCACCCCACATGCCAGGCCCACAGCTGGGCCTTCACACACAGAATCCTTCTGAGAACCTTGGGTGGGTTAACTGACAGTGGGAAAACACACACTGGGAATGCTAGGGGTGTGGGAGGGCGGGTATGGACCTGTCCTGACAAAACCCAACCATAATTCTTCATCAGTGAGGGCTAGGGATGTGGCTCACATCCCTAGAAGATCGCTTGCATAGTAAGCATGAGGCCTCAAGTTCCATCCCCACCACAAAAAGTAAAAGCAGCAAACTGTTCCACCTTCCCAAATGCAAAGCTGCCAGCTGTCCTCAGACAAGTGGGGAGGACCATGGGGCAGTCAGACACCATGCAGCCCCAGTGGGCGGATCAGGAAGCACCAGAGGATTGAAATCCAACATCCAGTTTCCAGATCCTTCCACCTCCCTATCCCTGACCTCTCTTGCCAGGAAGCAAGAGTAGGCATAGAGCCAAAGTTAAAGACATGCCACCAGGGATCCCAGGGTCTAGCACGAACTGTGCCTTGGCCTCAGCAGCTTCTGCAATACAACTGGATAGGACAGTCAGGATTTAACAGTAACCCATGGAGGGGAGAGGCCAGCAAGGAGCCAGCCAGCAGCTGGGAACTCACAAAAGCATCCAGTTCTAGGCAGGGACACCAGGGTGAAAAACACCAATACCAAATCATCTTCCATTCTAACCAAGGCACAAGGGCCAAGTGGAGAAACTGTCCTCTAATACCAAGAAGTGATCTGGCCTGGTAACAAACAATGGCAGCCTCCAGGGGTGGCTTGGCTGGTGTGGGCTCACCTTGGCGTTGAGCATATCGATGCAGAAGTGGCAGAGGGCAGCCTTGAAGAAGTAGTCTTTGGCGCTGTACTTGAGGAGGGGACTGTCCATGGCACTGGTCCCTACCTATAGCCACATATCACCATAAGCTCAGGCAGGCAACTCAAGGGTGAAGGTCACTGCAGCTCTAAAGTCTGCTAGGAGCTAAACCTGTATCCTAGGGGGAGGTCCAGGGACCTCAGGATGACGGCGATCAGGGACAGCTCAGCAGGGTCACCTAGTTGACCAGGGCACAATGAGGGTGTGGGTGGAATAGAAGAAGTCAGGTGTCTGTGGGCCTTGCAGGCAGCCCAAGTTAGTGGGGGAGGAGGCACCACTGCTAGCCATACAGGAAACTGGCACTTGGTGGGCAGAGGGGTGGCAGCTGTGCACACCCTTCTCCCAGGGCCAGCTGCCTGCCTTTCTTCAGGCCACACCCCGGCCTTCCGCACAAGCAGTGTCCCAGGGGCACCAGACACCTCCTGCTTCCCTGCTCTGCTAGTTCTTCTCCCTCTGCCCCAAGTTTTCTGGAGAGGACACCCAGCTCTGGAGGTAGCTCCTGTGAGCAGTGGCAGGACCCATCTAGGACAAGGTGGTGACATGCACAGGCTGCTGGTGAAGAGCATTTGGTGAGGGCGGCCTGGGAGAGTGGAGACTGAGTGGGGCGGGCAGAGGGGGTGGTGGCAGAAGCTGATAGCCAGGCGAAGCCCACCTGCTCATAGATGTCGATAGCTTTCTGGTACTGCTCCAGCTGTGCAGCATAGCCAGCCACCTTCAGCAGACACTTGTTGGCTGAGCTGTGGGGAGGAGGAGCATGAAGGGACAGTGGCAGGCCCCACAAGGAGGGGAAGGCTAGAGAGGGCTACCTGTTGGACTCTTCGCCTTTGTAGTAGTCTGCAGACTGCTCATAGTGGGCGATGGCCTGGGGAGACAGGAGAATGGGACAACTGGAGTGGAGGACAGCGTGGAGCAGCACCTGCCTTCTGCAAGCATCCAGCAGGGACCCCTCCTCCTACTTTGAGCATCATGGTGGGTGGGAACGGGAACACCAAGGACCCAGTACATCCAGCCTGATACCAGCTTACCTTCTCCACATCCACCAGTTCTGTCTCATAGATCTCAGCAATGGAGATGTGGTGCTTGGCTGCAATTGTGAATCTGCCCTGGGGGACACAGGAAAGGAATGCCTATGACCAGAGACATTTTCTATGCCCAGGCTCTCACCCATCCCGTCCAGCATCCTTGGGTTCCCACCTCAGTAAAGGGTCTGACCACAAGATGGAGGTGACATGTAAAGGGTGGATAGTAACTAACTGACAGGAGCAGAGGCCTAGTGTGGGCTACTAACTAGCAGCTGTCTTTCAGGACACTATCCCTAAAACAGGGAAGAGGGTGAGCATTCCTCAGGTTCCTAGGGACCTCAGGGAAGGGCTAGGCAAGGGGGAGCACCTGCATGGACAAGGGATGGTCAAGGGGGCAGAGGCAGCATATGAGGGTGCTGTGTGTGCTACAGCAGACACCCCATTCTGTAGCCCAGTTCAGCGACAATTTCCCTGCCTTCTACAGCACAGCACAAACAGGATGGGACACTGAGTAAGAGAACCAGCAAGCAACCCTTACCATGTCTGTATAGATCTCAATTGCTCTCATCAGACAGTTAATGGCCTCTAGGGAGGAAACAGAGGATGGAGAGGTCATTACAACAGGAGTTAGAAAGTTCTCCCCAAGAGAGATGACAGGCACACAGCTGCCTTGACTTCAAGGCTCTTGGGTTCTCTCAGAGCAACTGGAAAGGAGAGAATAGGAACCCTAGGCCCCAGGCAACCTGGTCACTGGGTGTCTGCATACAGAGACATGATGGGCACATCTTCCCAGGGAGGCCCTCTCCCTTAGGCAGCCACACTTCTTTCTTTCTGTTAGGATCAGGGTACAATGGCATCGCCAGACTCCTGGAGTTTGACTCAGACTAGCACAGCTGTTCAAGGGCAAACTGACAGCCAGGCTGAGCTGGGCAGAGGCTGCCGTGCCCACCACCTGTCCCGGAGGCTCCACCTTGAGTAGGGTCCCACCCTTGTTACTGGCCTGACTGGACTCTCCAGCAGAGAAGGCTGGATACCACCAAGCACTGGGACCTCTCTGTGGGGGCTCTGCACCCCCAGTGCCCCCAAAAGGTGTCAGTCCTGCTGGCTGCTCAAATAGCAAGCTGTACCCAACACCAGGATGGCACTATGTTGTACCATCTCTTCCATGACTTTAAATTGGGGAAAGGCCTTTTTTTTTTGGACAAGTTATTTGAAGGAGAGAGGCGTGAGTGGGAGGCATTTTCCAGCAGATGGAAATAAGCTCTAAGTATCTTTTAAGTACTTTAATGTACCTCAGGCAGAGAGCTGGGGTGGTCACAGAGTCGAGGGTAGAGGTGAACCATAGGGTATATGCTGGGAAGGCTCCAGGACTGCCCATTGGGCTGACAGTGGACTACACTCTCTTGGGATAAGGATGCTAAGGTTGCTTCCTGAGGGCACTTTAGTAGTTAAGGCCCACTGGCATAGACTCTATTGGTGAGACAGCCCCCTCCCACAGCAGCAGGGGAGGAACATGGATTCACAGAGTCTAGTCCTCTCATGCTGGCTCCTTGCTCTGAACAGCTTGGAAAGTGATAGGCTGCCAGCTGACACCCTGAGCTGCTCTCACCACAGGCTTATCTGATTCCACAGGCCTCAATGAATCCTTGAAGGTAAGTTAGGGCCTCTGGTCTGTTCCTGCCCTACTGGGTGCTCAGCCTGTCTAGAGCAGGTGGGCTGTTACAGAGCCCAGATCACCTCTGCATTACCCTGAAGGCCCTGATCATAGGCAGATCTAAGCAAGCACTGTCCACAATACAGTCGGGACAGACTGCAGGCTCCAATGAGGAGGTGGGATGGGTGGAAAGACATCAGATGTCTTGTACACAGTAGGCTCCCAGGAAACAACAGTGGGTGTGGGGGTAGAGAGGACATGTGGGGCTAGACTACTTCTCTGCCCATGTACATTTACAGCAAGCTCCTGCTATAAAAGGGTGAAACTCCCAGGCCTCACGCAGGCAGCTGCTGCTAATGGAAAGTCTTAGGTGAGATTCCTAAAGAGCTGATACACCAGTCTACAGGGCAGGTGATCAAACAGCTAAGGAAGGTCCCTCCTGAAGAAACTGGGTGTTTAAGCCTCCACTGACCATCCAGCTGCTTCCCAGGGCACCCAGGCATGCAGGGAGACTCTGGAGCAGAAGGCTGCCCACTTCGGGATGCCTGGAGCTGTGGTGCTCATCTCACAGTAGTCTGCGCTGTGACGGAGGAGAAAACAAGAATAGCAGAGTGGTGGGGGCAGGCTGCAGCTTAGTGGTGCAGCACAAGGCCCTGGGTTCCCTGGGGTGGGGGAGTGATCTGCTCAGGCTACCTGGGCATGACCTCCTGTGCTTGGTCACTCTTCTCTGTGAGCCCTGACTGGCCCCAGGCAGAACCGCTGTCACTTATGCAAATGCACTCCCCTCATCTGTGGAACTGTGACTAGGGAGGGCACCAAGGCAGTAGGGCTGGATGCCACATAGCTGCTATCCTTCCCTGCCCAGCATGAGTCCTTAGCCCTAACATCACAAGTTCTCCTCTCACAACTGTGCTTTTCCTACCACGTAAGGCAAGTTTGCCCTCCCCGCCTGCACACCCTTGGCTACAGCATCCTCAATACACTTTCATATTAGCTTGCACTTGTTGAAGCTGGGACCCATACCTTGGTCCCCAGAGAAAAAGGACATGACTACAAGCTGGGAGGTACAGTTCTGTTCAAAGAGCTCATGATGCTGTGGGATCCTGCAGGTTGGCAGCCACTACCACCTAAGAATGAGTGCCCCCAGCCACTCCGGATGGAGCAGCAGCTGAAGGGCACAGATGCCAGGCAGCATCTTTAGGTCAATCTGTTTCCCAGGGGAGCAGAAAGGAAACTGTGGGGAGGGTTCTGTGGAGGAGAGGACTGCCCTGAGTCACTCACTGGGTGTAACTAAGTCCTCCCTAGCCAAGAGGCCATCCATCCCTCTCTGCTTGTTGGGCCTGAGCCCCACAACATCACAGCTAAAAAAACAGGAGTGACCAGTCAGTCCAGGGGAAGAGTCAACAGTCATCTCTCTAACTGGGAATGGTCCTGTCACAACGATGGCAGCTGTCCACTGATTCCGGGGAGGGCAGGGGATGTTTTCCTTCTCCCCAGAGGTGTGCCTTTATCCAAATACTGAGCATCTCCTCTGGGAAAGAATATTCACTTCTTTCCCATTCTCCTGAGAGAAAAATCCTAGATATTTAAAAAAATTTATCTATGAGGTTCAGTCACATGTAGTCCAGGCTGGCCTCCAACTCAATATGTAGCCAAAAGCTGAGAATGGCTTGAATGTCTGAGCTTCCTGTCTCTATCTCCCAAATGCTGGAATGACAGGCATATACTGCCATGACTGGCTTAGATGGTCAATTAAAAAAACAAATATCTTTGCTTGCTGAAATTTAGTTAGTAATCTATGTAGCTCTAAGGTTTAAAAAAGAACCATACTAAAGACTGGGGACATGTACAACTCATTCTCAGCACACAAGAGGTTCAGGCTCCATCCCTAGCACCACAAAAATAAGTGAACAAAAATAACAAAAGCAAACTTCCCAGCCCAGGAAATCCAAGTCTGAGGTCCATGAGATGTGCTTTGGCCAAACCAGGCTCCTGTCCCCATAGGCTCTGCTTTAAAGAGATGGGCTCTGGCAACTCATCCAAAGTTTCCTCTCTGGGGTGCGGGGAAGGCAGATCAGGCTAATTTCTGCTCTACCTGGTTCATCTTGGACCGCCCTGCTCCCTCCATGCTAATTCTGACAACTGAACAGCTTTGCCTGGCTCCCTGGCAAGCAGTGGGTCTGAAATGGAACTCCCACTCCCAAATGCTTGAAGCCCAGGAGGGGGTGAGAGCTGCACACCAGGGTGGGGGAGGTAGGGTATAGGACAGGATGCCAGTGCCAGCCAAGGACCAGCCAATTCTGAAGCTAGGGCTTGCTTTGCTCCTGGTCTATCATGTGTCAGCCAATGGAAAAACCCAGATCTGTGTAGACACCTAAGGATAAGGGAACAGTGCTCAGCTGTTCTGCCATTTGTGGCTCACAGTGGTTCTTACCTTGAGGGTCAGCTTTTTTGAAAGCATTGCCTGCATCCACGAAGCAGGTGGCTGCATCATGTTTGCTCTGGAGCTGTAGGTGCAGCTGGGCAGCCTGGCAGAAAGCATTCCCAGCAGCTACAATAGAACAGATTGTCCCAATTTTAATGCAGTTGCAGTCACTGCCTCCAGAGGTACATCAGGCTCACAAGAATACAGCCAGAGTCCAGCCCACTCCAGCCCACCGGCAGTCTGAACCCCTCGCAGAGCTTCCTGGTGGTGCACTTGGTAGAATGATGACATCAGGAAGCTGCCTCAGGGGGAGCTGAGCCCAGGTGCACAGAAACAGGCAGGGTAAACTCAGTGTCAATCCCATGTCCTTCACCCAGTTTCTGCCAGAACTTCCAGAACCACCACTTCCACAGAGAGGAAGGAAAGGCAGGGAGAGCTGAGGGCTGAAATACATGAGACACGACTCTAAGCTCTTGGGCTTAGAACTCTCCCTTTGAACGGGAAGCCCAGAAACTGAACAGAAGGTGGGGATGGGGCAGGGTGGGAAGGGTGCTCTGGGAAGGTACAGGTGAGATTAACTCATGTGACACTTCCCACTTGCTCCCTTCCCTAGCCCATTTCTTTCCTCCACAACTCCCCAAAGCTCTCAGGTTTACCCCTGCTACAAGTCCTTGCCTAGAATGGAAACAGGATATGGACATCAAGAGCTAGAGTCCATGTGAACAGTGCTCATGCCTGAGGCCCAGGTCATTCTGTGCTTGGTCAACACCCACAGGCCCCACACTGTTTTGTTCACCTATCTCTCCTAGCCTGGCTAAGGAGAGGCAGCAGGGTCTTCCTTGTAGTGGATAGTACTCCAACACCACCTCAGCTAAAGTGCTAGCTGGAATGCTCCTCCAGTCCCAGTTGAGTGGAGCCTCCAAGCTGTGGAAGGCCTGGCTTGTCCTCTCTCTCTCCTGAGCACAACAGGACACACAAAGCCTGCAAAGGCTTTGCTCTACCATTATCTGATCATTACGATCACCTTGTGGGCCCCGGGACTGAAACCACAGCCTCACAAAAGCTGGGCTAACACTGCCCAAACACTGTCCTACCCTTAGTAACAGTAGCACTATTCATCATAGTCACAGTAGTGTTTTGGTTTTGAGACAGGCTTGCTTTTATTGCAGAATGATCTCAAACTCCCGAGGGCCTCGAACCCCTGACCCTCCTGCCCCACCTCTGGAGTGCTGGGATACCATGCTAGGCTCCCGAATTGTTTTTAAGAACTCTAAATAGTTTGAGCAGGGGACAGATGGCCTAAGACTTCTGTTGAACATGGGGAGGGGGCAGGAGAGCAACCTGTGATTAAGTAACAGTCCCTAGAGAACTGAACTTTGGTAACCGCACTCAGGCTGTGGTAATAAATGAGTCTGTCTTGAACCCACTGTCATCCCCACCATGTCCAGAAAGCTCCTCCCTGAGCTCCCAAACTGAGCTTGCTTCGGCTCCTTGGAACAACCTTGTAGACAGAGGAAGCCATACTATGAAATCAAGTGATGGGCTGCCCCAACAGATCTCATCTGGAGGCCCAGTGGATGCCCTCCCTGCCTCCTTTCCTCAAAAAGACCCCCCCACATTTACCCCCAGCTTAGGGGCAAGGCATCCCACTGGTCTCATGTTGTGTACCCCTGATGTTGGAGAGGGGACTTCAAGGCCATACTCAGGGCCGGGCCTGTGGGCTGAGTGCACGCACCGCTCCAGTTCTTGGCCATCTTGAACATGTTCGCCGCTCTGGCATAGATCTCGCATGCTTCCTCTATTTTGGATGAACCTCTGGGGAGAAGGGAAGGTAAGAAGTAAAGAGATCATCCAGTCTCCTGTCATCTTTAAGAAGTAAAGAGTCATCCAGTCAGAAAGCAAACCCACACTCTGCCCTGCCAACAGCTAAACTGTGCCTTGACCCCTGCATAACAGGCAGTCTGCAGGTGGAAGGCTGGTAATACTGTTCCTGGAGGGAGTGTGTGGGTGCCCATGGTAGTGCTGGTGGTTCCTGACCTCCCTTCCTCCACAGCCTGACTTCCCTCTTCTACTTCCTGCCTATATGGTAGGTGACCACATGGACCCAGTGAATTCACAGGAGGCTGCAAAGCATTCTGGGGGATCCCCAAGGCCCCATCCTGAACCTGTGGGATATGGCCATGGTTCCAGGAAGTCCTCACTACAGAGTGTGTTGTCACACTTCAGAACATGCCAGCCATACGGAGAAATGTTATCACAAGACATAAATATAAAATGCTCCTGTTTACATAAAAAAATAAGAGCGTGAAAAGAAAAGAAACACACATTTATATAAGCACTGTTTCTGGAATAATATACCCAAACCTAGTATAGCATTGTTTCCTGAGGTAGAGCCTGCAGCATCAGGGCTGGAGGGGGCAACATTCACTGTACATGTTTGCTCTGTTAGTTTGTTTTGTACCATCTGCACATTTTATCTCTTTCAGAAAATTTATGTATTTCATTATTTTATTTTTACGTGGCTCTTGTATAGCTCAGGCTGACCTCAAACTCTTAATCTTCCTGCTGCCTGCCACCTTCTGCATACTGGGATTACAGGTGTGCACTATGTGGTGCTGGGGATGGAACTCAGGGCCTTGTGCATGCTAGGCAAGTGCTTCACCAACTCAGCTCTACCTCTACCCTATGTTTTAATATCAGAATTTATATTTGACCTGCAGTCCAGCAATGAATCCGAAGACACAACCAGAAGAGTTGCAAAGGCATTTGGCACAGCATTCTGAAAATGGAAACCCACCGGGGTAGGAGCCTGAGAGACATACAAGTGGAGGGGACATTTTAGTCTGTTTGCTGAGCCAGGGTCTTATACAGTTCAGGCTGGTCTCAAATTTACAGCACACTGAAGAAGGTGACCATGGACTCCTAATCCCACTGTCTCATCTCCTAGGCTTGCACCATCACATTGGGCTTTGGCTTAACAAGCAAGTACTCTACCACTGAGCTACATCTCCTGCTTGTATTTTAAAATAGCTTGTATTTATTTTAAAATAAAGGGTACCTCTTTGGGCTTTACCCCGGCTTCTCAACTTCTAAGAGGTTCATATGAACCTCCTCCTTGGCCAGGGGACAGGGGGGCTTTCTTATTAGCTCAAACTCCCTTCCAAATTCTGTCTTCCTGTAGGGTCTGTGACCTAGCAACTGTTCAAAACTCTCATCCCCCACACGAGCAGTCAACAAAATTAAACACCCCATTGTCCTCAAATGGATTTCAAATCCTTCCCACACTGGCAGTGTTTAAAAAACAAAAAGGGACATTTTCCCATGAAAAGGCACAAACCCCGTCCTCACCACCTGTCCTACACCGCCATGGCAATGGACCCAGCATGGATAATGTTTGCGGGTTTGGCCTTATCTATCACAGTTACAGGGTCCTGGGGGTCATTCTGTTCATGTGTGACCCGAGCCAGACCACAGACCTGATCATTGTGAGGCAGCACCGACAACCACATGCCTGCACACTTGCTCAATAGGTGGGTGGGCATGGATTGGGCCTTTTAATTACTACAGTTTGGAGACCAGGTGATTTGGTGACCAGTCAAGTCTGACCACTGTGCCAAGCCAGCAAATGGCCTGAAGGAAGACTCCTAAGTCCAAACAGCATCAAGTGAAGTGCTTCGTCAGACAGAGTCACCCTCTGCTGCCCTGGCGCCATGTCCCTCCCCCACATTACTGGGACCCGTTTTTCCTTTAGGCACTCCCTATCATAGTGAGGTCAGAAATGTTCATGTTGCTGTTGGCATAGATTAAATCAGGAGGGCCCCTTGGACATGGATGGAAAGCACCCCCATGAGAATTGTCTCTGGAATGCTCTCTGGATACGATGGAATCTTTTCTGCCACTGACAGCCCCAGCCCCAGGAATATTCTGTCTCTGACAGGGTCTCATGCACCTCAATATCCAGGCTAGCCTTGACCCTTGCTACAAGCTAAGGCTAGCCTTTATGCTTGGGAATGAATTTGGGACTTTGAGTATGTTAGGCAAACTCACTACCAACTGAGATTTGTCCCTGCAATGTCTATTTTTACATTTATTTTATGTGTATAAGTGTTTTGCCTGTATGTACATGCACCACTTGAGCACCTGATGCCCAAGGAGATCAGCAGAGGGCATCAGGTACACTGGAACTGTAGTTACAGACAGTTGTGAATTACCATGTGGGTGCCAGGAGGTGCCAGAAATCGAACTAGGGTCCTCTGCAAGAGCAACAAGTGCTCTTAACTGCATCTCTCCATTCTTTGGAATATTGTCTGAACAAGCCATGCTCACAGACATTAAAAACAGATCTTTCCATTCCAGTGATCCCTCAGTTCATCCCTTCTTGATAGGTGGAACTAAGCCCCAAGTAGCCCCAGATGCTCCTGGCAGAGCAGACGAGTCTGGTGTTATCAAGAAGCCTGAGGCAGAGTGGCAATGAGAACAGTCATTGCTGGCTAGGTTTGATTCAGCTCAGCACAACAGGCAGACTCAGCACAAAGTCTGCCAGCTGCTGGCTGCAGCTCTCTGATCCCACGCTAAGCTGGGCTGACCTGTCTACTGCAGTGAAAGCCAGAGGGATTACCGCCTGCTCTGGCCCCAGGCTGCCTCCTGTCTTGATACCCTGGGTCCTTGCCCTGCCTCTGTGAAGTGTCAACAGAAGATCTCCAGAGTCCCAGCTCCTTTTACAGATGGGAGCAAAGTCCCTAAGGGGCAAATTCACTTGTGCAGTTTACCCAGCAAATCCTGAAGAAGTCATGTACAATTTCCTTAGCTGCGAAACAAGTATCTGAGGATTTGATGACAGCTGTTCACAGAGTCTGCTCTCCACATTATCAGCATGCTTGCTCACAGACGCTTGGCATGAGGGCTGTACCTGATGGTGTGAGGTCAGGGCTCAGCCCTCAGTGGCCAAGAAGCTATCCCAGAGGAGGGAAGAGCACCAGAGGTGAGACTTCTAACACATGTGCAAAGGCTGAGTCAGAAACATGCTTGAGGAACTGAGGAAGGGAAGTGGGTCAGCTGGATAGGGTAGGGCATGGTACAACAAGGATGGAGCAGACAGGACATGCATGGAAGAGTGGAGGCCTTGCTCTGACACGAGAGAGAATGACCAGATGGAAGATGCCCTCAGAGCCAACATCCATGCTGCTCCTCTGCTGGCTCACTGAGGCTTCCCATCCCAGCTGGGGGAAGCTGTTTCAGTCACCTCTGACCCTGACAGGATGCCTCCTGCATGATGCACCACAAGCTTACTGCCTCCTGAAGGGCCTGGGTAGGGCTGCATGTGACAGCTGACAGGCCTCCCCCACTGACCTCCTCCGAGCTGCCTCGGCTGCACTCTTCAGCCCACAGCTCCGTGCCTCTTGGGAATAGAGGGAACTGGTTGGGGCTGGCCTGGTGCAGGCTGTCTATAATTACTGCTCAGCTTTGCTCCCCCGAGAGGCGCGGAGGAAGCAGCCTAAGGCCTCCCAGGCGCAGCTGCCATATGGAGTGTTGAATGGTGCCAGGAAAGTGCAGGCGCTGTTGGCAGTGACCAGGGGCTTCTGCAGGACAGGCTAGCCTGCCTCCGCCTGTCTCCATCCTCTGGATATTTTCTGGCTCCCAGAAGCATGCCATTTCACTGCTCCTGCAGTTTCCCAGCTCATGTCTGAGACTCCCTCCTGCCCCTCTGGCAGCCACAGCCACTGGTCCCCCATTCTCTCTCAGGACTTAAGGCTCACTGGTCAGATTATCCAACTAGGGTTCTCGGTTTTGACTAAGCTGATGGACAAAGGGCCTATCACAATCACTCATGGCTTCCAGCATGGCTCTCAATTGGTGATGATGTTGGGAGACCTGTGGGAGCACGCCTAAGCTGACATTGCTTGTCCCTTGCTTAGCACCCCAGAGTCCTCTGCAAAATGAGGCAGGGAGCCAGGTGCATGATGACCTTGAGTGTCTACCAGAGAACAGTATGCACTGCTAAGCTGCTGAAGGAGGACCCTGCTCCCCGATGGAGCTGCTAAGCCTCCTCTAGGTAGGGGATGCATCATTTAGCCAGCTCTCATGGGGTCACTACATGCAGAAGGACCCAAAGGGAAAAGATCACCAGCTTACCACTATGTCCTCAAGTCCTCTTGGAACCCTCTCACAAGTGTAAGGCAGTGATGGGTAGGAAATGTTTCAGGCACTTTGCTGATTTGTGACCTTGGATTAGTACCCTAGAGCCTGCCTCTCCTCAGCTGCACAGTGGAAACTGAACCTGACCCCATAACCCAGGAGAAATATGAGAGACAACACACACTCAGTACCTTGCCTGGGCACAGTGTCCAGCAGGTACTCAGGTGGCCACAAAACAGAGGAAACAATCCCCCTCCCAATGGGCACTTTACAGTGGTTTGTGGCGATGCACCCTTGCCTTCCCTGTCACAGGGATAGGGCTCTGCACCTTGCTGGTGAGGGTGTCACTGTCATCAGACTCCACAGAGCTCAGACTCAGGAATGTTTCCCCACTTCAACAGCTCAGCGTGGGCTCTGAGGCCTCCCCCTTCCGGTGAGCTGTGCACTCCTCCTCTGTTTCCAGAGTCCCAGGTCTTCCCTTCCCGCCCCAATCTCCCAGTGCTGACAAGGCAGTGGCCGATGTCTCTGAGTCTGTACCCATGGAGTAAACCCATCAGGATCACATATATGTCCTAGCTTCCCCCCTGTCATAGATCAGGCAATTCTACCACACTGACACTGCAAAGAAGTAACCTGCAGGTGACTCAAAGGGTACAGGAGTGGGGCTGTGTGTAGGTTTATGTAAATGCTACACCCTCTCATGGGAGGGATCTGAGCAGGTGCTGGTGTCTGCGGGGATGGGGTGGGGGTGGAGGGTGGTTAAGGGAGGACACACTGGGACAACATTGTACTTAACAGCGAGTCCGCTGTCCCACAAAACTGCCAGCCCAGGGAATGGTCACAGATGTCACTCACACAGCCTGGAAGGTTTCCTTTCTGTGCCCCTGACAGGATCTCATTCATCACGTCTCAGAATGCCAACATTTGCTTTACTTAATAAAATCCCTGGCCTCTCAGCAACTTCTGCACAGGAGAAACCAAAAAACCTGTGCAACAAGTCAGCAGGGACCCTACTGTCAAGTCAGGAGCTCTGGGGTTCCCCCAGAAACCCTACCTGCCCTACAGACCAGGCAGGAGATGCCAAGTTTTCAGCTGTGTATCCTGGCAGCTGGTGAGCACTGTGGTTCCTTCTTGGAAGGATACTGGGGCTTCTGCAGATGGCAGGGGAGCAGATACAAAGCAGAGCCTGTCCTAGGCTCTACAGAATGCCTGTGGGCCCAATGGAGGTCCTCCCTCCCCAAGGAGTCCAGCTTACTTCCAAAGCTGGCCTTGAGACTCCTGGTGCCCTCAGGCAGTTTTGTCACCGGAACCAGCTCTTCAACAAGTCAAGTTGAGAAACTGGCTGTTTGTATACAGAACACTCTGCCACCTCCTCCGGTTTTCCAGCGCCTCCAGCTCAATTTGCAGCAGTGATACTAAGAATCACACCGGTGAGCATTTCCTACGCACACTCAAAGACAACAGCTCATCACACTCCAAATCAACCTGCCTACTCCATAGAAAAACAGTGGGAAGAGGGGATCACTTTGACCTTGTTTCCTAGAGGAAGAAACCCCCCAACAACAGTGGCATCCCACAGGAAACGGCCTCAAACTTACAGAGATCTGCCAGCCTCTGCTTCCCACCCGGGTTTGTTTTTGAAGGGAAGGCTGCAGGAGAAGGTAGGGATCAGGAAGAACCCTAAGAACAGAACTGCCCTTCAGGACCTGTTCAGTACCCATGGTGCACAGCAGAGGAGCAGGAAAGAGATAAAGAGTGCCCAGACTTTCAGGCAGGAATGCCTATCACCCAGGGAAGGTGCTAAAAAGGCTTTGATGGTAAACTGACTGGTGTTTCAAAACCCCTAGTGTCTATCACCCCAGAAATCCAGAAGAGTGAATGGGTGAGCAACAAGATACCACACTCCAGTTGAGGACAGCCTACATGAACCGTGTAGCTTGAGCAGAGACCTCTTAACTAGAGAAGCTGTCATCACTGACATTCCCAAGAGCAGAAGAAGCCTTAGGGAGTGGCTGAGTGAAGGCCACTTGTCAAATGTTTCCTGGCAGCCCCAGCTCCAAGAGGAGGGGCCAGAGCAGTGCACATCTAGTGGTGGTTTCTCTCCAGGAGATCTTGGGGTATATCCAAGTCCCCCCACATCCAGTTACAGCGGGCCTTCACTTCCCTACAATGTCTCCTCTACTCTTCCTGGAGGACCAGAAGAAACCCACCTGTTCTTTCAAATGTTTGTAGAAAACTGCTGTGGGGACAGGCAGCAGTCTAAGGGAGGCAGCCCGCCAAACTAGCCTGTCAACGCCCTCCCTACCTGCAGTGTCCACAAGCAGGTGTGAGTGTCTGGGAGTGTCTGAGCTTCAGAGGCATAGCACCAGGCTAATGGAGTGGGCTGGAGAACTTCATGGACCAGGTATGACTGTCTGGTACCCCCTCTACTTCCCGAGCTGCTAGACAAATCAAGTTTAGGCTGCTCTCTCCATCCTTTACCCACTCCACAGTGACTCTGTGGGCACTAAACACGGTTAACTGCAGACCTTACCCACCAACACTGTAACAGCTTCCCATACCACTGTCCCCGAACCCGTCTTCCCATACCACCTGCAGCTCTTTCCTTTTAAAGGGTAAAGAGGAACCCACTGGGACAGGCCCCCTCTAAAATCCTGCTCACAGGCCTCATCTATCACCAGCCTCCCCTCCCACTTCTTCCCTTTTAAGGTCTCAGCCTGACTTGGAACTCGGCCTGTACTAACTTTTCAGCAGGCAGGCTCTGGGCCTTTTCTCAAGCTTGTTCCTTCTGCTGCTCACCAAAAGAGAGAACTCCTAGATCTCCTACTCAGCCAGTGAATGCAAGCTTCCTCTAGGAAGCCATCTCTGTCCCTGTCCCTTCCTGGGCAGGAAAAACTCCTCCCACACCAGACCTTTGTTCCCACCATCCCTGCTGCTTAGACTGCCCTCCTAGGCTTCAGTTCCCTGCCTCATTCCTTACCATGAGCCTCCCTCAAAGTTTCCTTTCAACTCTGGATCTGTGTGAATGATACAAGCTGGCCTTTACAGTTCTGCTCTGTCAGTGGTAAACAGGTAGGACTAACAGCTGCTCCTCTGGGTGTAACTCAACTATATACTTATCTCTCAGCGCCAAAGAGACCAGACTGAGTCGTCAGGAAACCTACTACTGAAAACTGAGCCTAAGGCACCACTCCAAAACCATGCCTGAACTTACTTCCTTGTGAAGATTGAAGAAATACACACACACACACCCTCCCTCTCAGGGGAAACATTCCTTGTCTAACTGACACAGCACATCAGAATCTGGATGACTTCAGCAGGTACAAACTACAGGTAAGTTCCTTTGCTAAACATTATCTGACCTCAAATAACAAGGGTGGTGCCATCTTCTCTCTCCCCTTCATTTCTTTCTGTTCTCCATTCAGCTCCTGACAATCTCTGCCAGAACCCAGGCCTTTCTTCCAGCCTTTCCCCAGCTTTCTGGCAAGCTCTTCCTTCTTCTCCAGTCCTTACTTTGGAGGCTTCTGATTCTGTGCCCCACCCCATAGCACAGCTTTTCCTCACCACCACCTGCCTGGCCTCTTTCTCAATGCCTCTCTGATGTTTCTTCAGTAACTGTGCTTGCTCCTTGTACTGTCCTCTCCCCTTACCCATCCTATATCCCAAGACTTGGGGCGCTCTTCCCTTCATAGCCTTTCTCCAGATCCTCTCAGGCTCTCCAGTCTTCCCATCAGCCTCGTATACTCTGCTTCCTCCTGGCTAATGAGCTTTTAAGAGCTCTGAGCCCACATCAGACTCAGTTCTGAGCGTATTATACATAGTCCACACTAACAACAACAATAACAAAAACAAAAAAACCTCCTGCAGTTAGTTTTTAACTAATAAGCCCTTTCAGGAAAATGTATTTCCACTGTGATAAGAAGCCTCTGAATTACATGTCAAGCTTGGGCTCTGTTGTTCCTAAGTTAAAATGGCTGAAAAGGACCAACTTTCATAAACTTTGTATGAGGTGCCTGCCACCTCCTGGATGTGTTCAGACCCCAAACTTGAGAACCACCCAGTAGGCCTCTACCCTCCTCTGGTTCTCTTGGGTGCCTGCCATCACCAGACATTTCCGCGGCCAAAACAGAGTCAGTGTCGGTTCATGCCCCGCCCAGGGGTGGGAGGGATGAGGGTCTCCGTGTCTCAGGCCAGGATTCTTTGCCATCAGTCACTCTTACCCAAAGCCCCACTCGTACCTCACACTCCGGCTCATCATGCCCAGGGTCGCCCCAGCCCGGGTCCCCCGGGGCTAGTAACCTCACCCTGGCGGCCTGGGAAAGGCATGGCCACCTTCAGCGGGTGTCGTCGCCCACAGGACCCCGGCCAGGGTCTGCAAGGCCGCAGAGAGGCTTCCACAGTGCAGAGGGCATGCGAGAGCCCACTCTTCCCCCTCCTCCGCCCGCCGCTTACCCGAAGAGGCCGGAGAAGAAGGACTGCGAGTTCTTCACCTTGCGCTCCGCCTCAGCCAGCAGCGCCATTGCCTCAGCCTGCTTCCCGGAGTTATCCATGATGCCACGAAGCTGCTCGGCTCAGGCCCGACACAGCCGAGAGACTACTTACAGGCCCCGGACACCGCACACTCGGAAGGGCTCCGCCCGCTGCGTTGACGTCGCCCGGCCCTGTTGCGCCACGTGACCCGTGCGGACCAACCAGCGGGCACGCGCTGAGGAGGGCGCCCCTCTAGCCACGCCCCCTCCTGCCACAGCACTCCACCCCTTGACCCGCAACACGAGCACACGCCCGCGGACTGACGCCACTAGCTTCCTAAGAGCCCCGCCGCGTACTGCCACGTGACACCACACAAGCCAATCATGATCCCGTACTGCTAAGTACACCCCTCCCGAGCGACCTTTGACTCCCTCCAACCAATCAGCAGGCGCTATCGACTCGTTCTGCCACGCCTCTGCGGAATTGGGACGAACTAATCAGCTGACTAGTGACGCAACGCTCACGTGATGCCTCAAGGTTCACGCTCCGGGTTTGACAGATCTATCAGTTTAGCTCCGCCTCCTGCTTTACCTCATTTCAGTCACATGGGAAAGGCTTGGTACTTAAAAAAAAAAAAAAGAAAAAAAGAAAACTTCTTACGCCCTCTGGTGATCATCTCCAGAATTGGTTTGGGAGTCCAGAAAGTCTCCATTTCTAGCTGGAGGGCTGATGAGATGGCTCAGCTGGTAAAAGCACTATCTAACAAGTTTAACGACCACAGTTCGGTTCCTGGGCCCAACATGGTGGAAGGCGAGACCTGACTCCTGCCAAGTTGTTCTC
This sequence comes from Chionomys nivalis, assembly GCF_950005125.1. Lineage (NCBI taxonomy): Eukaryota > Metazoa > Chordata > Mammalia > Rodentia > Cricetidae > Chionomys > Chionomys nivalis. The sequence goes on along the minus strand of NC_080087.1, from coordinate 74,476,128 downwards.
TAACCTACACACACAACACACACATACACACTCACACGAGGTTGGGGGATCTTTCAGTACCACACATAGAATGGCATGGGCATGTCAAAGGGGCACAGGAGGAGCTGGGGAGATGACTCAGTGGCTCAACTGACATGCAGGAGGCACTTGGGTTTGGATACCTCGACCGGCGTAAAAAGCTGGGCATGTTAGCGTATATCGCATGTTCCTGGGTTCCAGGGTCAGTGAAAGACCTGTCTCAAAAAAAAACAAAAAACAAAAAACAAACAACAAAAAAAGAGGGCTGGAGAGATGGCTCAGAGTTTAAGAGCATTGCCTGCTCTTCCAAAGATCCTGAGTTCAATTCCCAGCAACCACGTGGTGGCTCACAACCATCTGTAATGAGGTCTGGTGCCCTTTTCTGGCCTGAAGGCATACACACAGACAGAATATTGTATACATAATAAATAAATAAATATTTTTAAAAAAAAAAGAAAAAAAGATGAACATTTGAGAAAAATTTCTGATATCAACCACTGGCCTACACACAGAGAGAGACAGACACATACACACACAAAAAATAAATTTTTTAAAATTAGTGAAAAAGTATAGTAATATATTGATGGGGGAAACTGGGTATGTTCAAGTTTTTGGTACTATGTTAGGTTTCTGTAAATCTACAATTATTCTCAAAATCTCATCTAGAAGACTAGCCTCCAGGGCCTGGCCCACAATGATTCCAGTCCCAACAGTGGTGTGGTGCAGGGATCTGTATCCGCACTGCACTTTACTGGTTAGCTAGCAGAGAACATTTGAGGAAAGTGTTATGTGAGTTGGGTGTTGGAGAGAGAAAAAGGCAAAAGACAGCTCCCCCTGACTGTTTCTCACTGAACACTTGTTTGAATGTCCCTAAGCTCACCACTGTATTCTGAGCACAGAGCTGGTGAGTTTGGATGGCCACAATCAGTTTTGGTTCCACTTCCATTTGCTACAAGATGTCATATTTTTGGAGCAGCAAGAGATGACTATATATCCTCACCCATATGGTCAGACTTGCATTTCCACTCTACTCAGGGCAGAGCAGTGGAATGCACACCGGATAGCCATGCTTAGGTCACTGGGAACACCCAGAAAACAAAGTACATTTCCTCATTTACCAGCTTACATGTATTGGGAAAGCATGTTCAAGTAGGAAATCAATTTGTAGATTACTAAGAAGAAAGAGGGCCAATTCTGGTTCCTGGGCTGCCCTGCACCATTTCCCTCAAACAGGGCATCTCAACAGCTCCAAAATTAATTCCCTCCCTGCCTTTAATCTTTAGCTGAGATGTGGTCCCTTGGTGAGACCTCTGTAGTTCTGGGATGGGGCCCTGGGACACAGGAGGTGAGGCAGGGCTCTTCCCTATTCTCTTGCAAGTTGAGGTTGGGGTTCCTGTCCTTACGTGAGCTGCAGCCAAGATCTCATTCTGCTTGCTGCCCGGGTCCTTATCCTTGATTTCAGGTTGAGCAGCTATATCCACACATGCTTTTCTGGCTTCTGTCTATTATCATGGCCATCACCTGTGTGCTCATTCACAACTGCTACCAAGTCTTCTCCTAAAACGAAGCTCTCTGAGGAAGGGGTTTTTGCTTCTGTGTGTATGTTCCCACCTACAGACTGGGAACTGCTGGTGTGCGCTGCTTAACCTTCTCCCTGCTCACCTCTTGGCCCCAGCTGTGTGGCCCTGAAGTGTCTGCAGAGCACACAGGCTGGGAAGTTGGAAAACAGCTGTTTAAGAACCCAATTTAATAAGATACAAGCAGACACATAAAAAACACACCTAACAATATACAGTCATTGCAAGACTAGGGATGATGGGAATGCAGGGAGGCCCCACCTGGAGGAGGGCCCAGCTCACTGGATCTCAGGTGTCCTCACTGATTCTCTCTAACCAATGTTAGTCCCATGCCTACAGTTCAGATCTAAAAGCCACCTAGACCAAACCTGCCTCCCAGGGTCCCCTGCTCCAAGTGAATGGGACTACAAATATGCAACTATTAACCAGGAAAGAATGGAGCCTCTGGTCACCCACATGACTTCAGAGCTACTTGTGACAGCTTCTCCTGTTCATGTCCAAATGCCAGCCAAGCAAAGCTGGACATTGAGAGGAGAGAGGGGAATGGTGCCCCAAACACTTCTGAGAGGCCCAGGGCACTGGCAAAGAGCTGGATCCCCTCTTGCAAACCAGCTTCCAGCAAGGAGTCACCACTGCAGGGGGCCCATGTCAGCTCCCAGTTCTTCCTCTTCCTCCTCCTCTTCCTCCTTCAGAGGGTAGGGCTTCACAGGCCACTTCACCCTGACGGGTTCCACGTGCTCCTGGAGGCGGTGGCGCTTCATGTGGGCATTCCGACTCTTGATCTTGTCGAACACTCTGAGGAGTCACAAGGATGTGGGTCAGAGCTGGAGGAGCTTGAGAAGTAAGTCAAACAAGAGGGTGGAGGTCCAGAGGGAAGGCTAGTACCTCTCGCACTCTCTGCAAGGGAACACGCCCTGGCTCTCCACACTCCCCGGAGGCTCAGGGGTACGCTTGGGGGCTGCACTTGGGCTGGAGTGAAGAATAGACTCCCTCCTGTAACTCTTGGTCTTTATCTTTAACTCAGGAGTTGGACGGTGGGTGGGTCTCTCCCGAGGGCTGCAAGTGATCTGCAGAAGGGGTAAAGATGACTTAAGACACTTGTGTGGAAACGTCCTCTGCCGGGAGACCTTCCCTTAGGAGCCTCCCCCAGCCTCTGGCTGGACCAAAGATGCACCCAGGCTGCTCCTTCATGCATCCTCTACCTTGTCTTCAGTCCTTTCTACCTCATCCAGCTCTCTCCTGCCCCTCTTCTCCAGCCCAGGAGCTCGGCCACAGTCAAACTTGACCATCTTTTTCCAGATGTAGTAGTATTCAACGCACTGTGCTACACTCTTAGTCTGGATCTAGTGGGAAGGAAGACACAGAAGCAGACTGTGGGCAGTACCTCACATGTGAACTCCACCTTGGAAATCCCTTCCCCAACACCTCTGCTCATGGCTGGGCAAAGATAGGATCTTGGTCCTTCCAGGTGGTGAAGGGTCCAAATTGAAGTCACATATTAGTCACCAGCACTAAGTGAAGCATGCTTCTTCCCTGTAGGAAGGCACATAAAGACCCACAGGTGAGGAGGCTCACTGTGATGTTACAGCAGGCAACAGCCACACTTAGTGAGATTGGGAGTGACACAGAATGCCCTTCCTCTGTGGTGAGTACACAGCCATCAAACTAAACAAAGCCTCAAAAGTCCTCCAGGGCCGGGCGGTGGTGGCGCACGCCTTTAATCCCAGCACTCAGAGGCAGGCGGATCTCTGTGAGTTCGAGACCAGCCTGGTCTACAAGAGCTAGTTCCAGGACAGGCTCCAAAACCACAGAGAAACCCTGTCTCGAAAAACCAAAAAAAAAAAAAAAAAGTCCTCCAGGGAAGTGGCCACATGAGAAGGACAACTCTGAGTGCAATGGAGTTGAGAGTACTCAGACCCAGCCACTTGCTCTTGTAAAATATGACTCCTGGGCTGAATGTGGTGGTGCATGTCTTTAATCCTCTGGAGGCAGAGGCAGCATGATCTCTGATAGTGAGTTTCAGGGCAGCCAGGACTATGTAGAGCGACCCTGTCTCAACAAACAAGCATGACTTCTGGAGCCAGGACTGTGAGTGATATGAGTCTGTAATCCCAGCAGGAGGACTAAAGAGTCTGAAGGCAGCCTGTGCTAAACAGTGATGATGCCTTATCTCAAGAAAGAAAGAACCTCTGCAAAAACACCCAACAAAACAGAGAGCTAGAAGTGGGACCTAGTGGTAGAGAGATTGTTTGCTATGAAAGAAGATGGGAGGATGAAGAGAGGTAGAAGGAAGGGAAAGTCGAGCTGCCTAGAAGGAAACTTTCCCAAGAAATTAACTGTCAGTGAGCGCCAGAGCACACTTTCTCCACAAGAATCTGAAACTGCTTGCGTGTTGTCAAAAACTAGCAGTCAAGGCAGCATGTCTTCTGCGTAGGAAACAGTACCAAGTTTAAACAGAAGAAAAAAGAAAGAAAGTTGACTTCTGCTCCTGAACACAATAGAATAACAGAAGCAAATTCACCTTCCAGCAAACAAAACAAAACAAAAACAAACAAACAAAAAGCAGTGAAAGAAACAGTTCAGGGAACGACTCTAAGAGCTGACTTTGTACATAACGCTCGCAACTGCTTTATTTTATAATTGCCCAAACCGGAAACCACTCAAATGTCCATCAACTGATAAATGATTAAATACAACTGTGGTACACCCATGCAGTAGAATATTATTTAGCAGCAGAAAGGATGAATTATTAATAAGTGCAGCACATAGGAACTTCCAAGTAAGAATGCTGGGTATAAGCAGCTAGATGAAGCGCAGAGTACATGCTGTCTGATTGCCCTAGTGATACAAAGCTCCAAGTTCAAACTTTCTTACAGACCAGGCTGACAAGGGACATGGAGAGAGGCACAGTGGCATATATAATAGGCTGCCAGGAATGGAGGAGGTACTGGACATCACAGAGAAGTTCACTGTCTTGAGAGTCCATGGGAACATACATGTGTAAAACATACACCTTGCACCTTGTTTAGGTATAGTTGTTTTATGTAAGAACAGAAGAGAGAGCCCTTGGGAGGCAGAGGCAGGTGGATCTCTGTGAGTTCAAGGGCAGTTTGTTCTATAGAGCAAGTTCCAGGACAGGCTCCAAAGCTACACAGAAAGACCCTGTCCCCCAAAACCAAGAAAATAAACAAAAACCAACAATGACAAAAAAAAACCCCAACTAACCAAACAAACAAAACCAAAAACCAAAAAACCACCGCTACCACCAAAACACCAAAACCAGAAGAGCATTAGGTTGTACATTTGTGTGTTTCAGCACATGCACACATGAGTAAACCAGGACAGATGAAGGCAGTAACTGCTGAGTTGGAGTGATCAGCACTGCGGTTTTGCTGTTGGCAGGTGAGAGACAGGTGTGTGAGGCAGGGCTTGCTGCCCACCCTCTATCATCTTACTGTTTTGTGTATCAGGTAAAAGTCCTTCTTGTGGGCACAGAATGCCTTCTTGAAGAGCCTCTTCTCCATGGGGGTCCAGATGTCTGAACCTGCCGGGAACACAGTCAGGGAAGGAGATGTTTTTCCTCAAGGGACCATAGCCTGACTGACATATGGACCATACTTTTTAGCACTGCCATTATGAACATCAATAATGTATTAACCTCAGACAATCTTCCCATATCCCACAAAGCTGGGGTCTCACTATCCACATGTTATAGATGTGTGCAACTGGCTGGGGCTTTGGTGGCCAAGGATGGGTGGGTCAAGCTGCCAGGCTTTTCTGTGCTCAGCTCCTCAACCTGAGTCTATATTTCCTGCCCCTGTCAGGAACACTAATCTTGCTGGAAAGAACTCTGAGGGAATGATGGAACGCGGCTGATGGGGGTCTCGTGAATTCAAGGCAGTGCCTGCAGAGTCCCTCTGGAAAGAACAGGCCCCTTTAGGAAGTCAGGCAGAGGCCCTAAACAGAAGGCTGAGGGACAGAGGCAGAGGTGGACTTTACCATTAGGCCTGGCAGGAATCAAACAACTCTTTCTCCAGTTACCTGTGTAGCGATAGTCAGCTAGTGGGTGAGTGCGGGGCTTCTGGGGTCCTCTGAGTAACAGAGTCTCCAGGGCAACCTGGAAGGACAGCAAACGTGGGTCGCTCATAAGGTATGGGAAATGGGGGCTCTCTCCATTCTTCTTTCATTGAAGAACAAATGTCTCTAAAGTCATCTGGTTCAAGGCTACCTACAAGTGCTTGGTTCTTGGGCTGGTGGGCAGTGTGTCAGCCCATGATAGCCTCACTAAGCATCCCTATGAATAACATCTTTGCCTTCAAAATATGACTTTTCCATGAAGGGAACAGTATGTGGGTTTGTGAGGCACACTCCCCCCACCAGAGCCTAGAAGAGTGCTGTCCCACAGAACACGACATTTTATTCTCTTCTACACTCCTTATCGAGTACTTTTACCTTTCAGCTGTGCTGGAGATGGAGTCTGGGCCTCACAGATGAGCTATATTAGCCTTTGACTGTTTGAGACAGAAACCATACTGTAGGCCAGGCTGGTCTCAAACTTATTATCCTCCTGCCTTAGCCTTCCAACTGCTGGAAGTATAGGTGTGAGTGACAACACCCCTCAGCCAATACATTTATAAACAAAATTTGTCTCTCTTATAAGCCCTGTGAGAATACGAACTACCAGACATGGACTTTCTAGGGTCTGGTACAAAATGAAAATGAGGATTTCCACTGTGTGGTACACACATTTAATCCCAGCACTCAGGAAGCAGAGGTAGGTAGAGTTCTGAGTTCGAGGCCAAACTGGTTTACAGAGCAAGTTCCAGGATAGCCAAGGCTACATAGAGAAACCCTGCCTTGAAAAACCATAAAAACAATACAAAATAAAAACAAGACAGAATTTCCACTCATAGTCCCCAGAGGAGGACAATGAAGTATTAAATCAAAAACAGAGCCTTGACTTGATTGACATCCAGTGGGTACTCAATATACATGTGCCAGGTACTGCCCCTCAACTTGGCAAAAAGCATGGCCCAGGACTGAGTCTCAGGTCTTGAACATTGATCCTCCTGCATTGCCCCAGAATCCCTTCTCTTGGAGCAGTGGCTCTCAACCTTCCTAATGTTTCAACCCTTTAATACAGTTCCTCTTGTGGTGACCCCCCCAACCATAAAATTAGTTTTCTTACTACTTTATTTTGTTACTGTTATGAATTGTAATGTAAATATTGTGTTTTCCAATGGTCTTAAGTGACTGCTAGGAAAGGGTTCTTTGACCTCTTGCCCACACACAAAGGGGTCTTGAACCATAGCTTGAGAACCGCTATCTTGGAGACTCAATAATTGACAGACAAATCCTATAATTGAAAAGCTTCCACTCCCCCACTCTCAATACCAGCCTCAAATGACTGCAGACACTGACCTTCACCATTCCCTCATCCAGGCAATCCAAGGCCCAGAATGCCCAGCCCCAGGAGTGCAGAATGCAAAGGGTCTCACCTGAACACTGCCCTGGGCTTCATGAAGGCAGTGGAGGGCAAGCTCTAGGTTGGTGCCCCCTCCTGGCATCACACTGGAGCATGCCACATTGCAGAGCTCCATCACTGTATTTCCAGGAAAGTCCAAGAGCATTAGGAAGAAGAAATGGAGTCAGGACATGCCAGGGAGGTAGCCTTCCCCATAGCACAGGAGCTCCTAGTCAACTTCCCTTTCCTTACATCCCCATTGAGGGCAGGTTAGTAAAGGGAACAAGGAGGAACCATAGAACTCAGGCCTGCCACCTGCACTGGTAAGTCAGAGGTGGGGCAGGGCCATGCAACCTGGAGAAAGCTGCTAGGCCAAGGGCACAATTCCTGGAGTTGGATGGGGAAGGAGAAGCCTTGGGATCTGACTCAAAGCCTCAGACACCTCTGTCCTGGGTCTCTGGGTTGGTCATCACATCTCCCCATGGCTTCCAGACCAGAGAAGCTATATTCTCATCCACTCTGGCCAGCAGCCTCTCCTGCAGTTCTGGGATCTCCGCCTGAAATCTGTTTCCAACGTTGATGTGTCTGAAATGAGGCCACATACACATATGGGGATTCAAATGACTAAGCCAGGAAACAGAAGAGATGTACCATGTAACCCGCTCACAGTCACTGCCTGCTCCATGACAGCTTACTGCCATCTCTCAGACATGGTGGCTGCTCATTACCTTTATCACCCAACAGACACAGGCATTTCAGAATACTCTTCTTCATTTCTGATTTCTGATTTCTTGGGTGCCTCTCCTGGGGTCCAGGACAAGGAGCTACATGATACTGACCACCTGTTTCCAGCCACATCCCACAAATGTTCTATCCTCCTGCACTACGTTGTCACCACTTCTGTTCAGAAACCCAGGTCCACAGAAGAAGTTCTGCCCCCACCCCAAGCCCACCTGTCTAAGTTTAGACAGAAGTAACACAGTGGGCACTTTGACTCAGTCCTGGAGAAGCCCACAGATTCTCTAGTGAATATCTGCATCTGGCCTGCCCTCCCTGGGAAGACAAGCCTGGAAAAAAGAGGCTTTGGAGCCCATGCTGGTAAAAATACCCTCACTAGAAGGACTTTGGCACTAAATGTCCCAACTCACGGTTCGATGCTGATTTTAGTGTCATCCTTCACCACACAGATGCTAAGGGAGCCGTCCACTTGGTCTAGAAAACACACAGAGAAGAGCCTCAACAAGACAGGACTCTCAGGACTTTCTACCTGCCTTTGTGGACATAGGTGAAAAATAAGTTGTAAGACACAAAAGAGGAGAAAGATTTCTGAAAAAACCAGAGGAAGAAACTCAATAATTTAAAACAAAACAAAAGTTATTTGCCTAGCACGGTGGTGCATAGGGGGCAAAGACAGGCTAATCTCTGTGAGCTGAAGGCCAGTCTGGTCTATATAGTGAGTTACAGGATAGCCATGATTCATAGACACTGTCTTGGGAAAAGCAATGAAACAAACAAAAAAAACCCTAATGAGGCTGGTGAGATGGCTCAGCTGAGAAGATGCCACTGGGTGTGAACAGCTTAGAACAATCTGTGGGGCCCACATGGTGGGAACAGAGCTGATTGTTGTAGGCTGTCTTCTCACTTCACATATCTATCGACAGACAGACCCACAGACACAGACCAACACAAATAAATGTAAAAAATTATAAAAACCACACACAGGTATTAAACCAGTAAGTTAACAGGAGTGGGATTGCTCAGGGGATAAAGACACTTGCTCTAGACCCTGACAACTTTGCTTCAACTCTGAGGACCCATATAATGGAAGAAGAGAACTGACTCTCACAAATTGCCTTTTGACCTCTACATGTGGCACTCATGAACATATGCACAAACACATAGAATCAACCAATAAATGTAAGCCTTAAAATTAAAAGGAGTGGCTGGAGAGATGGCTCGATGGTTAAGAACATTAGCTACTCTTCCAGAGAACTTGGGTTCAATTCCCAGCACCCACATGGCAACTCATAACCATCTGTGGCTCCAGTTCCAAGGTTTCTGATGCTCTCACATGGATACACATAGCAGGCAAAGCACCAAAGCACATAAAATAAATAAATCTTTTTTAAAAATTAAAAAAAAACTTGACTTCCTCTTAATAAGATTGAGAGCCCGTGACTCCCAAGCAAGCTTGATTTTCTTCCCCATAAGCTCCTGGCTTGGGTAACTGAAGCTCTCTCCCAAATACTCCACATGAAGATGAGGTCACCCCACAACACGTATCTCAAAGGCTTAATGAAATTGCAGAAGGGCCTGTTAGGTAGTTCAGTGGGTGATGATGTTCGCTGCCCAGACTGATGACCTGAGTTTGATCCCTAGGACTTATGTTGTGGAAGGGGAGCACCAACTCTTACAAGTTATTCTCTGACATCCACATGTGCCCCACCACAAATAGATGTAATTTAAGAAAATGAATTTTAAAAACTGTACAATTATCAAAAGTAAACTAGAATGATGAATTCTCACCAAGAAATGACTTTTGAGAGGTAGAAATTCTAGATTTAAAAAGTACAATGACCAATGTTAAAGTCAACAGGTTTGACTGAGTTGGTAGAAAGCAATGATCAGCAAACCTGGAGGTGAATGAATAAAGAACCTGCAGAGGGAAAATAATGGAGAACAGTGGACACAACTGAATACTAAAACCACATGTGATGGATGTACCAGACAGTAGAGAAGGGAATGGACAGATATTTAAAGAGAAAATGGTAGGTGGCCTCCTAGATTTAGTGAGAAACATATGCACAACCAAAAATCCGCGATTCTAAATAGGACAAACACAAAGGCAAAGGTGCAAAGTCAAATATTCAAATCTCAAAAGCAAAATGGGAAAACAAAACAAAATAAAAACGAAACCACCTCATCCTATGCAAGGGAATTCCAATAAGACTCATAGTTGACTTTTGTGAAATTAGTGGTCAGAAGGTAGGGACATAACACTGTGCTGAAAATAAATGTCAACAAGTCTTATGCCAAAAAGTTAACCTTAAAAAGTAAAATGAAAAAGATTCCCAGATTTAAGGAAAATTGAGAAAAATCGGTTGCTATCAACCTTGGCTTATGGGAAATACTACACAGGGGATATTCTTCACCCTTAGGAGAAAAACTGAGACATCCCACAGCACAGATGGAATCTGAACACAACGGAGTGAGGGAAACCAAGCATAAGGAACCACATACTGTGTGACTTCATGTGTTTGAAACCTTTCGAGCAGCCAGCCCTACAGAGACAGAAAGTGGATGAGCTTAGCCCAAACCTGGGCTAGAAGATGAGAAAGGAATGGTGGCAGAGAATGGAGTTTCTTTCTTGGGTGAGAAAAATACCTGAAAAGCAAGTATGGGACGATGATGCATGGTCCTGTATTATTACTAAGAACCACTGAGCCATTATGCAGTTTAAAATGATGAGTTGTAGGGCTGTAGAGGTGGCTCGGTGGTTAAAAGTACAGTTTATTCTTGCAGAAGGCCCAAATTCAGTTCCCAGCACTCACATGAAGTAGCTCAGCCCCAGGGGAACCAATGCTCCTAACTGAACTATACAGGCACCTGCACTCACATATGCATATAATATCCCGAAACACACACACACACACACAACCACATAATTTAAAAAATTAAGCTAGGCATGGTAGTAAACACTTTTAATCCCAGCTCTCAGGAGGCAGAGGCAGGCAGATCTCTTCGAGTGTGAGGCCGGGCTGCTCTACACAATGAGTTCCAGGCTAGCCAACTCTGCATAGTGAGACTTTTTCCTTAAAACAAACAAGAATAAATTGTAGAGTATGAGAGTTGTATGCCATTAAAGTTATTATTACCTTTAAAAAGATATTGTAAAGAGTGCTCAGGCAATGGTGTGGCTCTATACTCTTAAGTGTTGACAGAAATGATTGTTCGGGTAATTAATTATAAAAGTCACTGTAATCATTGCAATTTATTTTCTTTTCCTAATTAATTAAAAGATCAGATGCATAAGGTAATGTATGTTATGGGCCTAAAATATCTAGAAATATATGTTATAGTAACAGCACAAAGGAGCAAAACTGTGCTTCTGTGAAAGTGGTGTAGTCAGCTCAATCCCCAGAACACGTATAGAAAAACAACAGAAAATGAAACAAAACAAAAGCCCCACATGTCATGGTGCATATTTGCAACCCCAGTGCTGGAGAGGCAAAACAAAGTCCCTGCGCTCACTGGCCACCAGTCTATTCTGCTGGGTGAGCTCCAGACCAGTGAAAGACCCTTTTTCTAAAGAAAGAGGCATGCCAGTCAGGGTGTCTTCTAGCCTCTACACACATGTGCACCTGTATAATATGAAAGTGCACGCACACATACAAACAAAGAATAGCACCTGATGGTAATGGGTTCACAGGAATTATGGGAAAGATGTGGAATGGCAATGAAAGGTAAAGCAAACGCTGCAGGCAGTGCTTGCTTTATTCTCTTTCCCTGACTTCCTGCAGCCATATCTACAATACTATGTGTAAAGTAGTAAGGACAACAGTGACGAATGGGGTCTGCTGACACACCTGCTTAGGAAACAGCTGGGGCAGGAAAAGCACATCAGATGGAGAACAGTGTCTCTGCTCTTCACCATTACTACATGAGCACAAATCTGAATGGACTCTACTAAGAAAAGATATCTATTGCACAGCATATGGTGGCATGTACCTGCAACTCCACAACTTTGAAGACATAGGTAGGAGGATGGTGAGTGCTAGGCCAGCCTGGGTGGGCTGTATATAGATCCTATTTGAAAAAGGCAACAAGCAAAAAAAAAAAAAAAAAGCAACAAGCAAAGATATGAGAGACACATGCTGACAAAAATGATTGAGACAAAGTGCATCAAGACCTAAATAAATGGGAAGATGATCCATCATGGATAGAAAGGCCTAAATTATTTAGTATGGTAAAACTTCCCAACTTATCTACATATTAAACAGGGTAACTATCAAAATCACCATCGATCCTAAAATTCCACAGCAATGCAATGAATCCATAGCAGCTAAAACAATCCTGGAAGACAGAACAACATAGGAGAAAACAAATATACCTATTTGAAAGCTGACCACAAAGCTACAGTGGTCAAAACACTATGGTACTAGTATAAGAACAAGCATGCAGACCAACAGGCAAACCCAGGCACTGCTGATTAATGGAGGTGTGTATTTGTGCATGCAAGTGCAAATCTATGTAGATTAAGTGTTGTGAAATGTTATTTTAAGATGTTACATTTATTTATGTGTGGAACATTTGTTTAATGATACAAAGATGTGTTGCATTCTTTTATGTTGCATTTGTGTAACTCTATGAAGTTATGTTACTTTGCCTATCTAAAAACCTGATTGGTCTAATAAAGAGCTAAACAGCCAGTAGTGAGATAGGAGAAAAGATGGGTGGGGCTAGCCGGCAAAGAGAATAAATAGGAGGAGAAATCTGGGAAGAAAAGATCAAGGATCAAGAAAAAAAGGAGAGGACATCAGGGACCAGCCACTCAACTACACAGCAAGTCATGGAGTAAGAAGTAAAGAAAGGTATACAGACTAGAGAAAGATAAAAGCCCAGAGGCAAAGATATGTGGGATAAGTTAAAAAAAAAAAAGTTGGCCGGGCGGTGGTGGCGCACGCCTTTAATCCCAGCACTTGGGAGGCAGAGGCAGGCGGATCTCTGTGAGTTCGAGACCAGCCTGGTCTACAAGAGCTAGTTCCAGGACAGGCTCCAAAACCACAGAGAAACCCTGTCTCGAAAAACCAAAAAAAAAAAAAAAAAAAAAAAGTTGGCTAGAAATAAGCCAACTTAAAGCCAGGCATTTATAAGTAAGAATGAGTCTCCATATGTGTATTTATTTGGGAGCTGGGCGGCGGGCGCCCAAAGAGACAAAGAGTAAAAGACAACCAACTACAGATAAGCATGCAAGCGTGTGCATGTGTGTGGAGGCCACACGTAAATGTCATGTGTTATTCCCCAGATATCATTCACCTTGATTTTTGAGACAAGATCTCTTACTGGCCTAGAGCTCACTAGTAGGCTGGACTGGCTGCCAGGTAAGCCCCAGGGTACATCTATTTCCCTCATGCTGGGATTACAAATGTATGTCACTACTCTTGGCTTTTCTTACATAGGTTCTTGGGACTGAACTCAGATCTTCATGCTTGTGTGGCAAGCACTTTATCAGCTGAACATCTCCCCAGTCTCAGTCACCTGATTTTAATAAAAGCACCTGAGAAAATCATTCAGTGGGAATGATCTTTTCAGCAAATGACTGGAGCAAGTGGGACCACACGAAATAATGAACTTTGATACTTACCTCATACAATATCCAAAAGCTAATTGGAAATTGACTAAAGATATAAATTTAGGAATCAAAATTAGGGGCTAGTGATGGTTCAGAGGTCAGGAGCATTGGCTGCTCTTCCAGCACCCACATGGCAGCTCACACCTGTCTGTAGCTTTGGTTCCAAGGGATGATCACACAGAGATACATGCAGGCAAAACACCAGTGCACATAAAAAAAATCATTTAAAAAGATTTTTTAAAAAGGGTCAAAATTATAAAACTCTTGAGGGGGTAAGGAGGGGGGAGATGGAGGGGAGTATTGTGAGACTGAGGCCGGATGAGTGTGAACTTGAGGCTTCCCTGAGCTACAGAGAAAACAGGAGTGTCTCTTTATGACCCTGTGCCGGCCAACCTGTTACATATAACACCCACAACACAAACTTTCAAGGGGTACCCAGAAAGATGCTTGGCACCAGTAACCATCAGGACAATACAAATCCAAACATAGCAAGAAGCACCTTTCATCCGACAGGATGATTTGAAAGAAGCACAGTCTAAGTGCAGGAAAGGGGCAACGGTATCAGGACTCCTCTGGATTGTTGGTGTGAATCCAAAATGGAACAAATACTTTGACACATAGTTTGGAAGTTTAGATAGTTAAATAGTTTCCATGTGACCCGGCATTCATTCTAGCTATTTATGCAAAAGGAATTGGTACATAGACCCCTCCACAGGAAGTTGTTCACAAATGTTCTTACAGCATCATTTAACCCATCAACTGATGATAAAAAGTGTGGTCTAACCATCCAGTAGACTATTACTCACCAATAAAAGGAAGGGTCTAACATATGCTACCCCCTGCTGAACCCTGAAAACATCAGACTAAGTAAAACGGATGAAACACAAAAGGCTACCCAGTGAATGGTGTCATTTATATGAAATACCTGGCATAGGCAAGACTATAGGATGGGAAGAAGATGGTGGCTTCCTGAGGCTGGGAGGTGGTGTATAGGACTATGGAGATGAGAGCTGGCAGGGTGCCATAGCTGCCAGGGGTACAGGCTTCTGGGGTGGTAAAGCCCTCTAAAGATAGTGCCAGGGAGGCTCAGAGCCCTGAGAGCAGCTTCAAATCATAAGCTTGAAATGACTGATCTGCATGGCAGGAGTGCACAGTATGTGCCTCTGTCTTCATATAGTGGTTATAAAAACGAACAGAAGAGCCGGGCGGTGGTGGCGCACGCCTTTAATCCCAGCACTCGGGAGGCAGAGGCAGGCGGATCCTTGTGAGTTCGAGACCAGCCTGGTCTACAGAGCTAGTTCCAGGATAGGCTCCAAAGCCATAGAGAAACCCTGTCTCGAAAAACCAAAAAAAAAAAAAAAAAAAAAAACAAACAAACAAACAAACAAACAAAAAACGAACAGAAGGGTGATTAAGCTAAATGGCATCTATGTGTTCTTTCTGGCTGTTTAAAAAAAAAACAACTAGAAGGTTCTGGTCCAAGTATGGTCTTGTGTTTCTGTACTGAGTCCCCAGAGCAAGCACATACAACACTGGAAAAATTGGCTGGACCAGACAGCACAAGATGAAGTGATTATGGGTCATAGGAGGTGCATCTAGCCTGGGTCAGAATTATGGTCTGGCCTCACTCACCAAGCATAGGGCTGATGAGATGAGGCCCAGCCCGGGATGTGGAGCAGAGGGTGTTGAAGTACAGCCCAGAGCCCTCACGAATGGGGCTGAGCATGGGCGGTGGTGTGTAAGGAGAACACTGAAACAAGCCCTTCAGGAGATGGTCCACCAGGAACACAGGAGAGCGTAGGCAGCTCTGGTGGCACCCTCCTGGGCCTGGCTCCCCAAGGGCAGAGGGTGCAGGAGGGGCAAACAGGGCCTTAGGCTGGGGCCGCTTCTTCCGCTTTCTGTACTGGCTGCTCTCCTTGCTGTCTCTTTCTTCCCCATCTTTCTCTTGTCCCTGGAGAAGAGAGGATAGAATCACAGGTGTCACCAGAGGCTACCTGCTGTACAAAATCATTCTTCAGCTTGTTCAGGGGTAGGAAAAATGGGGCTAGTCATGGTGACAGAGGGAAGCAGGATACTTATGCCTGTCATGGCCATACCCAGGCCTTAGCACAGAAGGCTGAGCAGAACTTTCTGTTCACAGCCCAACCCCACCTGAACCAGAGCTGACTAATATACTGAGTATGGCGACATCCTGAGCCCAGAGCCTCCTCATACTCACACAGGGATGCATGAGGATAGTGCAGTGTTCAAGTGACAAGCATTGCAAGACTGAGGGCCAGATACAGGGTATATTGGTGCATGCCTTTAATCTTAGCAAGCAGGAGGCAGAGGCAAGTGGATCTCTGTGAGTTCAAGGCTGTGTCAAAAAAACAAAAAGCAGAAAACAAAAATATGTATAAAAAGAAAAAGAAGAGTGGGAGCCAGAGACATAGTATTATTATGGTGTGACAAAATAAAAATGTATTCTCCCAAATGCCAGTGGCTCTTATGAGCCAACAGTAGCCTAGCACTGCCATGGGAACTTCAGTTCAGGGTCCAGTAGTAAAGAGATGAGTTTCCGAGACCCATCACAGTGACCCCTCACATCATCTATTGCTCCTTCCTCCCTGCCAGCCCCCTCAGCTTTCCTCAGTTCCTTCTTCCCCCATATTGCAGTCCTGTGAACTCTGAGTCACTGCTTTCTGGGGTCAGGGCCTGGTCTGTCACGGTCATTGCTGTTGCCAGCACTCACATCATTAGGCCTGATGTGAGCTCAACCAGTGTTAACTGTGGGTGCAAACCAAGGCTTCTAGAGTAAGAACTTCTGAGTGCTCTGGTTTGGGGTTTTCCCCAGGACTTCCACAGAAGGTAGGAAACAACAGCTGGAGAAGCACCTACCTAGGCCATGTTCTGGCTGTGGCTCCTGGAGGCCTCTATACCCATCAGGCCTCTGTGAAAACAGTGCCAAATACTTGAGCATAGAGAGTTGGCAGCTTTAAGAGAAAGGGCAGCCAGGGCTCCTGATGGCACAGAAAGGCCGGGAGGCTGGTGCAAGGGCCTGCACAGATGGTCCTGACACCCAGGTCACCCCATCACCCTGCCAGAATGCTGCCTTACACCTCTGAGATGGACGACACTGCTCCTTTCTCCATTCACCAAAGTCTGACAAACCCTGTTCCACACAAGTCACAGCTTGCCCCTTCACCTGCTGCTCCTGCTTCCCCCGAGGTGATGGCCACTGGTCACTGTGGAAACACATGTGGCTGCTCAGCCCTTTTTCAGTGTAAAACATCTGGCTGCAATTCTTGCACACAAAAGTACTCTTTGACTCCATCCAGTCTGTGGGACCCCCATTTGGCTGATGGCTGTGGGTAGAAAAGGTGGGGGAAGAATGGAAAAATGAGACTCTAGCACTGACTGCTGCTTTTGTTGTTTTTGCTTTTTAGTTTTTGTTTTGTTTCTTGTATGTGACACCAATCCACTGACAACGCATCTAAACAATAAAAATGTAAGACCATATTTGACTTTCCAAGGGCTGAAGTGTCCTCTGCAGAGCTGGAGGCATCTGGTTCCTTCACCCAAGACAGTACAAAGAAGCCAGAGGACTTGCCAGGGGCAGTGCCATAGTGGGTCATGAGGGCTTCTGAACTTACCATCCGCCTGTCAAGCTCTCTTCCTTCACTGGATGGGGAAGCCTGTAGATGTTTCCACCCTGGAGATGAGAGGATATCTGAGCCAGCAGAGCCCAGACAAGGGAACAAGGAAGATTGTGTTGGGGAAGCCTGCATGATGGTGATTGGGCAATGGTGCCTTAGGTTTGACACCAAAGCAAAGCAGAAAACCCAACAAACACACACTGGATTCATTAAAACTGAAAGTTTTGACTCCAAAACTATTCACACAAAAGATATAAAGACACCTACATAAGGGGAGAAAGCACTTGCAAGTTACATGTCTGATGTACATACAGAATATATATATATATATATATATATACATATATACATACATACATACATACATACACATAATCTTTGCAAGTTAGTAAGATAACAGTTCATTCAGGGGTATTTAAAACAATTGGTAATTAAACGCGGGCAAATTTCAGTACTCACTGGAATTCCCTCCAGATACCAAAAAAAAAAAAAAAAAAAAAGGTAACAGTTCACAAGTGGCCTATAAGCACACAAGAGGATGTTAACTCTAGAAGTGCCAGGGCTTGATAGTGGCAGCACAGGTAGACACTACAGTACACCCTAGAGCAAGGAGAAGCCAGGGCACTTGTGCACGGCAGAGGTGCTGGAAAACTAGTCCACTGATGACTGACCAAATAAAATTTGACTTGTCAAGAATGGTACTCAACTTCATATGGAAAAGCAAAAAATCTAGGATAGTCAAAACAATCCTGTTCAATAAAAGAACTTCGGGAGGCATCACAATCCCTGACTTCAAACTACTACAGAGCTACAGTACTGAAAACAGCCTGGTATTGGCATAAGAACAGACAGGAAGACCAATAGAACCAAATAGAAGACCCGGATATCAATCTGCACATCTGATGTGGGAGTGTCATATATCAATCTGTTGATTTCATTGGTTAAGTAATAAAGAAACTGCTTGGTCCTCATAGGTTAAAACATAGGTGGGTGGAGTAAATAGAACAGAATGCTGGGAGGAAGAGGAAGTGAGCTCAGACTCAACAGCTCTGCTCTCTGGAGCAGACGCCATGCTCCCCTCTCCCCGGCAGACGCAATAAAGCTCCGACCCAGGATGGATGTAGGCTAGAATCTCCCGGTAAGCACACCTTGGGGTGCTACACACATGAATAGAAATGGGCCAAGCAGTGTTTAAAAGAATACAATGCGTGTGTTGTTATTTCGGGTATAAAGCTAACCATGCGGGAGCCGGGCAGGACGAAAAGCAGGCCCGCAGCTCCCCACTACACACATCTCTGAACACCTGATCTTTGACAAGGAAGCAAAAAATATTAAATGGAAAAAAAGAAAGCCTATTTAACAAGTGGTGCTGGCATAACTGGATATCAACATTCAGAAAAATGAAAATAGACCCATATCTATCACCATGCACAAAACTCAAGCCCAAATGGATCAAAGACCTCAACATAAAGATAGCCACACTGAACCTTATAGAAGAGAAAGTGGGAATTACACTTGAACGCATTGGCACAGGGAACTACTTCCTAAATAAACCCCAGCAGTGCAGACACTGAGAAAAACAATTAATAAATGGGACCTCCTGAAACTGAAAAGCTTCTGTAAAGCAAAGGACCCGGTCAACAAGACAAAATGACAGCCTACAGAATGGGCAAAGATCTTCACTAACCCCACATCAGACAGAGGTCTGATCTCCAAAATATACAAAGAACTCAAGAAATTGGACACCAAAAGATCACATAATCCAATAAAAAAAATGGAGTACAGACCTAAACAGAGAACTCTCAACAGAGGAATCTAAAATGGCTGAAAGACACTTAAGGAAATGTTCAACATCCTTAGTCTTCTGAGAAATTCATATCAAAACAACTCTGAGAGTCCATCTTACACCTGAAAGAATGGCCAAGATCAAAAACATTGATGACAACTTATGCTGGAGAGGTTGTGGGGAAAAGGGAACACTTCTGCATTGCTGGTGGGAATGCAAGCTGGTAAAACCTCTTTGGATGTTAGTGTGGTGATTTCTCAGAAAATTAGGAAACAACCTTCCTCTAGACCCAGTAATGCCACTTTTGGGTATATATCCAAAGGATACTCAATCGTACCACAAGGACATGTGCTTAACTATGTTCATAGTAGCTTTGTTTGTCATAGCCAGAACCTGGAAACAACCTAAATGCCCCTGACTGAAGAATGGATAAGGAAAATGTGGTATATTTACACAATGGAGTACTACACAGCAGAAAAAAATAACGACAGCTTGAATTTTGTAGGAAAATGGATGGAGCTAGAAAACATTATTTTGAGTGAAGTAACCCAGACACAGAAAGACATGTACTCATTCATAGGTGGTTTTTAAACATAAAGCAAGGAAAGCCAGCCTACAAACCACAATCCCAGAGAATTTAAGACAACAATGAGGACACTAAGAGAGACTTACATAGAGTTAATCTACTAGAAAGTAGAAAAAGACAAGATCTCCTGAGTAAACTGGGAGCATGGGGACCTTGGGGGAGGGTTGAAGGGGGAGGGGAGAGGCAGGGAGGGGAGCAGAGAAAAATGTAGAGCTCAATAAATATCAATAAAAAAATGAAAAAAAATCTGACTTGTCTATCCACTGGACTATTATTGCTCAGCCAGAAAAAGGAATGGAGGAGGGTAGTAAGATAGCTCAAGGAGTAGAGGCTTACTGCCAAGTTTGATGATCTGAGTTTAATCTTTGCAACCCGCACGGTAGAAGGAGAAAACGAGCTTCCACAAGCTGTCCCCTGACTTCCACGTGAGCTCTGTGGCATGCTCATGATCATAGCCACATCCCTCCACACACAATGTGCCAAGTGTGGTGACACAGGTCTTTAAAATCCCAGCACTCAGGAGGCAGAGGTAGGCTGAGCTCTATGAGTTCAAGGCCAGCCTGGTCTACATAGCAAGTCCTAGGCCAGCTAATACTACATATTGATGTCCTTACTCTAAATAAATGTATTTAAAATTGCTTTTAATTTCTTTTTTTTTTTTTTTTTTTCGAGACAGGGTTTCTCTGTAGCTTTGGAACCTCTCCTGGAACTAGCGTTTGTTGGCCTCAACTCACAAAGATCTGCCTGCCTCTGCCTCCCGAGTGCTGGGATTAAAGGCGTGTGCCACCACCACCCAGCGCTTTTAATTTCTACAAAAGAAAATGAAGCACTGAGAGATGCTGGCACATGGATGGACCTTGATCATTGTGAGCAGACAATGGTAGACACAAACCACCACACAATGTGTGACTCTACTGACATAAAATGCCCAGAGCAGTTAAGCCATGAAGACAGATTTGTGAGTGCCTAGGGCTGGAAGGATAATGGTAAAGGGACCAAAAGACTGGGGTGCTAGCTAAGGCATGCAGAGTATCTTCTGAGTGATGAAGTGTTCGAGCCAACAGTAATAGTTGTGCCAGAACCTGCAACTAAACCAAAATCTGCTAAAGCATAAAATCCCAAACAACATTTGACTAACAAAGATGTAAATGTTTACAAAGTAGTAGCTGTGAGATGGTGGGAAAGATGCTGCTCTCACTAAGAGGAGTAGCTAAGTACCCAAAGCACTTGGTCACAAAGGACTCAGGTTCTGTATGCATATGGAAGGCACAGCCATCACATGAAGTTAACAATTAATGGAGGAGGCCTGTACCTTGATCTCCTCTCAAGAGTTGAAGGAGGCAAATCTAGGAGGAAGTAGGAGGCAAAGGAAAGCAGGGAAGAGAGCTCAGTGAACAACAATGATCAGTGCTTTTCCTGAAAAAAATCACATCTAAGGACTCACTGCCGTGGGTAAGTTCCTGGACAGTTAATCAATGCTATCCATGCAAGGACATACACAAAGCCCTGCCACAACACAGACCATGACAGAGGGGTACAAATACCTGGATTCTGTTGAAGATTGTCAGCTTGGACTTCATGTCTCGGGGGGGATCTGCCAGAGGCCCAGCCGATGCAAAGGAGGCCATGGCCACCTGGCTGGGTGAAGCTGCACAGCACACATCCATCTTTACTTTCTCCTTCCGGAAACCGGAGAATCTCTGGGCCCTAGGGTGGCCCGAGAAGAGCCTGTAGCCTCCACCTCGGGGGCAGGCTGGACCCTTCTCACCTCTCATGGACCCTGAAGCCAGGGCATTCTCACCTTGCCCCTGTTTCCCAACCTGCTGAGTTCCAGTTGGCTCATCTCCACCTAACTGGGACTGCCGTGAGCCTGCACTGGGGAGAATGTCCCCCAGATCCAAGGTCCCTTTGGCCAGAGACGAGCTGTCTGGATTCCGGGAGGGGTGCAGAACTGGCCCTGTGAGGGATGGTGGTGCAGAGGCCACTTTGGGTCCTCCTTTTGTGTCTCGCCTAGGACCACCAGGAGATGTTTCTCTGGACACTGCAGGCATGGTCTTCCTCCTGCGGACTGGGGATCCCTCTGGTTCTGAGTGCCCAGGGCCTATCTGGAAAGAGTCCACAGTGGGTACTGGTGGCAGGGCCTGTGGTGGCCATGGCCCCTGCAATGGCTTCAGTGCTGACTGCTTGTTCTCCGGCCCCGGTCTCTGGGCTGAGGCTGTGGCCATCTGGGTGTGGGAGAAGATCCGCTGGGACTTGGCAATCATCTGGAGCACCTGCATCTGCTCATGGCTAACCAGAGACTCCTGTGACTTCATGAACAGCTGCCGGAAGAGGGGTGTGGCATCTGAAGGGAGTCCACCTGGGTTCTGTGTGTCTTGGAGCCCAAGCTCTGTGGGGCTCTGCCATGGGAATGATTCACAGTCAGATTTGCTCTTCTTGGGAGCCCAGCCATCATCTTCCCCAGCTGCCTGTCGAACATCACTAGAAGTCTCACCAGGTGCCTTCAGGAGTGCAGGAGGTAATGGTAGCAGCTCCTCCTGGCTGGTGCCCAGACTGGGTGAAGGCTCCACTGTAGTGGGGATGCTGCTGGGCCCAGGGCCACCCTCAGAGCCCTCCCGGGATGGCACTGGAGGAGGCTTGTGAACCATAAACACATTGCTGCCTTTGTTCTTGGGACAGCCAGGCAGGTTCCTGAGCCATTGGAAATTGTGGCTGGATGGCTGGGATCCTGAGGGAACTGAGTGGCCTCGGAAGAGAGGCAGGCAGGCAGGCAGGGAGCTGCTCTCTGGCCAGCCCTCCAGGGAGGATGGTCGTTGAAGCCGTGGAGACTCTGACTCCAACTCTGACTCTGATGGGTCAAGGGCATCATTCTCAGACACCCTTGACTGGACAGCTGTGAAAACTTCAGTGGCAGGTTCCTTCCGTGGAGGATGAGTTTCCTCGGGAACTTCAGAGCCCAGGGTTCCTGAGGCCACTGGGGCACTGGCTGGTGTACAAGATGATGACCCCAGTGAAGTGGGGCAGGCACAGGCTGAGCTCCTTGCTTCAGTGTCAGAAGGCCCCACTGCTGGGCCAGGAGAGGGAATCTTCTGGTGGACGATGCTGCTTACAATACAGCGAAGGAGGTCTCTGTTGGGCAAGACAGAGCCAGGGGACCTAGCTTCTGGGGGCCCCAGGGACCTTAGACCACTGGGTGGAGGCTGGTTGGCCACATCATGATTGTGGGTAGGGTCCCCATAACCCTCTTCTTCTGGTGGGGCCTCCTTCAGGATGCAAACTCCATGCTGGACCTCATAGTGGCGGCGCAGGGAGCGGTAGTCACAGTAGCTTTTGCTGCATCCCTGCTCGATGCACACAAAGGGCTTGGTCTTCTGGTGGGTGAGCATATGCCCGGTCCTGCAGTGAGACATGGAAGGCAGGTCACCAGGCAGGCCCCAAACACTGATACAGAACTGTTTGGGCCCCTTACTCTGTCTAACCAACTGGGAGGGATTCACTTCTCTGCCCTCATCACTAAGAAACACTGGGGGAAAAATAAGAGCCACAAGAGCCAGATCAGGTTTCCCCAAAGTGGGATCACAAGGGACAGCAGTTCTCTAAAGGTAAACTCTGGGGACCCAGGCACAGCTGGGATGTGTTAAAGCATCTACCACTTTGGAGGTTCACAAAGCGCACAGGGTTGGAGGTATGTTTAACCTTTGCTTTCATATAGTTCCACCAGCATTCCTGAGAAGCAGAGCTCTGCAGAATACATTTGAGGAGATGCCAGTCTGGAACTACCACAAGACTGTCAATGGGGACAGCTTCCTGAAATGCCCCCCCACATCAACTCCAGCCAAGAAATCAGCTTACCAATAGTCAATAAAACCTTCCTAGAGCCAAAAAGCCAGTAGGTCAATAAGCTGTGCAAGTGTAAATGTACATTAATGTGTGTCGTGTCTACTCCTGTCTTTGCGGACAATGACACAGCCAACAATGAGCCCTTACCCTCAGGGTTCTGACAGTCTAGTTTTGGAAAATCCCAGTGTTATATGGCTGGGACATTTTAATGACATTCTACAAAGAACATCCATGGTCTTGTGAGGAGAAGACTCAGAAGATCTAAGCACTAGGCCCAGGAGAAAGCTACCTCCTTTGCCTGAAATGAGGCTGAACCAGAGGGTGAAGAGAAAGCCCCTCCCTCCACCCAGAAACTTAGCTAGGCATCATCCCCTCCCACTCTCGAATCTCATAGCAAAAACTTGTTATTATCAAGACATTAACTACAAGGGGGCATTGTTCTAAGCTTTCTTTTTTTTCTGGTTTTTCAAGACAGGGTTTCTCTGTGTAGCTCTAGCTGTACTAGAACTCAATCTGTAGACCAGGCTGGCCTCAAACTCACAGAGGTCTGCCTTTCTCTGGCTCACAAGTGCTGGAATTAAAGGTGTGTACCAATACCCCCCCCACATGGTCACTCTTAAGCTTTTATACAGGCTTTTTTTTTTTAATTTTAGAAAATTCTCAGGGGTTGCAGACCGAGAGTCCTCAGACACCTGCCAGGGACTTGGGGCATCTCTTTACCAAGTTAGCCAAACTCATTTGATTCTTTTTTTTTCCTCATATAGTCCAGGCGGACCGCAAACTTGGTATATATGAAGTTGAGGTTGCCCTTGGACTCTTGCTTCTCCTGCTCCACCTCCCCAGTGTGCCATCATGCCTGGTAATTGATCACACTTATAAACCACAAGAGTCATGTCTGCAAAGAGCGGCAGGGTTTTCCTCACTGGTATAAATTAATTTGACTGGTATAATATAATTTGACATACAGGTGGTCCTGGCGTTTGAAGGCCTTGCTGCAGACTTTGCACACGTGTTTCCTCTCCTGGCTGTGCGTCAGGTAGTGTTTGCTCAGGGAACTGGCGCTGCTGAAAACCTTTCCACACAGGCTGCAGTCCAGGAGCGGGTTCTGAGGGGAACTGTGCTGCCGCTTGCCTTTCCTTGTACTCCCAGTGGCCCTGCCTCCTTCATCAGTCTCTTTAGGCACCTTGAGTGCTCCCAGCCCCAGGTCTAAACAAAGGGAGAAAGCACAGATTATGTCGAGCTAGGGTTTGGGAGTCCAGAAGCAATATAGACTCTTAGCACAGAGCCCTGTCCAGGTTGCCCGAGACCCCTCTACCTCAGCAGCTCTGCATGGGCAGAAGACAAGTTGTAGCTGAAAGGGAACCAAGGTCCAGAACAGGCCATACCTATAGAACTGCACCTGGTCTTGGTGCAAGATGTGGAGGACTGGGATGGCACAAGGCTGAATTTCTAGGGCAGCAGCAAGACAAGTCAAGTAGAGCTGGAAGCTGATCTACCCTGTTACTGACATTCACACAAGGTCTATCTGGAGCTACATTATCCAAACATAAGAAAATAGTGCAACTGTGCACTCACCCCTCTGGCTCTGCTCTTTTTACAAAAATCTACCTGCTTTTTCTAGTAAAATGTTTTTTTTTGTTTTTTGTTTTTTTTGTTTTTTCGGGACAGGGTTTCTCTGTGGTTTTGGAGCCTGTCCTGGAACTAGCTCTTGTAGACCAGGCTGGTCTCGAACTCACAGAGATCCACCTGCCTCTGCCTCCCGAGTGCTGGGATTAAAGGCGTGCGCCACCACCGCCCGGCTCTAGTAAAATGTTAAAACAACCTTATATCTAAAAAGAGAGCTTAGAGGTGAATACATTATTTGTTCTTGCTCTCTTTCTGTGTGTGTGTTCTTGAACTCACTGGGGATTGAACCAAGGGTCTGACATGCTAATGCTTGGCAAGTACTCTACAAGTGAGCTATACCCCAGCGCTGTATTATGATCTATGAAACAGCATTCCAAGCAAAAGTTGTAGAAATATCCAAGAACATGGAAGTATGTCCAATCATACTACTAGAAAGAAAGAAAGAAAGAAAGAAAGAAAGAAAGAAAGAAAGAAAGAAAGAAAGCAAACTATTTGAAAACAGAATGACCCCAGGTGTGAAAACAAAAAAGTAAATTTAAGCCGGGAGGTGGCAGTGCATGCCTTTAATCCCAGCACTTGGAGGCAGAGGCAGGTGGATCTCTGTGAGTTCGAGGCCAGCCTGAGTGAGTTCCAGGACAGGCTCCAAAGCAACACAGAGAAACCCTGTCTCAAAAAACCAAAAAAACCAAAGAAACCAAAAAACCAAAAAAAAAAAAAAAGTTAATTTAAGTAGAAACAGGCAGAGTGGAGTTTATTGGCAGAGAGATGGACTTGTTTTAGCCCCTCCTTGTATGTGTCTGAATTACCCATATTTTCTGTATCTCTTGGTAAAATGAAAGCTGGTATTTTTATGAATTCGTCTCATGAGGAGCAGCTGAAGGAACTGGGGACATTCAGGTGGGAAAGGGAGGTATAATCAAGTACTGGAAAGACCAGCGCATGAAGAAAGAGCAGCTTGCCTTTATCCTGTTTCAGGAGGGCAGAGAGAGATTTGGGACAAGACTGAAGGAAGAAAAAAAATCACTGTGGTGAGAAACTGAACAACTCAAAGTATAAATAAGAAAACCAGGCTCCGTCAGGATACAGTTCTTAGCCTTGCTGGGGTGCTTTAAGTACACATTAAAGCAACTGTAAAACTAGAAGACAAACTACAGCAAAACAAAGCTGCTAAGGACACCAAACCAGGTAAAGTCATGGCCTAAACAGTCACTTGAGCTTTCTAGAAAGCAATGTCATGAAGCTGAAAGTTGTGAGCAGAATGTTCAGCGAACTAACTCAAAAGAAGATTCAGTATGTAAAGTTGTTCACAAGCGCTGGAGAGAAAGAGTTTTGGCTGCTCTTGCAAAGGACCAGACGGATTCCAGATTCCAGCACCCAAGGCAGGCAATTCACTACTGCTTCTAACTACAGCTCTGTCTTCCACAGGTACCTACATACATGTGGAATACATTAACACATACACATAAATAAAATATTTTTAAAGCTGTTCACAGAAACACTTTAATAGTCCAACATGACTGTGATCTGACAACACACTAGAACACCTATGACAATAACGATCAATTCAATCTTACATAGGAATCCAAATACATCAAATTTTTTGGAGGGTGGTTGAGACAGGGTCTCTCTCTCTCTGTATAGCCCTGATTGTCCTGGAACTCTGTAGACCAGGCTAGCCTTGAACTCACAGAGATCCACTTGTCTCTGTCTCCTGAGTGTTGGGATTAAAGGTGTGCACCACCACTACCTGGCTTCAAATACACCAAGCTTTTAAACCATCAAACACCATCACATTATTTAAGTGGATGTGTATATTACTGGATACGGGGCCTTTCACATGAATTAACTCTATGAAACAACATATACCTGGGCAATTTCACCCATGCATTTGAAGACTTATGAGCTAGACCTATTGGTGCATACCTGTAGTTCCAGCTAAAGCAGGAGAACTGCTGAATTCAAGCCAGTGTGGAAGACACAGTGGATAGTACCCCACCCCTGCACACACACACACACAACAAAACAAAAAAACCAATGCAAACTAAATATTTACATGTGCAGTATATGACTGAAAGGTGTTTTTCTCTTGCTTATAACTATATTTTCTATAATAGACATATTTATTTATTATTTATTCATTTGGCTGGTTGGTTAGTTTTTGAGACAGGGTTTCTCTGTGTAGCCCTGGTTGTCCTGGAACTCATCTATAGGTCAGGCTGACCTCAAACTCAGAGATCCACCTGCCTCTACCTCCCAAGTGCTGGGATTAAAGGAGTGCGACCACCCTAGAACATTTTACTTCTCTAATTTAAAAAATTAATATAAACAGGAGTTGTGGCTCATGCCAGTAGTCATCAGCACTTGAGAAATGCTGAGACAGGAGGATTACTCAGAGTCTGAGGACATCCTGGACAACACAGTGAGAATCTGTCTCAAAAAAACATGAAATTTGGGCATGCAGTATATGCCTGCAGTCCCAAGTACTCAGGAGGCCAAGGCAAGAAAACTGCTGGAGCCCAGGAAGTTAGTTGATCAACAGCATAGTGAGATACCCATCTCAAAAAAAAATGAGGAAAATGGCACAAACATATTCACTTATGTGGACCTAAATTTAATCTCAAAAGCATGGAATTGACATTTAATATATGAGGGGGGCAGAATAACAGTTGAATATTAAGGAAGGCTAAATTAAGCAGAACTCTAAGAATAACTGATGACAATTAGGGTTCACATCCCCACCACTAGTGTTTTTCAGTATTGTGTGTCCAAAGATGAGTGCTACACCACAACCCTGGGCCTGGTTAGCGCCGCAGAAATCTCCCCATGTGAACACTCATGATTCTAAGTCCTGCTATGCCATCATTCCAACACAGACTTGGGCCTGACACTGCTTGGTCATTTTTTTTTGTGGAGTGGGACTTTCAGAATCTTTCATGGTAGCAAATTTTTTAGCACTTCCTCAGACACAGTTCCACCAGATTACTAGCTGTGTAGACTGGCATTTGCATGTGGATTTCCCTGTGAAAGGTGTGACTATAAACTCCCAGGAACTCTAGCCCTGTTAACCCATTGAAGCAACTTGCCAGGAACCAATAAAGAGGGTCCAAACCAAACCAAACAAAGAATTCACTTCTACAGGAGGACAACAGCAAACCAAACTGAGACTTACCCAAGATTTCAATTATTTCACTAATTCTCCCCTTGTTCTTCCATGGTTGAAGAGAAAAGTTTGTTTTTGTTTTTGTTTTTGTTTTTGTTTTTTGGTTTTTCGAGACAGGGTTTCTCTGTAGCTTTGGAGCCTGTTCTGGAACTAGCTCTTGTAGACCAGGTTGGGCTCGAACTCACAGAGATCCACCTGCCTCTGCCTCCCGAGTGCTGGGATTAAAGGCGTGCGCCACCATCGCCCGGCTAAGAGAAAAGTTTGGAACTGAATCCAAAAGCTTGGAACTGAATACTTTTGAGATGAAGTATTACTGACACATTCAGTATTGGTTGAACAGTTAGCTGGGAATGGTGGCACATCCTATAAAGTATATAGTCTTGGCTCCTGGACAGACTGAGGCAAGAGGTCTGCTGGAGCCTTGGTGTTCTGAAAAGATGGCAAGACCTCTTTTAAAAAGACAAAGCAAAGTCGGGTGGTAAAGGTGCATGCCTTTAATCCCAGCACTCAGGGAGATGGAGGCAGGTGGATCTCTATGAGTTGGAGGCCAGCCTGATCTACAGAGTGAGTTCCAGGACAGCTAGAGATACACAGAGAAATCCTGTCTCAAAAAAAAGAAATCAAGCTCCTAATACCTGTCTGGTACATTATGGTCTATGGAAGACTTTTGCAGTCTTTTTCACTTCTCACCACAGTTGTTTTGGGGCAGGGGGCATGAGAGGATTGGGGTCCCCCCTTACTTTACAGATGAGTAGATGAGGCATGGAAAAGTTAGACAAGCACAGAACTTAATGGATAGGATCCTAGCTCATTCTGCAAGAATGAAGGGTACAGCAATGATAGGAAGGTCTCCTACAAAGCTGATGGTTTGCCTACACACCCACTTCTCAATCTTGGTCCCTAGGGTTAGGGTTCCCTTTCCTTCAGAAGTTGGGAACAATTCCAAAGTAGGCAAAAAGGCTCCCAAAGAAGCAGGGATTTTGTTTTGTTTTTCTTTCTTTCCTTCCTTCCCTTTTGTTTAGTATGTCTGTTTTTGGAGACTGTGTCTTACTATGTAGCTCTGGCTGGCCTTAAATTTGTAGTGTTTCTCCTACATTTGTCTTCTACATGTTGAGATTATGAGCATGTACCACCATTCCCAGTTAAGGAGGAGAATTTTCCTAGCTAATGCCTGCAGATTCGATCCCTGGATGGCTGCAGAAACTATGGGTGCTCTGTCCATGAAGAGCCTCACCTTGTAAGGAGGTCTGGGATTCAGAGTCTGCATATTCTTCCAACAGTTTCACAGAGTCGCTGTCCTTCCCTGAATACAGAGATAAGGTGTCCAGATTGTCCTCCAACACCTCGCTGGGCATATCTGATGTGGAGAGACTGGGATCAAGATCCAAAGCACTTAGGCCAGCATAGAGCAGGTCCCGTGTGCTGGGGCCCAGGTCCCGATTGAGTGTGTCACTGCAGTTGAGCCCTTGACTCTCGGAGAAGGAAGAGAGGTGCCCTTCTGATGGAAGGGCTCCCTCTTCCCCAAGGTTATATTGCTCCATAGTTTTCCACAGCCAGGTCCTGGCCAGAGCCAGTCTCCAGACAAGCAAGGGCGTGTCCAGAGTCAGAAAGGAGAGAGCACTTGCTGGCAGCTAGCTTCTGAAAAATAAACAAGGAGGAGTCAGAATTAAGAGATGGTAGATATGGTAGGCAGAGTGTAGACTTGGAAATGGAGCAGCTCAAAGGGGTTTGTTCTTGGCCATTCGTGCCCACCTGACCTTGGGCAGGTCCTATGAGCCCCATTTCCTTATCTGTCAACTGGACAGAACAGCACATGGTGGACTGTAGAGTCCTTTCCCTCCTGTTATAAGCACAGGAGAGAGCAGATAGACTTTCATGTGTGTCCAGGCAGAAAAGGCAAGTAAGGAAACCCCAAGTATTAGAAACAAGAAAATGCAAAGCTAGATGTGTAGGCACAAGTCAGAACATTGAAAAATTCATGCCTGGGTTTAAGCTTGGGACTGCTTGTTCATTTGTTCTATGTGGCCAAGAGACACATGAAATACCACTGGCCAAATAGAGACATGATATCTATGTAAAACAACGTAGACTGGCAAAGTCTGGTACAAAGAATGAGTTTCAGTATAGATTTAATATAGATTAAATGTTGAAGTTAGGCTGGGAATGTGGCTCACTTAGCAGAATGCTTGTCTAGCACAAAGTTCTAGAGGTTCCATCCCCAGCATCACATAAACTGGGCATGCCTGTAATCCCAGCACTTGTGAGATAGAGGCAAGACATTCTTGGCTACATAGACAGTTTGAGGCTGAGACACAGTCTTAGCCATCCTCTCGTCCTACTCTCTATAAAAGGAATAAGAGAGGAGGTATCACTAACCACTGGTAGTGATAAAATAAAAAGGATCATAAATATTATGAAAAACTGTGTTTAGACAGTGTGTCCACACGGTAGATCAGCTACAAGACACACCCATGACCCAAGTCATTCAGCTCAAACACAAAAAGTTCAATGAGCAAATTCTTCAAAATAGACAAACTACTAAAACTCACTCAAAAAGAAGAAAACACATAAATGATCCTAGCAAATAAAAAGTTAGGGAATTGCCGGGCGGTGGTGGCACACACCTTTAATCCCAGCACTCGGGAAGCAGAGGCAGGCGGATCTCTGGGAGTTTGAGACCAGCCTGGTCTACAAGAGCTAGTTCCAGGACAGGCTCCAAAGCTACAGAGAAACCCTGTCTCGAAAAAACCAGAAAAAAAAAAAGTTAGGGAATGTGCCATGGTGCCCACCTATATTCCTAGCACTCCAGAGACTGAATGGGAAGAGCCCTTGAATCCAGGAGTTCAAGACTGGCCTAGGAAACACAAGTGAGTGGAGAAGAAAAGAGAACAGGGGGAAATGAAAAGAAGGATAGAGAGAGGAAAGAATGGGGAGGGGAAGGTAAGGTAAGAAGAGGACAGGTACAGAAAAGAAAGGGGAAAGAAGGAAAATATTAAATTAGTAATTCAAATACTTCCCATCCATCCCATCAATCCCATCACAGAAATACTAACAAAAAATAACTTTATCAAAACTTTCAGTAACGGTGAAAGTTTTGCAGCCCCTAGTAGGCCTCTGAAGGAAAATGTGACCCACTGGATGGAGCAGAGTTCTTGAGATACTCTAACTTACCCTAGCCCATCCCACTCCCTGGCTCAGCAATGTTCTTGAAGAGGTGGTTGTGTATCTGGTGTGGGTTCCTGGTGCTGGAAGGAAAAGAGTAGAATTTGTTCTTAAAGAACCACAGCCTCCCATCTGACGTGTAACGGCTCCTGAAAGTCCATGGCAAAAGTCTTGATCTTCTTTTGCCTAATTTGGAAACTCCTCAGGGTGAAAATTGGTTTTGAGAGAGCAGCTGCTGAAGCCTGCAGCAAAGAACTGACTTGGTAAAGCCAGTGAGAAAGCTGGGGTGATGGTGCCCCACAAGGTAAGAACTGAGAAGCTTTCACCCTTGGGTTTCTCACAGAGTTGAACATAATCATATCATACCACCCAGCAACTGCTCCCCCAGGAACTAGTCTATGTAGCTCAAAGTCATCAGCACACACAAACATGCATGCACATGCTCATGGCACTTCTAATTACAAAGGTCAAACCTGGAAGCTACCAAGGGTCTCCCAGATGTGAATGGACATTGGGACAGTAGTAAAGAGGCAATGAGTGGAGTGCTGTGTTCTGATGCACGCCTTTAATCTTAGCACTCACAAGGTGGAGGCAGGCAGAGCTCTATGAATTTGAGGCCTGCTCTACCTAGCAAGTTCCAAGCCAGCCAGGGTGACAGTGAGACCCTCTCTCAAAAACAGACAAACAAATGGGCAACAACCAGGGCTGGAGATGGCTCAGCAGTTTAGAGCATTGGCTGTTCTTCCAGATCACTGGTTCTCAACCTTCCAAATGCTGTGATCCTTTAATAGAATTCCTCATGTTGTAATGACCCCTCCAACCATAAAATTATTTTGTTGCCACTTCATAACTGTAAATTGGCTACTGTTATAAACTGTAATGTGCAATGGTGGTACACACCTTTAGTTTCAGTACTCCGGAGGCAGAGGCAGGAGGATCTCTGCAGGTTTGAGACCAGCCTGGCCTACAGAGCAAGTTCCAGGACTGACTCCATAGCTACTGAGAAACCCTGTCTTGAAAAACCAAAAAAAAAAAAAATGTGATGTAAGGCAGATCTCTGTGAGTTCTAGACCAGCCTGGTCTAGTGAGTTCCTGAACAACCCAGGCTATGTAGAGAGAACCTGTCCAAAACAAACAAAACAAACACAATAATTGCAATGTAAATATCTGATATTTCACCCCCAAAGGTTAAGAACCACTGTTCCAGAGGAACTGGGTTTGATTCTCAGCACCCACATGATAGATCACAACCATCCACAACTCTAGTTTCAGGAGATCTGATGCCCTCTTGTGACCTTCATGGGCACCAGGCATGCCCAGACATACATATATGAAAGCAAAATACTTACATAAAATAAATAGTAATAATGGTGAAAACATCACACATTTTAGCCAGGAACCACAGAATCACACCACATGAGGGTGGGAACTAGTATAAACATGGACTTAGTCACGTTCACTCCTGAGGCAGCTCTACATAATCCTGGGAATCTAGAAGGCCATGCACTTACAGTGGGTGAGTACATGGTCTGAAAAAAGACTTGGCAAGATTCCAAGTGTTCCCTCTAACTAAGCTCTGCTCTACTTAAGTAAGGCTAAGGCAGAACTCTGCGTAGCAGTGCTGATGGCTGCTTCATACTCTAACAAGGTATGCTACAAGCACCAGTTGATTTGGTTTGGTTATTGTTGGGCCATTTACTGACATCTTTGTCACTGCCTCACTACTAGATTTAATTTATCAAGCATGAGGACCTGACTTCAATGCCTAGCCCCCATGTAAAAGCCAGGTGTGGCAGTGTGATTACACATCTGGAACCACAGTGCTGAGTGTGGGGTCAGGAGGATCTAGGGCTTGCTGCTCCACCAGTCTAACCAAATTGATAAGCTCCAAGTTCAGAAAGAGACCCTGCTCTAAAATTAAGGCATAGAAAGGCTAGGGATATGGCTTAGTGGATAAAGTGCTTTCCGTACAGAGTTTAGATCCCCATCACCCACATAAAAAGCTGGGCTAGAGCCGGGTGGTGGTGGCGCACGCCTTTAATCCCAGCACTTGGGAGGCAGAGGCAGGCGGATCTCTGGGAGTTCGAGACCAGCCTGGTCTACAAGAGCTAGTTCCAGGACAGGCTCCAAAACCACAGAGAAACCCTGTCTCGAAAAACAAAAACAAAAGAAAAAAAAAGCTGGGCTAGTAGCCTACTTGTAATCCCAGTGCCTAGAGACAAAGATGGGGAATCCCTGGGACAACCCCACTGACTAGACTAGCTGAATCAGTGAGCTCCAATTCAAGGGCCTCAGCAAATAAAATGCAGAGTGATGGATGAAGATATTCAACGTCAACCTCTAGCCTCCACAGCACATACATATGTATACGTGACAGCACACATGTGCACCCCAATACATAAAATAGATAAAATAGGTGATATAAAAAGATGAACCAGCAAGATGGTTCAGAAGGAAAGGCACTTACTACTAAGCCTGAGGACCTGAGTTAAGTCTTTGGGACCCACCTGGTAAAAGGATAGAATCAGTTCCCACAAGCTGTCCTGTGACCTTTACACAGTCACAAATGTATATATATATACACACACACAATAATAAAAAATTTAAGGTGAAGGTGATTGAAGAGAATACCATAGTCACCCTTAGGCCTCTACATGCACACAAATGTCCACCACTCTGGCACACACATTTGAACACATAAACACATATACACACATGTACACAGCACCATGTGGTTCAGGTTTGGAAACTAAATGAGACTTGAGATGCCTCCAGATTCTCAGAGTTTCCTGAGTTTCTGATAAGCAGAGTGGGGGTGCACCTATAAGCAAAAGGGGTCTCTCTACCTTGCAGAGCAGCTTCTACAGAGCAGTTCTACTAGGTGCGAGAAAAGGCCCTATCCCCTTCATCAACCAGTAAAAAATGAGCTCATAATAATCACTCCTGTTGGGGACTGGAAAAATGGCTCAGAGCACTGGCTGCTCTTCCACAGGACCCATGTACTACCCAGCATCCACTCTGCAGCTCACAAGTCTATAATTCTGAGATCTGACACCCTCACACAGCTAGCTATACATACATGCAAAACACCAATGCACATAAAATAAAAATAAATTATTTTTAAAATATCACTTCTGTTAAGCACTTTTTGTGAGTCAGATTTGGAACCAAGGGCTTTCTGAGCATTTAACTCACCAACAAGTAATTTCAGCAACCATCAAGTAATTCTGTTATCACTCCTTCGGAACAGTTTGAGGAACTAAATGATTAAATGATCAAACCAGAGTCGTTAGGGGAGAGGTGGGAAATCTAGACTTGAAACCTAGACGTCTGATTTTAGGACCTGCATTCCTAAAAACAAAACAAAACAAAACAAAACCCAACAATCACACTGCTCTGATTAAACTAGAGGGCATAAAAGCCAGACAGAAGAACATGGCTGCAATGCCTGCACTTAGGAGGCTGAGACACTGGAATCATAGCAAGGGCAAGGTTGGTTTGGTCTGCACAGAGAATTCCAGAACAACACCAATAACCTGAGCAGACCTATAAGGTATCTAGGGTTGGGGCATGGGAGATGACATTTGCCTTTCTTTTCTCTCTCTCTCTCTCTCTTTTTTTTTTTTTTTTTTTTTTTTTTTTTTTGAGACAGGGTTTCTCTGTGGCTTTGGAGCCTGTCCTGGAACTAGCTCTTGTAGACCAGGCTGGCCTCGAACTCACAGAAGAGATCCGCCTGCCTCTGCCTCCCGAGTGCTGGGATTAAAGGTGTGTGCCACCACCACTGACATTTGCTTTCCAACATACTTTTGAGTTCAGAATCTTCAGCCTGCTCTGAGCCTCAGGCGGTAGTGCACATCTGATTTGCTCTGTCAACAAATAAATTAATCCAACAGGTGTTTTAGTCACAATGGTAGTACTGATGATTGAACGGAGGTCGTGTACACCCCAGGCAAGTGCTTTATCACTAGTTACAGGTCCTGCCTTCTAAAAAATTTGAGACCTTGAATTTGATATGGAGTAGAGGGAACCGGAGTAGACCTGGAACTCCTAATCCTCCTGCCTCCATCTCCCCAAGTGCAAGAAATGAGGCAATGCATGTGACTTCTAAGAATCTTGTAATTTTCTTTTTTTACTCTGAAGACAATCTAAAAGAAAAAGCCCAGGAATATGTGGATCATTAAGGATCCTTTAGAAGGAAGCACTAAGGAGGCGGTCTGTTTTTGTTTTCTGCCAAGGTACTACTTTGACTATTGCAGGCTGAACAGAGGAGGATGCAGGTAGATTCAGCTGAGGTCCAAGTGATACAATGACATTTTTTGGCCTCCCAGGCACCAATACAGACATGTAGAAAGATAAATTTTTTGTTTTGTTTTTCTGTGTAGCCCTGGATGTTCCGGAACTCACTCTGTAGACCAGGCTGTCTCAAATTCAGAGATCTGCCTGCCCCTGCCTCCTGAGTGCTATGATTAAAGATATACACCACCATTGCCCTGCCAAGATAAATCTTTTTTAAAAAATGCAAAATGTGGGTTAGAGAAATGAGACACCACAAGGTTTTGGCTAAAACCAAAAAGGGCCAGTAAGACAGTCACCAAGAGAACCCTTTCTAGGAACATTAAAGATGGCAGTGAGCTAGCTGTTCTCTCATTAAAATGTTTGCAATTTGATTAAACTGACTGGACTGCCTTGTTTGCATTTCATCTGCAAGTTAATTTTAGCTTTATAGCTGCATAAGGGCTGTGAGCTTTAGAACCTTATGCCTTGTTTATCATCATGGATGCCTTGCTGAACAATTTAGAAAACAATTTAATTCAACAGTGGGGATCCGAAGCAACGCTATTATGTTTTCTTTTTAAAAAGGCCCATCACAAGCTAGGAAGAGGGCTTAATTGGTAAAGTGCTTGTTGTGCATGCATGACAGCCTGAGTGTGGATCCTTGAAATGTAAAATGATGGGCACAGTGGCATGTGCCTGTAACCCTATGACTGGAGGGGCTGGGAGGAGGCAGAGACCAGGTTCCTAAATCTCATTAGCCAGCCAGTCTAGCTGAAGGGACGAGTTTCAAGTTCTGTGAGAGATCCTGTCTCAAAAATAAAAGTGGAACAATTGAAAAGAGATGAATCTTTGCCATATCATGCAACATAACACACACACACACACATGTGCACACACTTACATTAAGAAATATAACACAAAAATAAAGGCTAATCAAGCCAAACATGGTAGCTCACATCATAGCTCGATATGAGAGACAGTGCTCTAAACAGAGCATAAAAGATCACTGTGAGTTTAAGGCCAACCATGGTGACACAGTAAGAAACTATCTCAAAACAAATAAATAATTATAATAAAATAAAGTTGAGCATGGGCAGATGTTTGCAATCCCAGCACTTAGGTAGAAGGATCAGGAGTTCAGGCCAGCATCAGTTATTACATAGCAAGACAACATGAAACCTTGTCTCTCTCAAACCACATACTAATAAATGAATAAATAGGGCCTATTATAAACTATAGACCCATTTTCTTTGGCCTATACAGAATTTTCACAAATTGAATTAATCAGCAAAAATTTTTTTTAATGAAGAGATTTTTATTTTTAGCTACAGTGGCACTTGCCTACAATCCCAGTACTTGGGTGGAGAGGTCATAAGACGATCAAGGCCAGTCTGAGCTACATAGTTAGATTCTGTCTCAAAAATCAAGGGCTGGAGAGAGATCTCAGTGGTAAACCACTGTGTAAAGGCACAACCCTTGTTCTATCCTAGCATAATTAGAGTCTTTCCTCTACATATGCACATTTCTATCAGCTCCTGAAAACTTTTAGATTTGATATTCCCTGACAGGGAACAACAGGACAGAACCAGAGATTACTGTCCTCTCTAACAAGGGCTCATGTCCTCTTCTGCCCGTAGTCTCTACTTGTCTCCCTGGCAGACCCTTGTAATAATCATACTCACGATAACAGCGTGGATATTATTGAGGTTTAATTACATGCCAAGCACTGCTGGGATCACTCATGCCATTTTTAGTTCCCTCATCCCCTCTCTCTGAGGCATGTGCTACATTGTTAACCTTGCCATGGGTGACACAAAGAAAACCTAGATAAATGACTTGTTCCAGCTCAGAATTAGAATCCTGCCCTAAGCGGTCTCATCTGGAAGCCTTCACACTTAAGCACTCTGCTATGCTACTATCCCACACGTGGCACTGGACTCCTCTACCTCATTGTGAAGTTGAATAATCCAGGAAGACCTCCTGCTCTAGCCATATGGCTTTAACCAGAGAACTGATTCATTTCCTCTGATCACTTATTTAAAGACTGGATTTTGTCTTGTGTAGTAGCAGCATATTTCTATATTTCTAGCACATGGGAAACTGAGGCAGGGAATTGAGAGTCTGAGACCAGTGTGGACTATATAGCAAAGTTCTGCCATATGAAAAAAAAAAAAAAAAAAAAAGGAGACACAAAGGAATCTGAAGGACACTCACGAAGAAAGACTCTGGCGTCCAGTCAACTAAAGGAGGAAAGGAAGCCGGGCGGTGGTGGTGCACGCCTTTAATCCCAGCACTTGGGAGGCAGAGGCAGGAGGATCTCTGTGAGTTCGAGACCAGCCTGGTCTACAAGAGCTAGTTCCAGTTCCAGGACAGGCTCCAAAGCTACAGAGAAACCCTGTCTCGAAAAACCAAAAAAAAAAAAAAAGGAGGAAAGGAGACTCCGAAGCTCCTTCCCTCCCATAAGCTGTCCTAGCAATGAAAGGAAACACTGACATCTAGAATAACAATCAGGACATGGTGGCATACACCTCCATTCCTTCCAGTCACTGGGGTGGGCGTGGAAGCAGAACCACCAGGAGTTCAAGGTTATCCTCAATAGTACACAGTGAGTTTAAGCCTGGGACCCTTTTTGAAAAAAGAGGAAAACACAAAATAAAATCTAGAAAACCATTTTTCTATCTTTAAAAAAAAAAAATATATATATATATATATAATTTATTTTATGTTCATTGGTGTTTTGCCTGCATGTATGTCTGTGTGAGGGTGTCAGAAGCCCTGTAACTGGAGTTACAGGTAGGTGTGAGCTGCCATGTGGGTGCTGGAAATTGAATTCTAGTCTTCTGGAAGAGCAGCCATTACCCTTAACTGCTGGGCCATCTCTTCATCTCACTAGTCCTTCAACTTTGTTCCCCCAAAATAGGGTTACTCTGTGTAGCCCTGGCTGTCCTGGAACTCAATTTGTAGACCAGACTGGCCTAGAACTCAGAGATATGCCTGCCTCTGCCTCCCAAGAGATGGGATTAAAGGTATGCACCACCACAACTAACTCAAAAATATTATTTTCACATTGTCTTCATTTTTTTTTGAGACAGAACTTCACTCTAGTCCAGGCTGGCCTTGAACTCTAACAATCCTTCTGACTCAGCTTTCTGAGTGCTGGGGTTATTGGTGTGATCAATACTCTTGAGTTTTTTTGTTTTTACTGTTTTCTTGAGGCAGGGTTATAAGCATCCCATTTGTATACTTCAAACTCATGGAAGAGAATGACCTTAAACTTCTGATCCTCTTGTCTCAAGTGTTGGCAGGATAGGTGTGTACCTCCACACTGGGTTTTATCCAGTGCTGAAGATCACATCAGGGCTTCATGAGTGCTAGGTAAGTACTCTCACAACTGAGCTACATCTCCTGCCCTACCAATTTAAAAAATTATGAGTATGTTTTGCCTGTATGTATGTCTTTGTACTACATGCATTCAGTGCCCAGGAAAGCCAGATGAGAGTCCTGGCTCCTGGGACTAGGTTAATAGATGGTTATGAGTCATCATGTGAATGCTAGGAATTGACCCCAGATTCTTTGGAAAAGTAGCCAATATTCTTAACTAATAAGACACCTCTCCAGTAGGATAGTGGTGGTGCACGCCTTTAATCCCAGCACTCAGGAGGCAGAGACAGGAGGATCTCTGTGAGTTTGAGGCCAGCCTGGTCTACAAGAGCTAGTTCTAGGACAGGCTCCAAAACTACAGCGAAACCCTGTCTTGGACAAAAAAAAAAAAATCCCTGCCCTGCCATTTTAAAACTATTAAATTAAATTCATTTTTAGCATTGGTAATTTAACTTTCACATAAAGACAGTTTACAAGACAGGGGCCTTGTCTTAAAAAGATTCTTGCAAACCTGGTCTGGCATTTCTTTTTTTAAAAAATATATTTTAGGGCTGGAGAGATGGCTCAGAGGTTAAGAGCATTGCCTGCTCTTCCAAAGGTCCTGAGTTCAATTCTCAGCAACCACATGGTGGTTCACAACCATCTGTGGTGGGGTTTGGTGCCCTCTTCTGACCTGCAGGCATACACACAGACAGAATATTGTATACATAATAAATAAATATTTTAAAAAAATATATATATATATGAATGCTCTATTTGCATGAATGCTTGCATGACAGAAGAGGGCATCAGATTCTATTAGAAATGGTTGTGAGCAGCCATTTGGTTGGTAAGAATTGAACTCAAGACCTCTGGAAGGGCAACCTGTGCTCTTAACCACTGAACCATCTCTCCAGTGCCCCTGTACTGGTATTTCTGATTGGCTCCCTGCACTAGCTGCCATCACTCAATGAAGAGAACATAATTTGATTACCATAATCTTTCCTACTATGACCTCACTTGCTTGTTCTTGTAGGGATCTGAGTTGCTACCCTGAACCAGCAGAAAAGGTAAAAGGTTTTTGATTTTTGTTTTGCAATGAACATCAACAACGAAAACATACTTCAATCTGCCTTCCTCAGAAGACATCAGCATGCGTGCGACCTGAGATATCTTTCAGTGACTCCCTTATGATTATACTTATCCTTCTGCTGATTTTGTCAGAAATGTGTATAGTCTTCACACTGGTGTAGAGATGCTCAGAAATGCTGGAAAGCGATCCACAGGACACAGCAGGTGGTCTTTGAATAGGTGCAAAAGAAGGAAACTCGGCCTGGGCGGTGGCACTCGCCTTTATCCCAGCGCTCCGGAGGCAGAGACAGATGGATCTCTGTGAGTTCGAGGCCAGCCTTGTCTACGGAGCAAGTTCCAGGATAGGCTCTAAAGTTATAGTAAAACCCTGTTTCAAACAAACATACAAAAACAAAAGAAAGAAGGAAGGAAACTCACCCCAAAAGCAAGTGAGTGACTCTCCAGGGAACAGGAGGGCCTAGCTTAAGCCCCACAGGAAAGGGGGTTCAGGTGGAATCAGACCTTCGCTATCTCCTCCTGGAAAGGTGAGGTGGTAATTTTTGAAAACTCATCCAATAACTTTGCCCTGAAAACAGGTAGTGAAAAGGAAGGGACAGTCAGAACTTGGATCCCCAAACAAGCAGAGAAACAGGTATGAAATTGAGAAGAAAGACCATTTGGGGAGGAAGTGGGGCAATACTAAGCTGAAGAGATAAAGATGGAGGAAATTACTTTTTTTTTAAACCTTATTTCTTCCCCACCACTCCAGCCAGGTAGGAGGAACCTAGAGGGTTTTGTGGGGGCACAATCTAATTGTGGGAGAATTGATGATGAAAAGGAATTTGAGGGGCAGGGAAGAAGGGAGGTTTGGAGGAGCAAACACATTACATGAGAAACTGGAAGAAATGAGTTGGTTTCTTGTAATTGGAAAAATATTCCAAAATGGGGGATTGTAGTCCAGATAATATTACTATTATTCTATTTTTTGCTGGAAACTGGGAGATCTTGGTTGAAAAAACATAGTAATTTTGCTAGAAAAAGTATAGGGAGAGGCAGAGGCATGATCAGGGAAGAGAGGGGAGTTTGTTGCTCCTGTTGGAAGAGCCTCAAAAAGAGATACATCCGGGTCCCCCAAAACAGAACACCTGAGGAGGAAGGGGGCGGTCAGCTGAGGGGCCTGCGAATGCAAGGCCGCGGTGCAGAAGGCACAGAGGTCGGGTAGGGCCCGCGGCGCGAGCTGGGGCACTGCGAGGGGGCAGTTGGGGGACCTGGCAGGAACCGGGTAGAAAATAAAGGTGGGTGCAGTGGGCTGGGGGCACCCCAAGAGTCTTCTCCAAGGAGGAAGGGGCTGCGGGGGTGCAGAAGGAGCGTGCGCGACGCGGAGCTGAGCGGCGTCCTTGGACAGGGGCCACAGAGGCCTGCGCTTGGGGAGGAAGATGAAGCCAAGGAGAGGGTGAAGAGGGGTCGAGGTGAGAGGAAAGAGCGGGCAGACAGGGCTAGGGAGAGAGGGGAAAGGGGCAAGGGCAGCAGCAACCGGGTTTTACCCGCCCCCGGGGGCTCGCGCGCCGGGCCTCGTGCCTCGCGCCTCGCGGGGCCTTCCCAGCGGCCGCCCCCGTCAGCCGCGAGGCTCCTGGACGACGCCCGGCGCGCACGCGCAGCCCGGTCCCGGCCCCGGGCGCGTGCGCCTGCCACGATGTGTGCGCGCGTGCATGGCCCGGCGTCGTCACGAGCGTGCCACGCGCGGTCCGGGCTCGTGGCGCGTGCCCCTGGGCCAGACTCCCCGAGGCTTAGAGAAAAGGGGCGTGGCTTCTGCAGAGCGGGTCCTGTGGAGGTCATGTGACCCGACACCGGGCGGGAAAGAAGGCGGTTGGTCGCCATTTTGGGAGGCAGGCGGTTAGAAGGTGGGAGAGGGAAGGCAAGGCCCTGAAAGGGCTGTAGGGGGAGGGGTGAGACAGAGGGACTGAGGCCTCATAAAACAACGCCTGTGTGCCCTGGACACCCTCCTGTATAGATTCAGCACCATTCCCTGGATGATGGAGACTAGCAAAGCCACTCTGCGCATGCTCAGGGGCAGGCTGCTTCCTGGAAGCCAAGGGCCTGGCTGCAGGAGTTGCAAGATTCACTTTTTTAAAAAACTATTTTATTTAATTTTAAACAATACCATGGTTTGAATCCAGGACCTCGTGCATTATTATACAAGTGCTTTTGCATTGAGACACGTCTCCAGCACCTCAGAGATTCTAGGCAGGGGGTCTACCACTGAGCCACACCCCTAGCCCCTCACTTGCAGAGTCTAGGAAAGTTCTTTGCTGTTGAGCCATACTTCCAGGTCCTTAGTGGTAAATTCTACCCTGTTGCTTTACCACTGCATCCCTAGCTCCCTTTATCTGTAGCCCAGGCAGCCCTCAAACTAATGAACCTTCTGCCTCAGCTCCCGAAGTAGTTTCCAGGCCTTCCCCTTTGTTCTTCATCAATTTTTTTTACCTTGATCTATTTATTATCCTTATGTCTCAGCAAATTGAGGAATCTATGTTTTACTACATTCAGTCTTTTTGTTTGTTTGTTTTGTTTTTTTCGAGACAATGTTTCTCTGTAGCTTTGGAGCCTGTCCTGGAACTAGCTAGTTCTTACAGACCAGGCTGGCCTCGAACTCACAGAGATCTACCTGTTTCTACTTCCAGAGTGCTGGGATTAAAGGCATGTGTCACCACCTCCCGGCTACATTCTGTTTTTCTATCTTTGGTAATTTTACAAATATGGAGACAAATAAATAGACTTCATACTAATGGCTATGTGAAAAATACTTGCCATTCAGCCTTGGGATTCTGTGGCAGGAAAAATACCACATGTTTGAGGATAGCCTGGGCTGTAGTGTGAGTCCTTGTCTAGAAACAAAACAAGCCAGGTGTGACTGCTTATCAAGTAAAAGCACTGGTGGCAACATGAGTTCCTTCTCTGAATTACATGGAAGAAGACAACTAACTCTCAAATCTTCTGACCTCCACATATACTCTGGCACACATGCATAAACACATACATTAACAAATTTTTAAAAAATGTTTTAAAATGCAAACTTGGTGCTGGAGAGATGGCTTTGTTGGGGGAGGCTATTTGTTCGTTTCCCGGCTGCCCAGACTCCTGAAATAATCACACAGAAATCTGTATTAATTGCAATACTGTTTGGCCAATAGCTTAAGCATATTTCTGGCTAACTCTTATATCTTAAATTAACCCATTTCTATTAATCTGTGTATCACCACGTGATTGTGGTTTACTGGCAAGGTTCTGGTGGGCTCTGATGGAGGCATCTGTCTCCTGTGGCAGCTACATGGCTTCTCCCTGATTCTGGATACTCTCTCCATATATATCTCTTCCAGCCTGGCTGTATTCTTAAGCCATTGGTTGAAAACAGCTTCATTATTAACCCATAAAAGCAACATATATAGAGAGGGACTTCCCACACCATTTCCCCTTTTCTGTTTAAATAAAAAATAAGGTTTTAACTTTAACATAGAAAAATTACATATAAGCCGGGCGATGGTGGCGCACGCCTTTAATCCCAGCACTTGGGAGGCAGAGGCAGGCGGATCTCTGGGAGTTCGAGACCAGCCTGGTCTACAGAGCTAGTTCCAGGACAGGCTCCAAAGCCACAGAGAAACCCTGTCTCGAAAAACAAAAAAACAAAAAAAAACAAAAAAAAAAAAAAAAGAAAGAAAGAAAAATTAAATATAGCAAAACAGGTATCAAGCAAGAATTAAAATATCAGTATTTATGGCTTAGTGGTTAAAAGAGTTTATTACTCTTACAGAAGACCAGGGATCAGTTTACAGCACCCACATTAGGCAGCTCATAATGGCCTGTAACTCTAGGTCCCATGCATCTTATGTCCTCTTCTGACTTCCATGGACACTGCACACACACACACACACACACACACACACACACAATTTAAAAATAAATCTTTTATGTTCGTATATTTATGTGGATGCTCATGTGTGTGATTGTCAGATCCCCTGGAGCTTGAGTTACAGGTGGTTGTAGGTGTTGGGAACTGAACTCAGGTCTTCTGGTCCTCTCTAAGCCATCTCTCCAGCCCCAATAAAAATCAGCCCTCAAAACAAAATAAAACATGCCGGGCAGTGATGGCACATACCTTTAATCCCAGCACTCAGGAGGCAGAGGCAGGCAGATCTCTGTGAGTTTGAGGCCAGCCTGGTCTACAAGAGCTAGTTCCAGGACAGGCTCCAAAGCTACCAAGAAACCATGTCTTGAAAAAAAACTTTTAAAAAACCCACACACAAAATAAAACCTTTCTTTAAAAACATAAATCTGTGTACTTACTGTGGAAATAAATAGAGATGCTCTTTGGAAAATTGAGATCCCTTTCTCCAAAGAATATTTGTTCTGTGTTAATTGTTGTCCAACTCTGAA
Organism: Chionomys nivalis; assembly: GCF_950005125.1. Taxonomy (NCBI): domain Eukaryota; kingdom Metazoa; phylum Chordata; class Mammalia; order Rodentia; family Cricetidae; genus Chionomys; species Chionomys nivalis. The sequence goes on along the minus strand of NC_080087.1, from coordinate 74,431,785 downwards.
CAAGTAAAAAATTCACCAGTATTTTCTAGGACTCCAGTGTGTCTCCAGTGCTGCCCTAATCCCAGTGGCCCTGATAAGGTGTGAGAAGGTCAGACACAGAGGATAGGTAACCTGACAAGTGCTCACACACATGTCCCTCTGGACCTGTCTCTGCTTCACAGCTTAGCTAAGCAGAGGCATCTTTTTTAAAAAAATCATTATTCCTTCATTCATTTAGTGTGTGTCATAAACACGAATTTCACAGTGTATGTGGACAGAGAATAACTTCCTGCAGTTCTCTTCTTCCACCACGTGAGTTCCAGGAATCAGACTTAGTCAGCAAGCCCCATTACCTGATGAGCCATCTCACTGGCCCATTCTTGCTCAGAACTTCCATGATGAAATTGACACTTAGGTTTGACCAGAACTGAAATCCATTTAACATAAATCCCTGGGGCTTGGCGGGCACTGTGTCATATGTCTTTAATCCTAGCACCTGGGAGGCAGAGGTAGGTGGATCTCTGTAAATTCAAAGCCAGTGGTCTACAAAACAAGTTCTAGGACAGCTGTTACACACAGAAACCCTGTCTCAAAAAACTAAAACAAACAAAAAAATAACCCATGGGCTAAAGAGATGGCTCAGCAGCTAAGAGCACTTGTTCCTCTTGCAGAAGACCCAAGTTAAGTTCCCATCCTCCACACGGTGGCTCACATTCTGTAACTCCAGTTTTAGGGGATCCAGTGCCTTCTTCTGACTTTCTGGGGCACTAGACATGATGCACATGGTGCACACACATAACTGCATTTGATTTTTTAAAAAATATTTATTTATTTATTATGTATACAATATTCTGTCTGTGTGTATGTCTGCAGGCCAAAAGAGGGCACCAGACCCCATTACAGATGGTTGTGAGCCACCATGTGGTTGCTGGGAATTGAACTCAGGACCTTTGGAAGAGCAGGCAATGCTCTTAACCTCTGAGCCATCTCTCCAGCCCCCCATAACTGCATTTGAAACTCATATAAAATAGATAAACACATCTAAAAACATAGGGGAAAAACCTATTAGTATGGAAGCCCAAAAATGTGAACCCATTTTCACATTGACCAAAAGTCAGAGACTTGGAACTTACCTCTCTCCTTCAAGGTTATTGTTTCTACCTCAAACAAAGGTCCCACCTAGATTCAAACCAGAGAGTTCTGCTCTCTCAAAGGTGTTGTCAACAGGTGTGGCTAACATTAAGGCCTTGTATTTCAGGACTAGAGAAGTAGATGTGTTTCTACCTCAAACAAAAGTCTAAGGATTCAATTAAATTCCAGTTCCCTTACGGAGATAACTTTGGATTCCACCAAAGGAGTGGTTTGTGTACAGAATATTTTGGTCTAGGGTGTGAGTGTGACTTGTTTTGTTCTAGAAACAGAATGTTTAACTATGGGTGTAGCCTTCAACTGGTCTGTTCATTTCCTTATATCATGTTAATGCCTTTTTTTTTTTTTTTTTTTTTTTGGTTTTGGTTTTCTACCTCTTGAGGTCAAGGGTATTTTAAGCAATTGGAAATTAAACACGGGCAATTTCAGTATTCACTGAAACTCCCTCCTGGTACTATTCTACATGTTTCTGTTTTATTCTTTTTAAACACGTCTTTGTAGTCTTTACTATATTTCTAAATCCCAATGCCCCTACCCTGGCAAGAGGTATTTTTGTTGAGGCTGGTCCCAGACGTATTAGTCCGGACGATATGGGTGATCCAAGAGATGCCTCAGTGGTTAAAGCACCTGCTGATAAGTGTGAAGCTCTGGACTCAGATTCCTAGTAGCCATGTAAGAAGCCAGGCACAGCTACTGGTGTTTGTAATCCCAGCCCTGGGAAGGAGGACACAGCTCGCTTCCTGAAGCTCTTTGGCCATTAAGCAATGTCCAGGCTCAGAGAGAGACTGTGTCAATACATAAGGCAGAGTACTGGAGATATAGCTCGGTATTAGAGTGATGGTCTCTCATTCAGAGACCCTGAGCTCAATCCCCAGAAATACCAAAAAATATATTAATGAAGTGGAGAGTGACTGAGGAAGACAACAGGCATAAGTCTCTGATTTCTAGGTTTCTCTGTGTAGCCCTAGCTGGAACTTGCTCTGTAGGCCGTGCTGGCCCTGAACTCACAGAGATCTGCCTGCCTCTGCCTCTCGAGTGCTGGAATTAAGGGCATGAGCCATCATGCCCAGATGTTGCTCTGTGTTTTTAAAATCACATTTATTTATTTTGGAGGAGCCCCCACATACCACACCGTATGTGTGGAGGACAACCCGTGCCAGTCCTCTCCTTCTACCATGTGGGTCCCAGGGACTGAACTCAGGCCATCGGGCTTGGCAGCAAGCACCTTTACCCATGATCCATCTCACCAGCCCCATCTGTGGTTTTATTGAATATATACACCCATTAGCAATCATCTAAAATGGTCCCCTGAAAATGCACTTTCTCCCCAGCAGGTGGTGCTGTTTGGAGAAGGTGCTGACACTTGGAGGAAACAGCTGTATGTCTCAAGTAAGTCATTGGGAGGCAGGCCTTTGCAGGTAATACATAGTTACAGTCCTTCTCTGCACTCCGGTCCACCATGATATGAACTGTCTACATATATTCTGGTGGGCACAGCCATTCTGTCTGTGCCCTGCTTTTCCCACCATGGTGGGAAGAGACCCCTTTGAAACTGTGATCCCAAATTAACTCTCCTCTTATTTGGTTTCAGTTACATATTTTGTCACATGATACAAAAGTGACCCATACAGCACAGCATGTCCAAGTCTTCCTTCTGCTCCCCATGTATTCCAAGCCAGTCTCTGATTCTCAACCCCATGCTTCAGTTTTCCTGTGTGTGATGAGGACAGACCTGTCACAGAACCCACCTCACGCTGGACATATTTTTTTTCTGAGTCACAGTCCGGCGTAGCTCAGGTTGGCCTCAAACTCATTAAGTAGGAGGATGACTTTGACCTTCTCCTCCACTTCACCAGTGCTAAAATTTCAGGTTTGGAACACCAAACCAGTTTGTGTGGTACTGGAATGGAACTTGGGACCTCGTGCGTGTTAGGGGACCACTCCACCAGTTGAATGACATTCCCGGTTTTCCCTGAGTATTGTTTCTTTGGTTTGTTTCTCTTTAAATTTTTTAAAATTTGTTTCTTCCTTTCACATGTATGAGGATTGTGCTTGTATGTATAATGTGTGTACATAGTTCCTGTAGCAGTCAGAAAGGACATCAGATCCCCTGGAGCTGGGTTATGGAGTTATCACATGGGTGCTGGGAATCAAACCTCAGTCCTCTGGAAGAGCATCCACTCAGCCATCTCTCCAGCTCTCTGAGCACAGTTTCAATGGAGCAAGTTTTCCATGGCCCTTCCCCCACATGAGTACATCAGAAAGACAGGACAGACACGGAAAGGTTTAGGGTGGCCCTTAGTTGCACTCTGAGAAGGTCAGGCCTCTGGGAAGCCTATTAGGGTGGACGCTGAAAAGGAAGGACTAAGGAAATGGGAAGAAAATCAGAGCTTGCACCAGCAATGGAAGAATAAAGATAAATTCCAGCAACACAGACTCCTGCTCCTCCTCTTAGCAAGAGAGAACTAAGGTCTCCACCTGTGGGCATTGCTCAGCCCCTCTTTTGGAGGCTCATCTTTTTTTTTTTTTGGTTTTTCGAGACAGGGTTTCTCTGTGGTTTTGGAGCCTGTCCTGGAACTAGCTCTTGTAGACCAGGCTGGTCTCGAACTCCCAGAGATCCGCCTGCCTCTGCCTCCCAAGTGCTGGGATTAAAGGCGTGCGCCACCACCGCCCGGCTGGAGGCTCATCTTTTGAATCACTTCTATCAAGCACCCTTGGCCTCCTTTCCCCACTCTGATCCTCTGAGCCAGCAGAAGGAAACCACTCAGCCAGCCTGACTCATTCTACTTGAATCAGGAACCTCAGACCTCCTGGTCTACAGAGTGAATTCCAGCACAGCCAAGGCTAAACAGAGAAACTCTGTCTTGAAAAATAACCCCAAACCAACCAACCAACAACAACAACAAAAGAAATCTCAGCTGGGCAGTGGTGGCGCAGGTCTTTAATCCCAGTACTTGGGAGGCAGAGGCAGGTGGAGCTCTGTGAGTTCAAGGCCAATCTGGTCTACAAGAGGACCAGGACAGGCTCCAAAGCTACAGAGAAACCCTGTCTTGAAAAACCAAAAAAGGAAAGAAAGAAAGAAAGAAAGGAAGGAAGGAAGGAAGGAAGGAAGGAAGGAAGGAAGGAAGAAAGAAAGAAAGAAAGAAAGAAAGAAAGAAAGAAAGAAAGAAAGAAAGAAAGAAATTTCAGACCTGTGGTGGGCATAGAGTAGTCTCTCCCAATAGACTGGAGAGAGAGAGCTGAGCTGGCATTGCCCCACCTGCTGCCTTCCTCTGCTGACTGGTCCCCGACTTCCCAGACTTCCCATGCAAAGGGAAGTGATTGTGTGGAAACCCCTGATACCCATCTGTCAGGAGCCATTTTGCAGGGATGATGGCGGGAACCATTGTCCTGGGGATGTTTACGGAGAGCCCCACACCCCAACTGTATTGAGAACTGTTTGTTGGCAGAGCCCACCCCACACCCAACTATCTTGAGAGCTATCTGTTAGTGAAACCCGCCCCACATTCCAACTATCTAGAGAACTGTTTTTGGTTGGAATCACAAAAGGAACGATTCCGCTTGCATAGAGAACACTAGGTGTGTCGACTCCTGACCGACTCGTGACCTCGTGACCCACTCATGACCAAGTGTCCACTCGTGACCATTGCGGCAAGATCCCTTCCTACCCTCGCCATGCCCCTGCCCCCATACCAAGCCAAATTCCTCATTCAAGGGCTATATAAGTCACAACCATTACACTAATAAACGGAGACCTTGACAAGAACTCTGCTTGGTCTCCTTCCTCTTTCCCGCCCATGTCTTTTCAGATAGCGCCTCTTCGGGACCCTGGAATAAGTGACCTGCCAGGCGGGTTACAACCCTAGAATAACTGACCCGCTGGGCGGCTACACCCATCTGCAAAGCACAGAGCACACCCATCTCTTTCACAGCTGCCTCCTAAGGGAAGCTCTTTCAGTGCCCCAAACTCTGGGACCCACTGACTCTCAAAAAACACAGGCTAAGCCAGGTGTGGTTATACACTCTTTCAGTCTCCACCCACAAGAGGTGGAAGCAGGAGCATAAAGAGTCTAAGGTTCTCCTTGTCTCATACTGGGCTTGAGACCAGCTTGAGATACAGAAAACCCCATCTCAAAACACCAAAATGCATAAATACACACACAAACACACAGGCACAGACACACACACACACACATAGAGACAGACAGACTAAATATTTAAAAAATAATAATTTGTGGCTGTAGAGAGAGCTCAGCTGTAAGAACACTGGCTGCTTTTCCACAAGACTCTGATTTTATTCCCAGCAGCCCTATGATGGTTCCCAACCATTTGTAATTCCAGTTCCCAGGAATCCACTGCCCTCCTCTGGCCTCCATGGGCACTGCACACCCAGGATGCACAGTCTTACATACAGGCAAAATACCCATAATAAATGAATAAATAAATAAATAAATAAATAAATCCTTAAGAAAAGAATAATTTGGGCTGGAAAAATGCTGCCGGACAGTGGTGGCTCATACCTTTAAATCCTAGCACTCAGGAGGCCGAGGCAGGTGGATCTCTGTGAGTTCAAGGCCAGCCTGGTCTACAAGAGCTAGTTCTAGGACAAGCTCCAAAGCTATAGAGAAACCCTGTCTCAAAAACAAACTAAACAAACAAACAAAAAAGAACACATACTGCTTTTCTAGAAGATTAGAGTTTGGTTCTAGCACCCAGACGGCCCACATCTGCTGCAATTCCAGTCCCAGAGAATCTGATACCTGCTTCAGACACAGTGTGCATGTGGTGCACAGAAGTGCATGCAGGCAAAACACTCATACATATTTAAAAAATAAAATATTTTTAAAATCACTGATCTGAAATACTTTATATGAATTCAAAAATAGAATTTAAGGCCGGGCGGTGGTGGCGCACACCTTTAATCCCAGCACTCGGGAGGCAGAGGCAGGCGGATCTCTGTGAGTTTGAGACCAGCCTGGTCTACAAGAGCTAGTTCCAGGACAGGCTCCAAAACCACAGAGAAATCCTGTCTCGAAAAAAACCAAAAAAAAAAAAAAAAATAGAATTTAAGAACAAGGGACTAGAGAAATGGCTCAGTGGTTAAGAGCACTGACTGCTCTTCCAGGGGTCCTGAGTTCAATTCCCAGCACTCACATAGCAGTTAACAACTGTCTGTATTTCCAGGATCTGACACCCTTACAATGACTCACATGCAGGCAAAACACCAATGCACATAAAATTTCAAAAAGAATTTAAAAGAATTTAAGAACAAAAAAGAGTTTAACATGTGAAAGCCGGGCGGTGGTGGCGCACGCCTTTAATCCCAGCACTTGGGAGGCAGAGGCAGGCGGATCTCTGTGAGTTCGAGACCAGCCTGGTCTACAAGAGCTAGTTCCAGGACAGGCTCCAAAACCACAGAGAAACCCTGTCTTGAAAAACCAAAAAAAAAAAAAAAAAAAAAAAAAAAAGAGTTTAACATGTGAAAAAGATGGTCCACTCACAGGCCTTCCTGTCTCCTAGGTGATTCTGGATATTGTTAAGTTGATGACTAACACTAACCATCAATGTGTGTGTGTGTGTGTGTTCACATTCAAGTGTGCATGCAGGTACCAGTGCATATATGCTTGGATGACAGCTAGACCTCAGGTGTCTTCCTCTATTGCTCTCTGTCTGATTATTTTAAGACAGAGACTCTAATTAAATCTGAAACTTGTTCACTAGTCAACCCAGCAATCCCCAGGGGTCCACCTGTCTCCAATCCTGTCTCCTCCCCCCAGCTTTTAAGCGGGTGCTATGAATCAGAACTAAGGCTTCGCTGCTCACAAACCAGGCACTTTACCCTCTGAACTACCACTGTGCCCTCTACTCATTTGACTATGGTCACCCTGGTATGTGTGTATTGCTGTCACAGTGTGGTTTTGAACTTCCACTTCCCTAATGACTAATGATGCTGAACTTTTTTCATGCACTGTGGTGCTTCGCTAACCACCGTTTGCAAGCTGGCCTCAGCTCCACCACCCCCAGAACCCTCATTTCCATGTTTACCAATCCAGTGACCTCTCTCTTTCTCTTCCTTCCTGTCCCCTCAACCTTTTCCCCTCCAAAGCCACTCTTTTTGTTTCTTAAAGATTTTTTTTTAAGATGGGTGTAGCCTCATAAGCCTTTAATTCAAGTACTGGAGTGGTAGAGGCAGGTGGATCACTGTGAGATAGTTGTGAACCACTGGGAACTGAACCTGGGTCGTCTGCAAGAGCAGCCAACGTTCTTAACAGCCAAACTATATCCCCAGCCCCATAGTGAGTTTCATACCAAAATCTTGTCTCAAAAAGACAAACTTGGGGCCCAACAGTGGTGGCATATGCCTTTAGTCCTAGAATTCAAGATGCAGAGACAACTGGATCTCTGAGTTTGAGGTCAGTGTGATCTACAGAGGGAGTTACAAGACAACCAGGGCTACACAGAGAAACCCTGTCAGGATGGGGGAGGGGAACTTAACACGGGGAGAGGGGCTGGAAAGGGAGCTTGGAGTTAAGACTTTCCAGAGGACCTGACTTGGGCTTCCAGCAACCCACAACTGCCTGTGACTCCAGCTCCAAGGCATCCGGTGACCTCTTCTGATCTCTGAGGACATCCACACTCTCCAAGTATTTTTTCACACAGACACATGCATACACATAAATGTAGTGATATTTTGTGATCTAACAAAGAAAGCTTGCCTTAAGATGAGAGTGAGAGCTAAGCCATTAGTTAGTCATAGAGGCCAGGCAGTAGTGGCACACACCTTTAATCCCAGCACCCAGAAGGCAGAGGTAGACAGATTTCTGTGACTGCAAGGCCACCCTGGGTAACACTAGATTGATTCAATCTCAAAGAGAAACAGAGCAAGGCAGTGATGGCTCACACCTTTAATCCCAGTATGTGGGAGTCACATGCCTTTATTCCCAGCACTGGAGAGGTGGAAACAGGAGTTATATGCTTGATGGAGAGAGAAATATAAAGCAGGAGCTCAGAGGCAATCTGAGGATGCAGTCTGGAGATGCAGTCTGGGGATGCAGTCTGGAGATGCAGTCTGGGGATGCAGTCTGGAGATGTAGTCTGGGGATGCAGTCTGGGGATGCAGTCTGGAGATGCAGTCTGGGGATGCAGTCTGGGGATGCAGTCTGGAGATGCAGTCTGAGCATGCAGTCTGGGGATGCAGTCTGAGGATGCAGTCTGGAGATGCAGTCTGAGGATGCAATCTGAGCATGCCGTCTGAGGATTCGTACAGACAGGATTGCCCCTTCACTTGAAGGATTTGGTAGAGGTAAAAGGTCTCCTTAGTGACTGCTCTGCGTCTCTGATCTTCCATTAACCCCCATATCTGACTCTGGGTTTTTATTATTAATACCAATTAGAATTTGTGCTACACATAAATAACAATAAAAAGAAATCTTTTGCTATTATGTTAATCTCTTATTTTATTTATTTATTTTGGTTTTTGAGGCGGGGTTTCTCTGTGTAGTCCTGGCTGTCCTGGAGCTCTCTATATAGACCAGGTTGGCCTCCAACTCACAGAGCTCTACCTGCCTCTGCCTCCCCAGAGATGAGATCAATGGTGTGTGCCACCACACCCTACTTATGTTAATTTCTTCAGGTGTCTGTCATAGTAATTTTTCTTTTACCGTGATAAAATGCCGTGAACAAGGCGAAGTATATATTTGAGTCTATGGTTTCGAAAGAATAAGAGTCTGTCGCTAGGCCAGCTAGGAAGTGTAGATGTGTAGGTGTGGCAACTGGAGCTGGAAGCTGAGAGAGCAAACTGGCCATGGTACAGACTTTTGAAACTTTAGGTCATCACCCTTAGCATCAGGAGCCTTTTACCTGATGAGCTGTCTTGCCAGCCTTGGGGTTGTTTAAGATTCCTTTTTTATTGTTATTTATGTGTAGCACTTCCTTCCAGCAAACCTACCCTTCCTCCAAAACCTATCGCAAACAAGGCCATCCAACTTGGAACTGAGTACTCAAATACTAGAGGATATGGGAGATATCTCTCTCAAATGACCACAGTGCCTCATTGATAAGCTAAACTTTGTTATAGGTATATATTCATAGAAGAAAAAAGAACAGAAGCAAAACACAAGCCTGGCAGGTGGTAGACACCTGTAATCTCAGCAATCTGGAGGTTGAGCCAGGTTGCTAGAAATTGGAAACCAGCCTGGGCTACATAACGACTTGAAGGCTATCCCGGGCTACAGGGTGAGACCCCCTTGGTAGAACACTTGCTTACCAGGCACAAAATCCAGGGTTCAATCTGACGCATAGCCAGTTTTAGTGATTAGAGGTGGAGGCAGGAGAATTAGGAGCTCCAGGCCAACCTCGCTACATGAGACCCTAGTGCAAAATAATTGAAAAAAAGTATTCAGTGTTTAATATTACCTGTTTTCAGGCATCCATGGGAGGCTTGGAATGTGTCTCCTGAAGATAAAGGGTGCTACTGCTTCTGTAAATAATAAATTTTCCTCATATCTTTGGCTTTGGTATAGTCCTGGTGGCCTGAAATGAATAAACTCATATCCCCTGTGTCATTCTCCCACACAGGTGCTAAGACCTGGTTCTCAGAAATTATTATTATTATCATTTTATTTTCTTGAGACAGGGTCTCTCTACGGAACAACTTTTGCACCCACTCAAGAAGGGAGGTTCTAAAAATGCAAAAAGTATGGGTGAAAAGTCTCTACATAGCCCTGACTGTCTTGGCATTCACTATGTAGACCTGGTTAGCTTTGAATCCACAGAAATCCACTTGTCTTTACCCCCCAAAGTGTTGGGATTAAAGGTGTTTGTCACCGTTCCTGGCTTAAATTTATATTTTATTTATTTCAATTTACAGTATATTTATTTGAGTAGGTGATACAAATTCTAACTTCACGAAATTACAAAATGACCTATGATCCACCCAACTACAGGCTATCCAATTCCATTTCGTAAGTTATTCTGTGCAATACATGAGCAGATAACTTGTGCCTTTTCACCCATACTTTTTGCATTTTTAGGACCTCCTTTCTTGGGTGGGTGCAAAAGTTGTTCTGTGGCACTTCGCGGTTTCCTCGTTTATTACAGTGACTTCCTGTCCCACTGTGTGTCTGGATCACAGATGATTTCAGATCCCCATTGTTGGACAGCTGGGTCGCATTTGCTTTTTAAAAATTTATTCACTTATTTACTTCGGTTTTAGGAATTTTTATGAAAACATGCACCTCAGTTCCTTGGCTAGCCTTTATTAAGAAGCTGACAGAAAACGCAACAGGATTCTGCAGAGCCAAAACTCTATCATGAGCTTTCCGGTACACTGGAAGCTGTCAGCCGCCAGCCCCGCCCTCCGAGGCCCCGCCCCCGCAGCGCACCCGCTCGGCCCGATTCAAATCCAGCCAATGGCAGCGTGTAAACAAACCTAGACCACGCCCACTCCGAGAATAATTTTGAGCACCAGGGCGCGAAGCCTATTTTATCTTGTGTGTGCGCGGGGGGGGGGGGGGAGAAAGGTGGGGCGGAGCTGTGGCCACGCCCCCATGCTTGGGCCAATCGAAGACTAGGCTCCGCCCCTCGCACTTGCGGCGCTAAGGACCCCAGGCCGGGCTGGGCTAGGCGCTGCCTGATTTCTCTGCCGGATTCCTGCGCTCTGATCCGGATTGGGCTCAGAGCTGGTACAATGCTGCCACCGGCTAAGTAAGGGCACGGCTAGAGGACAGAGACTACGCAGGAATTAGTACCTTCTTTTCCCTCTTTTCCTTTTCCTGGACACCAAGACCCAGACTCCTGAAAGCCTCATGAAAACTTTCTCTCCTTGCCCCTTTTTAAAGCAACCTGGAAAGGCAGGAGTGTTTCAAGATGGGTGTCGGGCTTTTGGTTATTGAAGTGTTACATGCAAAAGGAAAATGCACCAATCGTGTGCTAGCAGGCTTTCGGATAGAGAAACAATTGGGAAGCAAAGTTTTAAGTTTCCACTGCCTGACAGGAGCCCAAACAAGAAGGTTCCTAACAGGAGCCAAAGGGAGGGGTCTGGTGAAATGGGTCAGCGAATAAAGGCACCTGCCATCAAGCCTTGATCTAAGTTTGATCTCCAGAACCCACGTGTTGGAAGGAGAGAACCAAATCCTGTTTAATTTCCTGACTTACACACACACACACACACACACACACACACACACACACACACACACACAATGAAATAGAGCTGGGGATGTGGTGCAGTTGCTCAAGTACTTAACCAAGTGTGTAGGAAGCCCTGGGTTCCAGTCCCTAACACCGCATCATCCTGGCATGGTGATGAAATCTGTAATCCCGGGAGGTGGAGGCTGGAGGGTCAGGAGTTCCAGGTTATCTTTGACTGAATAGCAAGACTGAAGCCCACCCCCCACCTCCCCACCCCCGCTACAAGAGACGGATGCCTTTGACACTTTCTGTAGACAGATGGCGCTGATGAGGTTCTCATGGGTAGAAGCTGGGCTTTAAGGAGCTGGGTTTCTGAGGGGTTCTGGGCTTTAAAGGAAGGAGACAGGGCACGGTGCAGAAATACGTGAGAAAGGAGGCTGGAGGATCCTGGCTGGAGGAGGATTCGGTTGACAAGATGTCTGGTCCCTAGGAAAGAAGGAAGTTCAATATTTGAACCTGTCCAAGAACATGAGGGGTTTCTACCTTTCCTTCCCACTATACTGTCATAATTAAAACTAAACAATCAGCTCAGCCTGGTGGTGCAGGCCTGTTATCCATTGCTGCTAAGGAAGCTGAGGCTGGAGAATGGCAAGTTCAAGGCCTGAACTCTAGCAGCTTAGATCCTGTCCAAATAAAACAAGAGGGCTGGGATGGTGCCTAGAGCCCTTGCTGTGTGAACCCCTGGGTTTAGTCCAAAATACTGAGGTTAAAAAAAAAATGAAATAGGGACTGGAGAGACGACTCAATGGTTCAGAGCACTGGTTGCTCTTCCAGAGGACCCCGGTTCAGTTCTCGGCACCCACATGGCAGCTCACAACTGTCTATCTGTAACCCCAGTTCCAGGGGACCTGGTACTCATGAAAAAATACATGCAGGCAAAACATCAATGCACAAAAATAAAATCATTAAAAATGATTCTTCTTTTTCTCCTCCTTTTTCTTCATCTTCTCCTTCAAGACAGGGTCTCATTATGCAGGCTAGCCTTGAACCCAGAGACCCACCTGCTTCTGTCTCCCAAGTACTGAGGCTAAAGACATGCCGGGTTGCATGTAGCCCAGGCTAGCTTTCAATCCACTAAGTAGCTGACCTTTTATATGTATATATATATATATATATATATATATATGTGTGTGTGTGTATACATATGTATGTATAAAGATTTATTGTTCAGACAAGATCTCCTGAGTAAATTGGGAGCATGGGGACCTTGGGGAAGGGTTGAAGGGAGCAGGGAGAGGCAGGGAGGGGAGCAGAGAAAAATGTAGAGCTCAATAAAAATCAATAAAAATTAATTTTTCTGCTGGGCAGTGGTGGCACACGCCTTTAATCCCAGCACTCAGGAGGCAGAGGCAGGCAGATCTCTGGGAGTTTGAGGCCAGCCTGGTCTACAAGAGCTAGTTCCGGGACAGGCACCAAAGCTATAGAGAAACCCTGTCTCGAAAAACAGAAAAAAAATTATTTTTCTAACAAATTATGTGTATGTGTGCCTGTTTCAATATATATGCACAAATCCCAGTGCCTAAGGAGGCTAAAAGAGGGCATTACCTCTCCTGGGATTGGCATTAAAGGCTGTTGTGAACTGTCTGACATGGGTGCTGGGAATAGAACTTAGGTCCTCTTGTAAGAGTAATTCAAACTCTTAACCACAGAGCTATCTCTCCAACCACTGATCCTGAACTTCTGATCATCCTGCCTCTACCTCCAGAGTGCTAGGATTACAGGGTGTAACTCCATGGCCCGTGTGTGTGGAGCTAGAATGAACTCCAGACCTTTATGCATCTTAGGAAGGCAGTCTAGCAACTGAGCTGTCTCCCCATTTTCTCCAAGTGATTTTTTTTTTTTTTCGAGACAGGGTTTCTCTGTACCTTTGAAGCCTGTCCTGGAACTAGCTCTTGTAGACTAGGTTGGCCTCAAACTCACAGAGATCCGCCTGCCTCTGCCTCCTCAGTGCTGGGATTAAAGGCGTGCGCCACCACTGCCCGGCCACCAAGTGATTTTTTTAATAGCACTGACACTTGTCACCAGCTCTGAAGCCTGGATGGGCTTCCAGGAATGCCCAGGGAAGATGGACATTTGATCCCACAGGGCTGTGCCAGCTGTGACTCAGCTTGGGAGCTGGGTTGTCACGGCTCCACCACATCCAGCCAGAAACTCCCAAGTAGCATGAGTTCAAAGCCCTCTCTTGAGAGGTCCAGGGTTTGTATAAGGATCAGGTAGGTGACTAGCCATAGACAATCTCTCCTTTCAACAAACCTTTGTTTTGGAGGCAAAGTCTTATGTAGCCCAGGTTTTGAACTTGCTGTATATCAGAAGATGACTTTGAACATCTGATCCTCCTGCATCTACCTCCCAAGCACATGACCATGGAGGGTTTATGCAGTGTTGGGGGTAGAATTCAGGGCTTCTTGCATGCTAGGCAAGCATTCTATCCCTAGGGTTACATCACCAGCTTATTTTTTCTTTATGAGTCATGGTCTTCCCAAACGGCCTAGGCTGGCCTTGAATGCTCAGCAGTCCTCTGGTCTCAGCCTCCAAAGGCCAGCACAACAAGCCTGTTGTCACTGAATTCCTAATGCAGGCGGTTAGAACACATTTCCCACATGAATGAATGAGTAAATGCAGTCAACCCTTTGGCCTCAAGCCATCTAGCTTCTTGTCTGTCAGGACTTACGTTCTGAGTTTTCCAGAGCTTGTAGCTCTAATAGACACCCAAGTGCCACCCAGGTCAGATCACTTTGCACAGAGGACATTTTCAGCAGAGGGTTGGGCTCCACTTCCTAGATAGGCGAAACACTTCCCTTTTGGTAGCCAAAGCTGAATTTGTACAGTATGGCCATATCTAGATGGGGGCTCTCAGTTCTGTCACCTCTGGGCAAGTTGTGAGGCTGAGTCAGGCTCTCATATAGCCCAGATTGGCCTACACCTCCCGAAGTAGCTGAGGATGACCTCCAGCCTGCACCTCCCAAGTGCACTGATTCTGCCTGTACAGTTCTGAGGGGAGTTCTAATTAGAAACACTCCCAGCTCAAATCATTGGGCCAACTACACAAAAATAAGAGCAATGTGTACTTGCTGGTTTTCCTGAGTGGTTCATGCACCTCCAGTGGGCTGTGTAAGACCACTGTGTGACTGAGAGTGAACACTTTCGAGGGTTCACTTTTGCAATGGATAGTTTTCATTTTACCAAGTCACCACATAATGGCAGCAGCTGACACTTCCTTTGCTTTATAATGGACTCTATAAAATGGGCCCACTGCATTAAAAAATTATTATTATTATTACAGCCGGGCGGTGGTGGCACATGCCTTTAATCCCAGCACTGGGGAGGCAGAAGCAGGCGGATCTCTGTGAGTTCCCAGCCTCATCTACAAGAGCTAGTTCCGGGACAGGCACCAAAGCTACAGAGAAACCTTGTCTTGAAAAAATAATTATTACAAGCATAGAGCTCAAAGGACAACTTACAGGTGCTGCTAGTTCTCTCTTTCTACCAATGAGGAACCTGCGGATTGAACTCATATCGCCAGGTCTGGTGGCAAGAGCCCTTACCCACTGAGCAATTTCAACAACCCCACCGTCAGCATTTTAGAAAACAGGAAATAGAGGAAAGATGAAGTAACTTACATCACAGCACACAGGCAGCAAGTGGGAAAGACCACAATGAAGCAGGATCGTGCTTGTTTGATTCACGGCCTCAGCTTCTTACAGTTTTTCATTGTTGCACCCGGACCTCCACATACTAGAAAAGCACTCTTATCACTGAACTATATACCCGCCCTCACAATAACAATCAAAAAATAATTGAGTCAAGCATAGTGTCAAGCAAGTGTAATCCCCAAACCTGTGAGGTGAAGGCAGGAGGAGCGCTCAGCCTGTGCTTCGTAGTAAAACCTCGTCTCAAAAAAAAAAAAAAAAAAAAAGTAAAATGTATGCTTAAATAAATATTACGGGTAGTGCCAACATGGGATCAACGATAAAGCTTACAAAACAGATCAATCAGTCGTTTATGCAACACAAATTTATTTGATACCTGCTGTGTGTACCAGGTTTTCTAGGGCCCCGGGGTAACAGAAGGGTAGGTGAGACCTGAATGTTAAGTGATCAGGTCAGTGCGGTCCGAGACGGCAGGCCAGAGCGGTCTTGGGACGCGCTGCGAAGGGCTAAAATGCCCGCTCACCAAGTGCTCTGCAAATAGATCTGTGACTCCAAGTGTCGCGCAAAGGATCCTGAGCTTCGGATCTGTGCGGCCCGCCTGGCTCTCTAACAGGACGGACTGGTCCCTACGCCACAAGCAGCTCAAAATCACCAGGCTCGGAAAGACTTGATACGCCAGGCCTGGAGTTCCGATCACCTCCAAGGTTCCCATCCCCGGCACTCTCTGAGTCCGACACGGAGCAGCATCACTGTGTCCCACATACTCTTGAAGCCTCGATCGCTCTCTCTTCTCGTCTTCTGAGGTGCCCTGGGGCGCATCATCCCGTAGAAGTCACCATCTTGGGCCTAGGCAGACCTGGCGCGGGGATGTGGACACGCACGAACCCTCCAGCTCCTCTTCCACCACCACCAACCCGAATCCCAGCTGCAGGTTTCCGACCCAGGGCACCGGAGCCGAACAGGCACTCTGGCAGACCCGCCGAGCCAGGAGGAGGGGGCGGTGCTGCCACTCTGTGCTCCCGCCCACAGAGTGTGCACCTTTTTATTTGCTACCAGACCTGCCTCTCTAATACTCTTAGCCATGATTGGTTATTTGCCACACTAGAGGCGGAGCCTCTTGGCGCTCCTCCTCCTAGCAGGGCGGAGGGGAGGAAGAGGAGGAGGAGGAAGAGGGGGGGCGGGACACAAAACCAGCAAGATTTTTTTTTTTTTTTCATTCAATTAAAAAAAAATTTTTTTTTTTTTTTTTTTTTGCATACCCGAGGGGCGCTCCCCGGAGCGGGCGCGGGGCCGGGCCGCGCGGGGCCGCTTCGTTGCAAGGGCGGCGGCGGGCCCGGGCGCAGCGGAGCCGGGCCCGCCATGCGATCAGGCAGTGCGCTGACCGGCCCGGCCGGCCGGCCCCTTCTGGGTCCTCCCTGTGCAGCCCGTGCGGGGCCGTCCCGGAGACCCCGCGCCGACGGCTGCTCAAACATCAGGGTGAGTTTCTCACAATGTAGCAATTTCTCTTTAAATCTCTTAACTCTCTCTACCTGCGAGTCGGGGCTGTGACAGGGCGCAAAAGCGAGGGGGGGAGTGGGGCTCGGCGGCGAGGGTGTGTGTGTTGGGGGGGAGAGCCGTAGCTGGGGCCGAACCCACTCCCCCCGACACTCCACACTCAGCCCCCCAACCGGGGCGCAGCTCCCGCTGCCGCTGCTGAGACTGGATTTTTTTTTTTTTTTTTTTTTTTGGTGCTCGGCGCCCACCACTATCCACGCACCCCCATCCTAGGTCTCTCCCGCCACCGCCGCCGCCCCGATCTTGCAGTGATCTCCCCCTTCACTGCGCTCCGATCTCAAACCTTGCGCCCCGGTTTCCTCTCCGGGATACAATGCAACGGAGGAGAGGGGCGAGCGCGAACGTCCCACGGGGGGAGGGGCAGGGACCCCCCCACCCGCCTTCGGGACCCCCTCCTCTCCTCGTGCTCCCAGCCTTTTCTGGGGAGAGGCGAGGGCCATAGACAGCTGGATCCATCTCCTCCCCCTCCTGTCGCGCGTCCTGTGCGCCCCCCTCCCCAAGTCCCTCTTGGGGGTGCCTGGGAGAACCGGGGGTCCTCTGCAGGCTTGTAGGGAGCGATGAACTGGGATGCTGGCCACTAGGTCTCCCCCTCTCCATCGCCCCTAAACAATGAGGAGTTGACTTGGTTCCCCTACCCCCGACAGGGAGCGTAGGGGACCCCCGCCCCCTCAGCTGTCTGGTCCGGCAGGGGGCCTGTTTCTGGGTATCAAAGGAAGGGAAAAGGGGAGCCTCCACGCCTGTCACCTCCCGGGATTTGGGGCGGACCCTGAGCTCCAACTCCGTGGGCCTGGGAATGGGAGGCACCAGGCCCAACCCGGGCACCGCGCTCCGGGTGGTGACCTTTAGACAAAGGCAGTCCTTTCCCCGGGGTGATCCCGGCCAGGTCCCTGCGGAGGGCGGCCAGGCCGCGGGCTCCGAGGGAGAGGAATGGGATGGATAGATGGGTGGGTAGGTAGGTGGAAGAGGAGGAGGGAGGAGGAGGTTTGGGACCATCTGGTTTTCCCATCGCTTTGGCTGCCCCTGGGCTGCTTCCCCGGCTCCTGTCACCGGCAGCCGCGGGGAGACAAGGGACCAGGGAGCTGCCCAGCCAGGCCTTGGGCCTCCGCCAGCCGGAGGACCCGGTGACGAGCCGCGGGAGGGCGCGAGCTTGGGCGCCCGCAGTGATTGGAAGGCATACTGGCTCCTTCCTCTCCGCACCCCTTTGTTTTGCTTTGTGGTTCGGAGCAGCTGAACGTCCCTGGAGGAGGTGGGGTCAGAGGCTGTTGGGTCAGCTCTCCAGGAGAAGTCTTGGTGACAGGGCCCTCTGAGGTCTCTAGCCTGTGTTCGCTGCACTTGGTATCCCACCCCAAGTCTTAAACCTTCATTCCCTTTTGTCGCTCCTCTCCCAACATAGTGTAAGAAAAATGTGGGGATGTGTGGAGAACACCCAAGACTCTGGGCTGGAAGTCAAGAGATCTTTGGCACACAGCCTTTCCCCACACCTGCGTCCTAGGTCAACTATGACCCCAACCCCCAAGATGAGGAAACAGGGGAAGCCTCGCTTGAGACCACCCCTTTCCTCTGCCCCATGGGACTTATCAGTTGTTTACATCGGTACCCTGCCTTCCTCTGTAGCTCCCCCACCTCCCAGAAGCCGGAAATAACCACTCTCTACCCCGGATTGGCTACTGCTAAACGAAGCCTACCCTGGTTACAGTCTGAGGAGTGAGTGAGTACAGTGAGTGGTCCATTTTCTAGGCAGGCTAACTGAGGCCTAGTGTGATTGAAAGACTAGTTTAAGGTCACACTGTTTGGGTCACTCTGAGCCCCAGTTCACAATACCCTAGAATTTATCCAGCCTAGTTCAAAACCGGTTAGCTCTCTCTGTTAGTACTTTGTCCTTTTGATTTCAGTGGACCTGGGTTTGGGGAAGAATCTGCCAGATGTTTTCCCCCTGAAAGCGGGTTTGGCAGAGGATGATGAGGGCTCAGCTCGATGGATCATTTCACCTGTGTCTAGTGAGTGTTCGGATAGGGAGAGCCCTGGTCTAGCTGGGTGAAGGCTTGACATTGCTTGGGACCCAGCGGCGCTGTCACCCACCTCTTCACCTGATTGGCACTTGGCTTGATGGCTGTCACGTGATCGCAGAGAGGGAAGCTGACCTGATTGTTTGACTAGGGACTGTTGTAGTGGTGTCTGCTTCTCTGGCCTGGGACCCACTTGGTATCTTGATACACTAGCTCTACCCTTAGGCAGGCAGGTCTGTAGCTTGCCTGGCTCCTCCCCGTACACTGTGAAAATGAAAGTTCTTTGACCTGACCCGCAGGGAGAGAAAGGAGAAGTCAAAAGTGTGATTTCTATTTCATCTTAGTTTAGGATAGGGATGGCCTGGGGGTGTGGGAGGCTGGAGTAGAGCATAAGAGACTAGAATAAGCGCAGTGGCCCAGTGTGCTCGTTCCAGTGCGGGACTGTGCGCTCTGGAGGAGAGTGCTGCTGAGTCCTGGCTTCCCCGGTGAGGGAGGTAATATAGGTGATGTCCTTTTTACAGGAAGGTAAACTGAGGCTAAGTTGTATTAGTCAGGCTGCAAGGGCTAGTGTTGAGAGGTACTTCCTGCAGCATCGGGTCTGATTCTAGGAGGATTGGCACACCCATGCTCCCCACTGATCTCTTCCCTTGTTAAGGATAACATAACTCTAGGATAACCCTGAGATGGGACACCCTGGGAGGAGAGGAGAGGGCCTTTTAGGTGTCCTGAAAAGAGGTGCCCAACTGGGGAAGATGGGAGAAACTTGAATTAGACCCAAAGGGGACAGTCCTATGTCTTGCTACAGTACACTTCCCTGGTTCCTTCCAGAAACCCCTGAAACTTTTGTTCACCTTCCTCGGGATATGGAGGGGTGGTCTGCCTTAACCTACAAAGAACCAGGAGTCAGTATCAAACCTTTGGGTCACCTAGGAGGATAGGGGAAAGAGATTCTACAGTCTACTAAGCGGTCTCTCTAGCCCTAAGGCCAGACACCAGCTAGCCTTCCAGGATTCCCCCTCCTCATTCCCCCCAGGCTTCCTTGACTCCTAGTCTCAAGAATGTGGAGGGTTGCTGCTAGGGGATGTTAATTGGAAACAGGAAAACATGGCATTCCTTCGAAGGAGCCTGGGCTAGAAGCAGCCAGGCCTGCCATTTCCCCCCCTCCCACCCTGCAGGGCAGGAGCTGGGGCGGGAGTCCCAGGTCATCTCATCCTGGTCTCCTCCCCTGATTCTTGGATGCAGCCCCAGGCATCTACCTTGCACCTGGCTCCCTCTCCCAGCAGGGCAGGGTCATACAGCCCCCCCCCCACCACTTTACCCTCTCTTTGCTTTCTGTTTTTCTTTTCTTATTTATTTATTTATTTATCCCCAGCTGTGAAGGATATGCCACACCATAGCTTCAAGCAAGGTTGGGACATGCTGAATTGGGTGGTCCCCAAGGAATCTTCCCCACTTCTCTGTCTATACCAGCCCCTGGTTGACTGGTCTCAATTGACTGAAGCCTTTATGTCTCCAGGACAGGCAGGGTACCCTCATGAGACAGCCTGAGGAACTTTCTGAAGGCATTTCTAGTTTGGGGACAATGAATTTTGTGTATGAGTTGTCTGTTCTTGGGATTTGGCTGGTGACTGGGAAGGCAGAGTGTCTTTGTTTCTTCTATTGTTTCCAGTTAAACTTGCTGGGGGCTGTTAGGGGCCAGGCCCTATGGTCAGTGCTGGTGCAGAACCCAGGTCAGCAGGAGATTTGCTGGGCTCCCTGCAGCTGCAGTGCTTGATTAGTTCTGTCTCAGTGGCCGGAGGAAGTTTAAGCTGGTTTGCTCTCTCCTCCCTGCTTGTGATTTTTGTGTATTTGTTTTGGTTTTGTTTTTGATTTTGTTTATTTATATACTAGTGCGGGCATGCACTTCTTGAGGTCTTAGGGACATCTTGCAGAACTCCAGTTCTACCATGTGATTCCCAGGGATTGAGCTCTGTCTACGTTGGGCTTTGTGGCAATCACCTTTACCCCCAGGTATCTCACTAACACCCCTTCCCCCTTTAAAACAAGGGTTCCACTTAGCCCAGGCTAGTTCAGAATGACCCTGAACAACTCACCCTTCTACCTCTACCTCCAGTTGGCTGAGAGTCTTACCACACCAGCTTCATTTTCTTTGCTTGCCTTTGTCTTTCCCTCAGCTTCCTCTCCAGGGACAACTTCTCAACTCAAGGTTGTGTATGCATTTGTCTCCTGAGAAACATAATTTTGTACAGCTTGTCCCACATTCTCCCATTGTCTTGCTCTTTACCTTTTCCACCTTATTCCCCCCAAACATCTTCACTGTGGCTTTTCCATCTTGTTTTGGACTCTGGTATTCTACTGGCCAGACAGACTTTGTTTCCTCTGATGGTGTGGTTACATTACTGTGTATCGTCAGCCTGCTGAATCAAGACCTGGTAGAGGCATCTGGGATGCTGTACCCTCAGGAAGCCGTTCTCCATCGGGGGTGTTCTTATCCAGCCTGTCTGCTGGGCTACCTTAGCAGCTGTTGCAGTCTTTGCATCCCGTGACATCCTGTCTTCATTCCCCTGCATCCCATGTGTAATTCTGCAGGGCAGGCTCTGGAAACCAGCTATGGGTTTCAGTTGGCAACTTCCTGGCCAAATGGGGTTTGTTGGCTCTGGCCCCATCTCTCCCCTTCCATGAAACCCAGGACCAGCTATAACCGATAGCTGTGAGGAAATGCAACTCTAGTGAAGTTCATGGTCACTGTGTCTGGGGTCTGTCTCATCTCAGCCAGTTCTTTTTCTACCCAGCTGGGCTGAGAATTTGTAATGGGCAGGCACAGAACAGGAAGCTAGAGTTCTCAGTGCTGCATCTGGAACACAGGGTCTCTCATTGCATGCTAGTAAACCACACCTCTAACCTCTCACTGGGGGATTCTAGGCAGGGGCTCTACCACTGGCCACACCCCAGCCCCTCACTGGGGGATTCTAGGCAGGGGCTCTACCACTGGCCACACCCCAGCCCCTCCCTGGGGGATTCTAGGCAGGGGCTCTACCACTGAGCCACACCCCAGCCCCTCCCTGGGGGATTCTAGGCAGGGGCTCTACCACTGAGCCACACCCCAGCCCCTCACTGGGGGATTCTAGGCAGGGGCTCTACCACTGAGCCACACCCCAGCCCCTCACTGGGGGATTCTAGGCAGGGGCTCTACCACTGAGTCACTCCCTGACACATCTCTTATTTTAGGTTTTGTTACCCACACAGTCCTTGAATATTTTAAAAAATATTTATTTGCATGTATGTGTATATCCATGGTTACATGTGTACGAAGTCCAGAGGGCAGCTTTACCTTCCACCTTGTTGGAAGTCGGAGTCTTTCTTATTGTTTGCCCCTGTTCTGGGTACTCCAGGCTAGTCTGCCCAAAAGTTTAGGGAAGGTTCATGTGTCTGCGGCCCGTCTTGCGGTGGGAATGCTGGCGTTACAGATACTCGCCACTTTGGCTTTACATCCAGGGATTGAGTTCATGTTGTCAGGCTTGCACAGCCATCTCCCAGGTCCCAAGTCCTTGAACCATGTTTTTGGTCAGCTCCCTGGTAGTCTGGATGAGGACTTCACCACTACAACGACATCAGTATCTTCTTTACTTATTTCTTACCACTGAGCTCCACCCAGCGCTCCAGGATAAATATTTTATTTTATTTCATAGGTGCATGTATGATGTGTATGTTGTGTGTATGCACACATGTGTGTGCAGGTGCAGAGGCCAGAGGGAGTTCCCAGGTGTCTCGTTCTATCAATCACTCCCCTCACCTTATTCTTTTGGGACAGGGAATCTCAGCTTAGAACTAGTTGGGAGCCCGCAATGCCTGTTTTGTCTCCATTCCACTCCTTCAGTGCGGGGACTATATAGTCCAGTTCTGGGGATCTGAGCTCAGGTCCTCATGCTTGCACGGGGAGCACCTTTACTTGCCGAGTCACCTCCCCAGTGGCGTCTTGCACTTTGTGTATTGTATGTGTAGGGATGCAGAAGTGTCACTGAATGTGTGGGGGTCAGAAGACAATTGGGGTGAGTCAGTTCTCTCCTTCTACCATGTGGGACCTGGTGATCAAATTCAGGTCATCAGATTTGGCAGCATATATATTTTTGTTTTGGGTTTTTTGAGACAGGGTTTCTCTGTGTAGCCTTGGCTGTCATGGAACTCACTCTGTAACCCAGGCTGACTTTGAACTTCTGACGCCTGCCTCAGTCTCCCAAATGCTGGGATTAAAGGCATGTACCACCAAGCCTGACTGGGGGAGAATGATTTTCCACCCAGACAGTGCATTTATTAGTGGTGTTAGCATTTTTCTAATTATATTTATTTATGTAGAGATCAGAGGAAAAATTGCAAGAGGAAAAATGGCAAGGATCAGTTCTTTCCTTTTACCGTGTGGGATCTAGGGATAGAATTCAGGCCATCAGTCTTGGTGGCATGTGCTCTTACCCTCTGAGCCATCTTACTGGGCCCAGTGTAGGCACTTTAAGTGAGGGTGCCATGTATGATGGTCATTAGCATCCAGCCTCAGTTGCCTCTGGGTATCAGAATTCCCCCTCCCTTGGACGGCTGTGAAGTTTAAGTGGCTGAATTGTAGAAGGCTTCCAGCACAAGCCTTGATCTGAAGGAGACTCTGGGCTCCCTCTGTCATAATTATTTTCACATTTGGATTTTATTTTTAAATTGCATATATGTGGGAGGTAGCGGGAGTTGTACATGTGAGTTCAGTGCCCAGGGAGGTCAGAGGTGTGAGATCCCCTGGAGCTGGAGTTACAGCCAGTTGTGAGCCAGCTGACATTGGCGTTGAGAATTGTACTTGGTGAACTTGAGTCTTTTGGACTACAATACTCTCTTTTATCCCCCCCCCCCTTTTTGGGTTTTCAAAACAAGGTTTCTCTGTATAACAGTCCTGACTATCCTGGAACTCGCTCAGTAGACCAGGCTGGCTTCAAACTCAGAGATCCACCTGCCTCTGCTCCCTGAGTACTGGGATTAAAGGCGTGTGCCACCACCGCTTGGCTCATACAGTACGCTTTTAACCCCTGAGCTGTCTCTGCAGTCCGAATTTTCACTTTCAGGAAATTTGAAAGTGCCCACCTGGAGTTCAGAGCAGCATATCCTGCCCAGAAGTTCTGGGGACAGTCCTCATTTGATCCTCATTTTGTCTGTTACCCCTCCTCCATACTGTGTAAGTCACTGTCTGCTGGGGTGTTTCTATTGACATTTTAGTGGTATCATATCTTAACACACATTGGTTTTTGTTATTTTGTTTCGGGTCCAGACTCCATTTCACCTTCTCCAGGGGATGTCCTGTGCTGTGAGGGGTGACATTAAGCCCGTTTCTCAGGTCGGCCAAACAGATCCACAAGGCATGTGGGTTTTAGCTTGCTTATCCGTTCTCTGAGTTCTCCCTTTTGAGACTTAGGTGCTCTCACCCCATGGGACTCTGTCTGATTGCCTAGGTTTGGGAGTTCATGTCTTGGATACATGGAGTGTGGGATACAGGTTCTGATGTTGTGGGAAGAAATTGTGTCTGGGCCTGAAATCCTAACTACTTGGGAGGTTGAGGCAAGAGAATCCTGAGTTTAAGTCCTGTCAGGGATACAGAGGAAGTTCAAGGTCAGCCGGAGAAATTTAGTGAGACTTTGTGTTTGGTGGTGGCGCACGCCTTTAATCACAGTACTCCTGAGGCAGAGTTGTATGGATCTCTGAGTTCGAGGCCAGCCTTGTCTACAGTGCTAGTTCCAGGACAGCTAGGGCTATTTACAATGAGAAACCCTGTATTGGAAAACCAAAATAAAATAAAATAAAAATATAAAGAGGACCGTGGATGTAGAATTTCAGTATAGAGTACCTAGAATCCCCTAGTGAGAAAGAAGCTGGGGCTGTGACCCAGCAGCATGTGTGAAGCCCTGGTTTTAATCCATTGTGCCATATACACCCAAAAACAAATCCATTAAAAAGAGAAAGAGAGAGAAATGTTCTCATCAAGGGGGAGTGGAAGAAGAGGGACTGTGGCCTCTGCATGGTGATGTGTCCCTAGAGTGTCTGGGTCAGCTGCCTGGGGTTTAGGCCAGGCTCTGCCCCTTCTGACTCTGTGACTAGGGCTGGTCTTTTCCTCTAAACCTAGGGTAGGGAACCCCAAGTGCAAGAAGAATAAGACTTGCTTGTCTTGAGAATCCCATTGTTCACTGCAGTCTGGTATGGCAAATGTGCCCCATGTGCCAGGCTCCGCACCAGCATCAGGAGTGAAGTCTGTTGGTTACAGCTGGTGGAAGTGCTCTAGAGCTGGGGGATGGAGTTGCTCTTTCTGCAGTTTGATTGGGTAAGAGAAATGAAAGGTTGATGACTCAGGACACCTCCCTCCCCCAACTCCAGCCTGCTCAGCTGCCTTTGCACCCTTCCTGTTGCTGGCTTTGTCCTTCCCTCTGCATGGAGGGAACTCATGATTCTTGGGGGACCCTTCCCTAGTCTCTTCTGTCCTGAGCAGGCTCAGGGGCACAGTGAGCTGAGAGATTTTGTCTCAGGCTGTGGGACTGTTGTTAACGACCTCAGGGACTTTGACAGAGCCCACAGGAGCCTTGCTATCCCAGCATTCCAGGGTGCCTGAAGATGAGGTTCCCCTAGTACCCTGAATCAGGTATGGGCACTTCTGCAGCTTGTCTGACCAGATGCGGGGTAGGCTGCTTTCCACAACTTGGGTCTCACCAGTATGCTGGACCTTAACCTCTCTCTTGCCTGGGGTACCCATAGTGCCTTGAACGCCTGGTGTGGGGGAGAGAGTTCTCTTCAGGAGGATTGGTAGTTCCTGAGGTGCTTCATGATGGCCCCTCTACTTCATGGTTTTGGGTATTCAAGTTGAGCAAGAGAGGTGAACGCAGCATAGTAAGACATGTTGACACCAGGCATGACGGTACGGAGGCTGAAGTAGGAGGGTCCCAAGCTGGCCTGGGCTACAGAGCAAGCCTACTTCAGAACAAACACTCTAAAAATCCCAGTGTGCATGAGTCTCAGCACTGGGGAGGTGAGGGCAGGAAGATCAGGAGTTCAAGTCAGAAGACACTGCCTCACAAAATAAAGAAATATGAGGGCTAAAGAGATGAGAACACTGGCTGTTGTTCTAGAGGTCCTGAGTTCAATTCCCAGCAACCACATAATGGCTTACAAACTATAATGAGATCTGATGCCCTCTTCTGGCATGCAGGTATGCATGCATAGGGAACACTGTATACATAATAAAGAAATAAATCTTTAAAAAAAAGGAAGAAATAGGAACAAGCAAAAAATGCATAAAAAGCACGTCTAGGGTGTGGAGAGATGGCCTAGTGTTTCCTGTTAAAGTGGTTTGCACAAGCATGCGGACCTGTGTTGGGATCCCAGCACCCACATCAAAGGCTGGGCATGGTCACTTACATGTCAGTTACCCTAGCATAGGGCAAAGTTGGGGGCCTTACCAGTGGCCAACTTAGCTCCGGGTTCAATGAAAGATCCCGCCTCAAAAGAAAAAAGCAGAATGTCATAGAACAAGGCACTTCACATTCTCTACTGGCCTCTGGGCACCTGCATACACATGTACACAAACACGCATATACACATGTACCAGGGTAGTATGTGTCTCAGGTGGTAGAGTGCTTCCCAATGTGCACAGAACTCTAGGTTCAATCCCTAACATCTCAAACTGTGTGTGGTGTTGCGTGCTTGTCATCCCAGCATGTGGGAGATAGAGGCAGGAGGATCAGAGATTTGAGATTATTCTTGACTATATAGAAAGTTTATGTCCAGCCTGGGCTACATGAACCCCCCGCCCCCTTGCCTCATCTTTAGAGAAACAATCTTGACGTAGTTTCTGGTAGATTGTTTAACTTGTTCCACTTTTACAATTTTATTATTGTGTGTGTATACACATGCTGTAGCAGACCTGTAATGGTCAAAAGACAACTTGTGTGGCCTGTTTTTTCCTTTCATCTTTGTGGTGTTTTGGAGCTTGAATTCACGTCTCCAGGCTTGTGTAACACCGAACCATCTCACCAGCCCTGATTGTCCTTATTTCTGTTGCTATTAATGTCTTTATTGTATGTATATATGTATATATAACATAGTTTTAAACAATTTAAAAATAGTATATGCTATTTATATTTTATATTAATAAATGATTTATGCATGAAATTATATATATATGAGACCATATTAGTATTTGGAAACATCCTCTAGAGGTGTCTTGGACTTTCTGCCCCTCAGGTAATGCAGGAGTACTGTCAATCTTTCTCAGCATCATTTCTCACCGGGATGTAATTTACACACAATAAAATATACAGAGTCCACCCTTGTCTTTTGACAAGTCGTGGCCAGCGCACACACCAGTGTAAGTCACACCTCATCAAGACACAGCACATTCCTGACCCCACCCAGCTAGCACCCTCCCAGCATCTGTCCCTGATGTCTGTCAACCCGGCTCCTGGGTCATGGGTGCCACCAGCGTTTCACACTTGTGGAATGCCACCTGTTGAGTGCTCTCCTTTAGTGTGTTTGCAGAGACAGGGTCCCATGTGGCACAGGATAGCTTCTAGTTTGCTGTGGAGCTAAGGATGACCCTGAGCTCCTGCTCCTCCTAAGTGCTGGAATGCCAGGCAGGCATCACCACACCTGACTGTCCTTCAGGTCAGATGTCTTCTGTGTGTGCGTGTGACTTGAGTTAGTATGTGTAGAGGCATGCGCTTGCTGAGACATGTATGTTTATAGAATACAGGACAACCTAGGGTACCCATCCTTGCCTCCCACCTGGTTTAAGTCAGGGATTCTTGTTTTGCCAAGCTAACAGGTTCATGAGCACACAAGATTCTAGTGTTTCCGATTACTGGGATTCAGATATGCTATTGTGCCCAGCTTTTCGTGGCACCCAGGGATTCGAACTTAGATCCTCACACTTGTTCAGCCAGCACTTAACTTACTAGGCCATGAACTCAGCCCACAGGGTGAGGGTGAGTCCCTTTCACGCAGTGCCATTTCTTACAGATCAGGGAGAGGTTCTACCACTGAGCCACATCCCCAGCCCCTCACTGGGGGATTCTAGGCAGGGGCTCTACCACTGAGCCACACCCCCAGTCCCTCACTGAGGGATCTAGGCAGGGGCTCTACCACTGAGCCATACTCCAGCTCCTCATTAGGGAATGCTAAGCAGATGTCTACTACTGAGCTATGTTTGTAGCCTTCCTTTTCCTTTTTAACTTGGGACAGGCTCTCACGAAGTTGCTCTTGCTGGCAGTTAACTTCCAGTTCTACTTTGGCCTCTTGAGCGCTGACCTCATAGACTTCTGCCAGCCTTGGCTCAGGGCTCCTTATTTTGTTTTGTTAGAGTCCCTGGTTTCTTACTTGATAAACAGAATTCTCTGGTGTCCACCCAGACATCAGACATTTCCCTGAGTGTGACCCTTTCCATGGATGTCTGCTTTAACTTAGATTAAAAAAACAAAGCAAAACTGTTCAAGTTACATTTTAGTGTGTGTGTGTGTGTGTGTGCACGCATGCACACACCACCGATGAGATCGAAAGACAAACTTCCCTCCACCGTATAGGGCACAGGCATAGAATTCAGGTGGTTTGGCTAGGTGGCCAGCACCTTTACCTGCTAAGCCATCTTGCCGGTCCTCATCTTGATTGTTAAGAAGCCCAGAGCTAGCTGTGCCTCCTTTTTGTTGCTGGAGAACATGGAACCAACTTTGCACTTAAACATCACCTCGCCAACATAGTAGAGTGAGAGATAGTTACTTAATTCAGTTTCTAATAAAATCTACTTAAAAGTATATGGGGGACGGGTCCCTTGATTGAAGAACGCTTGCTGTTTTATTTTGAGGTCCAGAGTTCAAAACTTAGCACCTCTCTCAGGCGACTCAGAAGTACTTACAGCTCTAGTTCCATATTCTCTCTCTCTGTCTCTCTCTCTCTCTGTCTCTCTCTCTCTCTCCACATACACACACACACATAAAGAGAAATAAAATATTAAAAAATATTCTTTAGAAGTGGAAAGTGCCTGGAGAATGACACCCAAGGTTCCTTTGACCTCTACCTGCACACATGTGTACCTGTGCAGACGCATGCACAGACACACACAGTGGGCATAGTGGTTCAGACTTGTAATCCCAGCACTGGAGAGGCTGAGGCAGGAACATGGGAGTTCCAGGCCAAATTGGCTTCATAGTGGATTCCATCTCCAAACAAAAGACAGGGTTACATGTAATGCACGTACGAGTCCAGGTCCACGTGTCTGTTTACATCTGTACACACATACATACGACAGGCTACCATCATCTAGCAGTGCAGTGAAAGTGCACAAGCATCACGTGCGTCTCCCTTCTCCTGCTTCCCTACTATTCCCAGCCGCTCTGGCTGCGGCCTCTCACTGTCTCAGGGTATGGCTCATCCTTTGCTGTCCCTGCCGATGGCTGATGGCTTTGTGTGGAAATTTTGCCGGGTCTTCCTCCCCCGGTGTTCCCTTTCAGATACCACACATGTGCTATCTGTCATCTGGTACTTTTCTCTGTCCCATGTTCTATGAGCCACAGACACTGCTTGCCTCAGCATTTTGCTCTCCCTTTTTAAAACAATCTTTTATTACATTTATTGATTAATTTGTGTGTAGAGGAGGGAGTACATGCCACAACACGTGAGTGGAGCTCAGAGGATAGTTGGCAGCAGTTGTTCCTCTTCTTTCACAATGCGGTCCCAGGGTTTGAACTCAGGTCCTCATGCTTAGCTGCAAGCACTTTTCACTTGCCTAGCCATCTTACCTTCCAGTAGAGTGTAATTTCAGATGCAGGAGTCCCTGAGTTCATCCTCAGCACTGAGATGGTGGTGTGGTGGTGGGTTTGGGTGAGGAGAGGTGGTTGAAAAAAATCTATAGGCCAGCCTCCCAGGTGACTTCTGGCTATCTGTCTGTTCCAGAGGCAGAGAACTTCTCCAAGGACACTTACCAAATTGCTGCCTGAGTTGACATTTGCTGCTACTTAATTCTAACACATTCTGAGGTGTCTATCTTTCTGGCCTGTAGTGTGTGCCCTGAGCCTGAACTTTACGTCCTAGGCAAGGGAGGGAGATCTGGATCCATGTTCCTGGACCAGGTTGGGAGGAGGTTTGCATCCTGGAAGGCTTCTTCTTATTATTTTTTTTGAGACAGAGTTTCTCTGTGTAATAATCCTGGAACTCACTCTGTAGACCAGGCTGGCCCTGAACTCTGTCTCTGCCTCCTGAGTGCTGGAATTAAAGGCGTGCGCCACCACTGCCTGGTCTGGCAGGCTTCTTGAAGTAGAATGTTTTCTGCAGGCACTGGACACAGTGGCTAACAGTAAGAAGTTGCCCTGAGCCTGAGGTGATTAAGAACTGGACATGTGTGTTGTGGCTTTGTGAACAGAAAGGGTGTCGGAGAGAGAATCCAGCATGAGCCAGGGCCACAGGCTGGTAGGTGGAGATGTGGTATGAGGGCAGCTCCCTAGAAGGGACTTGCAGGACTGAGTCAGTCCATCCACCCTTGTTGTGTACTTGGAGGGGAGGGGAGTCTCGCCCAGGTGTGAAGGTCAGTGTCTCCTCCTGAAGAAGTGGGGAGTTTCCAGAAACTTCTTGGCTTAGAGGAACTAAGGTCGGGTCTTCTGGGTTAGAGCAGGTGTTCTGGAAGCTCTGGGTCAGGGACAGAACCAGTCTTGATCTGGGAGGGTAGGCCTATAGGGAGGCTCAGTGAGGCTGGAGGTTAGGGAGTTCAAGGCCATCCTCAGTAATATAGCAAGCTCCAGGTGGGGTTTCCTGAAACCCTATCTCAGAAAAAGAAAATGTTGGGGAGTGGGCTGTGAGATGGTTCTGTAAAGATGCTTGCTGCCCAAGCCTGATGCCCAGAGTGGAGCGCGCCAACTCCCCACTCCACTGGTTGGCCCCTGACCCCCACGTACATGCCACATTGTACATGCATGCACATGCACAAATAAATATAAAAAGAAAAAAAGGGGCCAGGCGATGGTGGCACACGCCTTTAATCCCAGCACTCAGGAGGCAGAGGCAGGCGGATCTCTGTGAGTTCAAGGCCAGCCTGGTCTACAAAGGGAGTTCCAGGACAGACTCCAAAGCTACAGAGAAACCCTGTCTCAAAAAACAAACAAACAAATAAATAAATAAAAAGAAAAAGAAAAAAAAAAGAAAAAAGGGAAGGAAAAAATGGATGACGGACGCCTTCGTGGAGAAAGGGAGGCAGCTATGAAGCTGGGGGGGGGGAGCAACACTTTTGCCACCTCTTGTGGCTCCAGGTTCTCTAGGTGGAAAACCCTGTCCTTGTGACCTGGCTCTTTGCCCTGACCTTATCTCCCACCCTTTTATCTGCTTTCCCCACACCCAGGCTTCCCTCTCCTTCTCTCACCTGTCTTTATTGGGCTGGGTCTGAAACTGTTTCCCAATGATCCACTGTTGGCTCCTAAGCAAGTGCCTACCCAGAGCCCCGTGCCTGCTGGCACAGGTGTCCTCTTCAGGCTGTCCAGGACCTAACCTGTAATCAGTCTGCAGTCCATACTTACTAGGTAGAGGAGGCTACACCCAACTTCCACACAGGTAGCAGGGTGTGGAGGGCACCCCAGTTGATTTCTAAGAATCTGAACAGGTTTCCAGAGTGTAAGAGGAAGGGTGATGGAATGTTCTGAAAGGCGGGAGGGGAGTGTGGGGTTGAGGAGGAGTGCAGCTTTCTCACAGGGTGTTTATTTGACTGCTGAGGCCCCTGGGTGAGGTCCCCAAGAGTGAGGGGACCGAGGCCACCCTAGTGGTGAAGCCTGGCCTGGGCCTTTCTTCCTTCTTTAAGCACATGCTGATTCTGGGGACCCTTAGGGGTCCCCTAGAGGCTACAGACCTTTCCCTAGAAAAACATACCTCTAACTGTATACCCTCCATTTTTTTTTTTTCGTTTTGAGACAGCATCTCAGTGTGTAGCCGTCACTTGTCTGACACTCACTGTGTAGCCCATGCTCACCCCAGATTCACGGTGGTGCCTCTGTGTCCTCAGTGCTGGGATTAAAGCCATGTACTACTACTAATCCTTGTCCAATTTGGACCCAGGATTCGGGGCTCCTTTCAGTGGATTTGAGGACTTATTTTTGAGACAGGGCCTCACGCAGCTCTTGAACTCACAATACAGCCAAAGATGACCTTGAATTCCTAAATCTCCCACTCCCCAGTACACTGCCATGCCCATCTTGATGCTGTGCTGGGATTTGAACCCAGGTGTTTGTGCATGCTAAATAAGCATCTACCAACTGAGCTCCAGCCCTGTCCTGTCTAAGGGCTTTATCTAGGATCTAGTTTCTAGATTATGACAACCTGAGTTGGCTCTCCGTGGTCTGTCTATGCTCTGGGATAGACCCTTTCCGAGTATCGTGTTATTACCCATGGCTGAGTTTAGGAGTTTGGCTCAGGAGGACCCTATTTCATGGAGGAAGAAACTGAGGCATGGAGATACTGCCATGGTGGGTAGCATTGTCACTGTTGTTATCATCATTATCAAAACAACAACAACAACAACACACACACACACCTTTGCCTGGTTTTTATTCACTTGAGGCCTCTTGGTTCTAGGATCCAAGGCCAAAAAGCCCAAAGCCACTTTGCAAAATAACTTACCCCTTCCCTTATCCCCTAGTTGCCCCTGAGCCACAGCTGCTGCCTCCGAGCCTCCTTTCCCTTAATGCCTTTCTTAACATAACCATGGTCACCAGCTTCCTGGGTCTCTAGGTAAGTGTGAGGGCACCTCCTTCTTCTCAGGCCTAGTGACAAACTGCTGTGCCCAGAGCAAGAAACTCTCTCCCCTCCCAGCTTCAGCTTCTCTACCAGCTAGAGAGCCCTACTATCTTCTTGATGGTCAGAAGGATGACATTCTGGGTCACCAAAGCTCTGTGTTCTTCACAGTAACGAGTGCTGTAGATATTTCAGAATTCATCGTGGCCTCCCGTGTGCTGACATTAAGGACAGTCGAGGCGATTCAGGGGCGCTTGCCCAGGGAGGTGGGGTAGGGCTGAAGAATCCAGTTTTCCAGTGACTGTCGATCCACACCACTCCTTGGGGGGATGGCTGTGGAATTTAGTTCCGATGACACAAGGTCCCCCTGCCAGTTGCTGTTTCTCCCAGCTGTTGTTGTCATCAAGGTTTTTTGACTTGAGACTGTACCTCCTGTGAAGTAGACAAGGTTGGGCTATAGTGCAAGGGCCTGAAACTGTCATGTGCTGACGAACTCCTTGGAGGCTCTCATTCACTGCGGGCAAATCTCAGACAGACAGACTTCCTTTCTTTCTCTCCCTGACCCCTTTGTTCTTCCCTTCTTTCCTTCATTATTTTTGCTTACAGATCGAGGGTGAAGCCCAGCAGGATGGAGGAGGCACGGCAGTGGGAGTGTGAGGTGGCCAGTCATGTTGTGTCTGTGCAGTCAGTCAGAAAGCAGAGACCGAATACTGTGTCTGGCTTCTCCTTTCTATTCAGTTCAGGACCCCAGCCCAGGGAACAGTGCTCCCCACATCAAGGGTGGGTCTTCCTCTCTCAGTTAACCCAGTCTAAGAACTCTCAGCCTCAGGCTTGTGATTCTAATCCTGTCAAGCAGTCACTGTCAGTCATCACAAGTTCACTCTGTCAACTTGACCCCAAAGTTACCAATTAAAAAAACAGGTTTTCTTTTACACACAAACACACACACACACAGTCCTATCATTTCTTTTTTTGAGGGGGTTGCTCATGTCATAACACAGTGTGGAAGTCAGAGAAAAACTTGGAGTCACTTTTCTCCTACCGTGTGTGTGTGTGTGTATGTGTGTGTGTGTGTGTGTGTGTGTGTTTGAGACAGGGTTTCTCTACATCTCCATGGCTGTCCTGGAACTCCCTCAGCCGACCAGACTGACCTTGAACTAAGAGACCCACCTGCCCCTGCCTCCTGAATGCTGGGATTAAAGCCGAGCTGCAACTACCACCCTGTTTATTTTTATTTTTTGAGATAAGGTGCTGTTTGTAGTCCAGAAATCCCTGCCTGGCTCAAGTGGTTCTCCTGTCTCTTTCTCCCCAGCACCTGGAGCTGTAGGCATGAATACCATGTCAGGCTATGTTTGTTATAATTTCTATATGGTTGGATTTAAATATTCTGTCTTGCTATTTCTCTTTCGAGTATCTCCTGTGTTCATTGCACACCCCTCCACTAACCCCCCCCCCACACCGCCCTGAGTGTTTTGTTTCTGCTAAGGATCGGACTTAGTTAGGTTTCTAGTACGCTAGGTAGCTGAATAGTCTATGCAGGGGCTCTACCACTGAGCCACACCCCCAGCCCCTCACTGGGGCATTCTAGGCAGGGGCTCTACCACTGAGCCACACCCCCAACCCCTCACTGGGGTGTTCTATGCAGGAGCTCTACCACTGAGCCACACCCCCAGCCCCTCACTGGGGGATTCTAGGCAGGGGCTCTACCACTGAGCCACACCCCCAACCCCTCACTGGGGTGTTCTATGCAGGGGCTCTACCACTGAGCCACACCCCCAGCCCCTCACTGGGGGATTCTAGACAATAACTCTGCCACTGAGCCACACCCCAGTCCCTCACTGGGGGTGCTAGGCGGGAGCTCTACTGCTGAGTCACATCCCCATTCCCTGAGTTAAGGCAAGGACTTAATGACGGGCTCTGTTTCTAGCCCTTTTGGTGTCTTGTGGTGCACATTATTCTGTGTTGAGCTGAAGAGCGGGCTTCTTTGTTGCTTTGGAGTTTCCATTCTGTGTTTTTGGCCAGAACTTGGCTTTGATTCTGAGTGAGCTGGGAGCCTGGGGTTGGTTGTAGGGAATGGTTAGAGCCTGGGAGTGACCTGACCTGACATTTCCTTTCTATCCTTGTACCTCAGATCTCGTGTGCAAGAATGTTTCCTGGGAGAGGCATAGCTGAGGCAGAGGCTTGCCAAATTGCATTCCAAGAGGGCTTCGCCATTCTTGTCCCTTGCACACACAACCAGAGCTATTTAGTAGCCAGTTGGTGCCAGGCTGATTTGGAGACAGTCTGTGGCTGACTGGTTGGTTCTTGAGTCTCAATTGTAATCTTAGAAAAGAGGAAGGGCTTGGTGGGTATTGCAGAAGAAGAAGCAAGAGAGAATTGTGGAGTTGTAGCCAAATGCTGCAGGTTGTGCCAGTGTTCCCATCACTGAGGACACAGGGACAGTAGGATCACCAGGATTTCCAGGCCAGCCTTGGCTACAAAGGGAGGGAAAGAAAGAAACGGACCCGTCTGTCCAACTCAGAACTCATTGGCTTGCACACTGGGCAATGAACAAAGACTTTTTCTAACAGCAGGGACCACAGTCCATATCCCAGCTCCAGTAGCCCAAGAATGATGGTGGTGAGCCACTCAAGTGACTCACTGGCCTCAGGACCTGCCCTGGAGGCAGGATATGTGTATACACTTTCCCTGAACTCCATGTAAATATTTGTACATATGGCTGAAAATATTTGAGTCTGATTGCTGGGTGACCCCAGAGCCCACCATTGGGGATGCTGTGGGAGAATCTGAAAAACTACCTTTTGAGAGACACGTGTCACCAGAAAGACTTTGTTTGGGTCTTGTTGTATTTAAAATTATCTTACATTTTATTTCTTTCGTGCAAGTATGCGTGTGCATGAGTGTGTACATGTGCGCATGTTCTAAAGCCATGAGGAAGTCAGAGGACAGCTTGCAGGAGTCAATGCTTTCCTTCCACCCTGTGGGGCACAGGGATCCATTGTGGGGTTTCAGCTTGACTGCTCACCGAGCCCTCTCCCTGGCCCGTTTGTTTCTGAGACAGGGACTCATGCAGTCCGGGCTGGCTTTCTAACTTTATGTAGCTGAATTTCCGATACTCCTGACTGTTTCTACTTGCCTTTCCAAGAGCTGGGATTATAGCCATCTGCTGCCACACCCAGTTTATATGATGCTGGAGACGGAACCCTGGACTCGGCAAGCACTGTAGCAACTGAGCCATAGCTACAGGGCTTTGAGTTCTTGTCTGTGGGGATTTTTATTGGGGTGTGGTGGGGGGCAGGGATAACAAGATTCCGCTGTGTAACCCGGTTGGACCTGGAACTCTGTAACTGAGGAGGCTTGAACTTTTGACCTTTCTGCTTTGCACTGCTGCAGTGCTGGGACCACAGCTGTGGACCACTGTGCCAGGTGACCTTGGGAACTTCTGAAGGCTGGTGTGCTTGCTTGAAGCCGAATCTCTTCCTCTTTGTATCTCTGAGGTCAGGTGTTGCAAATTCCTCTTGGTGTCTTCAGGTCTTGTTTACTTCTTGATTCTCCAGGCCTGGCCAGATCCGGGATGAGCAGGACAGGGTCTGATGAACTTGTAGTGTGGCTCAGAGCCTGAGGCTGGCTTGTGAAGCTAAGGAGGAAAGGGACACTCCTTGCTGGGCTGGACCGGGCCTTGCCCTTTGCATACCAAGGTCCACGGGCAAGTCACGTGAGCCGCATAGTTTGGCGGGAAGCAAGGGAAGTCAGGCCTGTAAAGGATTTTCAAATGGAGGAATCCTGGAGGAAGAGCCAAGGAAGGGGTTTTACTTCTCACCCTTTGTGACTCCCGTATTCTCCCAGTGGGTACCACTTGACTGACTCTGCTAGGTTGTCTGTTATTCTCCTAAACAGGCTTAGTTTGTACCTCACGCCCTTACTTCCAGAAGCTCACAAAATCCAGAATAAGGAAACAGACCATTCCCCATGAGATCATCATGTCAGTTGTCAGAGGCTCTGCCCTGGGGATTACTGGTATGAGCTAGACCTGGGTATTGTCTTTATTCAGTGCACTGGCTGTCCTCAGTCACTCATTCCTTTTAGCCCCTCTAGCCTCCTTCCTCTAAACAGACCAAGTCCTATCCCAGGGCCTCTGTTCATCCCCAGCCTCCCCATCTTCCTCCTTCCTTCCTGAACCAAGGATGAACTTAGCACTTTATTTATATCCATAGTCTAGTCTGGAGTCCACTGTGCAGTTCAGACTGGCCTCAGATTCATAGCTGTCCTGCCTCAGCCTCTGTCCCGATTATCAGCAAATTTAAAACTGTTAGCTCACACTTTTAATCCCAGCACTCAGGAGGCAGAGACAGGTGAATCTCTGAGTTTGAGGCCAGCCTGAGCTCCAGAGTGAGTTCCAGGACAGGCAGGGCTATACAGAGAAACCAAGTCTTGAAAAACCAACCAAACAAACAAACAAAACAACAACAACAACAAAACATGTTAGCTTTTAACTCTTTCCCTAAAGGCCTTTTCTTTCCTTCTTAACTCTTTAACAGTGTCTGGAATGCCATCTACAGTACATTTATGTTGATTTTACCTAGAGCCATATTTGTATTTATGAATAATAGAAATATTTAAATAGCCAGGCATGGTGGTGCACGCCTTTAATCCCAGCATCAAGAGGTAGAGGCAGGTGGATCTCTGAATTTAAGGCCAGCCAGGTCTACGGAGTGATTTCCAGGACAGCCAAAGATACACAAAAAAAGAAATCTATCTCGGAAAACCAAAATAAATAATTTGGTGTAACGTTTCACATGTAATTTTGCATTTACAGGTAGAAATCATAATATTATGTTTTAATCAGTTGATAAATACATATAAATACATATGTGATTTTGTAATATATTTTATAGTGTTCTTTTCTGTCTTCTGTCAACCTGCTTTTAAAAAAAGTAAGTGCTCAATCGAGTATGGTGGAAAATGCCTAGAATCCCAGCACTTAGGAGGTGGAGGCATGAGGCACCTGTTTTAGAAACCAAATAGAAGGGGGCCTGAAAAGATTACATAGTGGTTAGGAGCACCCATGCTGGGTGGCTCCAGGGTACCTGGCACCTCTGGCCTTTTCCAGAGCCCACACTGATATGCACATACTCCGTGCCCCCAGACACAGGAACACATCAGTTGAAATTAAAATAAATCTTTTTGAAAGCAAGCAAACAGACAGAGGTAGTGGTGCGCACCTTTAATCCCAGCATCCTAGAGGCAAAGGCAGGCAGATACCTGTGAGTTCAAGGCCAGCCAGTTTACGTAGTGAATTCTCCAACAAATACACAAACTGAGATGGCTCAGTGGATAAGGATGTTGGCCACCAAGCCTGATCCCTGGAACCCACACGTCGAAAAGAGAACCAACCGACTGGCAAGCTGACCTCTAACCTCCACATCTTCTCCACTCTGTGACACAGGCACCCACACATATACACAGATTAACAAAATGAATGTAATTTTAGAAATGAATGTAATTTTTAAAAGCCCAGGTAAGGAAGACCAGGTGGGCCACACCTTTGATCTCAGTAGTCAGAAAACAGAAGCGGGCAGATCTCTCAGGAGTTCAAGGACAGCCAGAGCTGGTGAGACCCTGTCTCAAAAGTCAACCTGTTAGGTAACTGAGTGTAAATTCTAAATGAGCAGGTGTCTTTGTTGTATGCCAGGCTCTCTGTGCCCTCAGCTTCTAGGCTGGCCCTAGGACATTTAGCTACAGATGCCTCAGTGCTTACCTGACCAACGTTGACTATAAAAATATCTTTAGTCATATTAATTATTTTGTGTTGGCACGCATATCAGGTACAGGTGTCGGGGATGGAACTTGGGTCATCAGACTTTGTGGCAGGCACCTTTGCCCACGTGAGCCTGAATGTCTGGAACAGGAGCTTGGGAGATGAAAGGAAGTGTGTTGGGAATACAGGGGAGAGTTAGAAACATCAGAAGAAAGGCTCAAAGCTGGGCTAGCTCCAGGATCAAAGGTCTAAATGTACGGAACTATTGTCCGCCTGAAACCACTTCCCTTGTGCACATCCTGCGTGACCTGGAGTCTCCAGCTCACCCTCTCTGGTCCTCACGACCTCAAATCTGTAAGAAGTGTCCGTTTAGGCAGCAGACATGCGTTGCCAGTTGGCAGGTGCTTGGAGAGCTGCTGTTACTGGGGTGAGGGTGGGGCGCAGAGGGGCTCCGCATCCTTCTGCTGTAG
Source organism: Chionomys nivalis (assembly GCF_950005125.1). Taxonomy (NCBI): domain Eukaryota; kingdom Metazoa; phylum Chordata; class Mammalia; order Rodentia; family Cricetidae; genus Chionomys; species Chionomys nivalis. The sequence goes on along the minus strand of NC_080087.1, from coordinate 74,393,255 downwards.
CTGGAAAGGTACCCAGTTCAGGGGTGGCCTGAAAAGATCAGTTAAAAGCTGGATGTGGTGGCTCAGCCCTAGGATCCTAGCACTCAGGAGGCTGAGGCAGGTAGATTATGAGTTCCAGGCTAGCCTGGGCTATATAGTGATACCACTGTGCTAAAACACAAAACAAGAAAAATGGTTAAAGTGTCCAGCCTGGTACCTTGTAGGTGGCCATGGTGGTTGATAAATAGGGCTGGATACGCTAGCCTGAGTCATGGAATGGAGGCTGGGAATGTGACGCTGTGGGGACAATGCTTGCCTCGTATCCAGGAAGTCCTGGGTTTGATTCCCAGCAATGCACACGGGTACCCCATGTCTGTAGTTCTGGCACTTGGGAGATGAAGTCAGGAGAAGGAGGAATTCAAGGTCATGCTTGGATACGTAGAGAGGTTTAGGCCAGCCTGGGTTACATGAGACCCTATTTCAAAACACCAAATGATGAAATGATATGTAATTTGTTTGGTTTTGGTTTTTGAGACAAGTTTTTTATGTGTAGTCTTGGCTGTCTTGGAACTAGTTCTGTAGCCCAGGCTGGCTTCAAGCTTAGAGATCTGCTTGCCTCTGACCCAGGACAGAGGGGTACATGCATGTGCACATGCATGGACGCACATACAATTTTATTCCATTTTCTCTTCTTTTGTTTAGCTGATGATCAAAGCCCACCACCTTCATTTCAGGAGCCCTCAGAGGTGAGAGCCTGCAGTTTGCCAAGTAGAGAAAGGAGGCAGAAATATGAGAACACCAGGCACAGAAGCATCTTGTGGCCCTGTTGATAGTGCCATCTCAGTGCCCCATGGTCGGGACTGCAGTCCTAGAAGCTTGCAAGGGGCACTGGGGCAGCCCTGAAGGTCAAAACACAGAACTCAGCCCACTGTTCCCAGGATGGGCTCTGCCTACTCCCCAGCCCACACTGCCGGGCTGACTTCATTTCCAGTGTCCTCTAACCCCGGTCACAGTGGCCTACTTGTTCCCAGAGCCCTCCTGAGCGTTTCTGCCTCAGGGTCTTTGCACTGCCGCCCCCTCCGCCTGGGACACTTTCTCCCACCTAGTTCCCTGGTCCCTGATTCCAGGTCTACATTGCTGACAAGTCTGTTCCCACAGGGGCCAGCGGGTAAAGGCACTTGTTATACGTCAGCCTGATGATCTGAGTTGGACCCCAAACCCCAACTCTACAAAGCTGTTCTCTGACCTTCATATGTGTACTTATACATGTGGGCAGCTCGCCCTCCCCCAACACACACACACACACACACACACACATCTTGCACATATACAGTAGTAAATAATAGGTAAACTGATGGTGAAGCCTTTAATCCCAGCACTGGGGAGGCAGAGGCAAATGAATCTCTGTGAGTTCAAGGCCAGCCTGGTCTATACAGTGAGTTCCAACCGGATGGGGTTGCATATTGAGACATCTAAAGAAAGGGGAGGGGGAAGAGAGGAAAAAGAAATCGTAAGTAATAAATAACTTAAAGTTGTATGCCCCCCACTCTGTCATCCTAGCCAATTGTGCTTAACCCTTCACCTGGTTGATGAGTTGTGTTAATTTGTTTGCTATTTTATTATTCTGCTGATTTTTCTCTTAACAACAATTTAAGGTCTGAGGAAGTCTCCCAACGACTAGGACACAGTGAGTGTCCACTAAATATTTGTGGATTGAAGGAAGCTACTGATTTTTTTCTTTTTAATATTTGTTTATTTATTTTTGAGACAGAATATTAAGATGAAGCTCTGGCTATCCTGAAACTCACTATGTATCCCTGATTGGCCTCAAACTCACAGAGATCTGTCTGCTTCTACCTCCAGAAGTGCTGGAGTAAAAGGTGTATGCCACCATGCCCAGCTTTTGTTTCTCAATCATACATTTGAGTATGGGTATGTGCATATGAGTTCAGGTTCCTAGGAGGCTGGAGGATTACCCTAGAGCAGGAGTTGCAGGTGGTTGTGGACTCCCGGATGTGGGCGTAAGAAATCTATTTCCTGCTGGGCGGTGGTGGCGCACGCCTTTAATCCCAGCACTCGAAAGGCAGAGGCAGACCGATCTTTGTGAGTTCGAGACCAGCCTGGTCTACAAAGGGAGTTCTAGGACAGGCTCCAAAGCTACAGAGAAACCCTGTCTCGAAAAACCAAAAAAAAAAAAGAAAAAAAAAAAAGAAATCTATTTCCTTGGAAGAGCAACTGTGCTCTTAACTGCTGAGCCATCTCTCCAGCCCAGCCCCTGGTTTGTTTGGTGTTTTTTTTGGTTTTTTTTTTGTTTTTTTGGTTTTTTTTTTTTGGTGTTCATTGTTGTGTGGCAAAACTTTTCCTAGGGGGAAGTAACACACATCTCCTCACCCCACAGAGGGATCCCATTACAAAACGAAGCATGGATACCACCAAAGTCCAATTTGATGAACCATAGAGTATCACCAAAGCCCACTCAGCATGGGTGACAGCTCACAAGGCTTGGAACCTGGAGCACACTGTACAGCCTGCAGGCAGCTCAGCAGGCCGAGAGTGTCCTTTTCCAAGGATCTCAGTTGGTCTAAATCTCTTCCAGGCAGTTGGTCTGGTCTGGAATTCTTCTTTGCAACTTTTCTGCCCTGAGAGCCTTCTTGGCAACTCAGCTTCCTTCTTCCTGAGGGGGTTTCTCAGCTTGTTGCTTACTTTGACCGGATGGGACAGTGAATCTGTTTCAGTTTCAGGGACTTCCTGAAGCTGTTTGTGAGCTGTCTACCTGTCTGCTTAAGGAGCTTCATGTATTCATGCAGGATGGATGGAATGTTCTGGTCTCAGAGGAAACTGTTACACAACACCCACAGGACACACACACACACCCCGTCTATCCATATAGTTCTAACTGTCCTAGAGCTTGCTCTGTAGACCAGACTGGCCTCAAACTCACAGAGATCTGCCTGCTTCTGCCTCCCGAGTGCTGTGATTTAAGGTGTGCACCACTATGGTTAGTCTGGGAGACAGTTTTGGATTCAGAAATGGGATTCCCCATTGGGTGGAGAGGCGGGGCTGGGAGGTGTGAATCACTACTGCCTCTAGAGCCTTGAAGCTGTGCAATCAGTGACTGTTACTTGAAAGCAAGAATGTATATCTGTACATGATGTCTTCTTGTTTTGGTTTTCTGTTTTTAGGAATTATTTCACAAAACAATTGCTTAGGAGCAGTATGGAGCTTTCTCTGCTTTATGTTTTCCTTGGTTTCCCTCTCAACTCCTGGGGTGAACAAGAGAGCCTTCTGTATGCTACACATATGCTCTACCACTGAGCCACGCCTCCAGCCCCTCACTGGGGGATTCTAGGCAGGGGCTCTACCACTGAGCCACGCCCCCAGCCCCTCACTGGGGCATTCTAGGCAGGGGCTCTGCCACTGAGCCACGCCTCCAGCCCCTCACTAGGGGATTCTAGGCAGGGGCTCTACCACTGAGCCACTCCCCCAGCCCCTCACTGGGGGATTCTAGGCAGGGACTCTACCACTGAGCCACACCCCCAGCCCCTCACTGGGGCATTCTAGACTTACCTACCACTGAACTGTATCATAATCACTACAGCTGTAATTTTGAAAAATCTTTTTATTTTAAGATAATGTCTCCTTAGATTATTGACTAGATTCGACTCATTCTGTAGTTCAGAGAGGCCTTGAACTTTCACCTTTTTAAATTTTAATTTAATTAAAAATGACAATTGTATTTTTATTTATTTTGTGTGTGTTTGTACCCTGGAGCAAGTGTGGAGGTCAGAGCACATCACTCAGGAGTTGGTTTTCTTCTTGCACCTCCCTGAGGCTTGGTTTCTGTGTTGGGAACAACTCCAGGCTTGCTTGCTGGGAACTTCTGGTCAACTGTCTCTGTCTCTCATCTTAGGAATCCATTGGGTTACAGATATGTGCCTTTTAAATATTTTTAAATTTTTTTTGCATATGAATGTTTTGCCTGCATGTATATCTGTTTGTCACATGTGTGCCTGGTGCCTGTGACGGTCAGAAGAGGGCATCAGATTCCCTGGTACTGGTGTTACAGGTGGTTGTGAGCTACCATGTGGGTGCTGGGAATTGAACCATGATCCTCTGCAAGAGCAGCCAGTACTCTTAACCACTGAGCCACCTCTCCAGCCCCCTGATATATACCTTTTAAATGATGTGATGGGCTAGAACGTAGGTCGCCAGGTTTGCTCCCAAGCACTTTTGTTCCCTTAGCTATCTCCCCACCCCAAGACTATTTGTTTTTTTAAAATTTTTTATTGACCTATCTTGGTGTGTTTGCTGAGGCACAGAGGCAGAGGCAACCCCACCCCCACCCCCTACCTCATCCACCTCCTATGGCTTCTGGCTGGGCTTGTTTTAGGCTTTGGGAGTGAGGTTGGGGCTGGGAGACCTATGCGGGTCAGTTGGCTAGCTTGTTAGGAAGAAAGGCAGTCCAAGAAGAAGTCTACTTCAGGAGTGTAGCCAGGCCTGGAGTTCACGTGCCTCTGTGTCTCCAGTGGGGTGTGGTGTGTGATGGAGGGTGTGAGCTGAGGGAGTGTGCAACCTAGAGACTTGGGCTGGAATGAGGAGTTGGGGTAACCATGGTCATATATCTCATTTCTTTCCCTGTAAAATTTTACTTTGTTTTTGCAGCAGCATCTCATGTAGCCAAGGTTAGCTCTGAACTTGTGTAGGCAAGGATAACCTTGAACTCATCCTCCTACGTGCTGGAATTATGGGCCTGTTCCATCATGCCTGGTTGGTGCCATTCATGGGATGGAACCTGGAGCTTTGTGCATCCAGGCAAGCCTTCTCCCAAGTGAGCTTCATCCTCAGCTCCTTCGCTTAAAATGATATGTAGTTTATTTTGATTTTTGAAGTACGGTTTCATTCTGAGCCCAGATTTGCCCAAGATAACAAGCCTTAACCACCACTCCTAGCTTTCCATTTTCGCTTTTTAAATTATTGTTGTTGTTGTTGTTATTTGAGGCAGGATTTCTCTGTGCAAGAGCTCTGACTGTCCTGGAACTTGATCTGTAGACCATGCTGGCCTCAAACTCACAGAGATCCTCTGCCAAGAGCTGGGATTAAAGGCATGTGTCTCCACTGCCCAGCTAATTTTTAAAAAATATTTATTTATTTATTATGAATACAATATTCTGTCTGTGTGTCTGCCTGCAGGCCAGAAGAGGGCATCAAATCTCATTTCAGATGGTTGTGAGCCACGATGTGGTTGCTGGGAATTGAACTCAGGACCTTTGAAAGAGCTCTTAACCACTGAGCCATATCTCCAGCCCCCCGGCTAATTTTTTTTAAAGTACTTTTATTTCATGCCTGCAGTTCCACCAGCACTCTGGAGACAGAGGCGAGAAGATCACCCATAAGTTTGAGGCTAGCCTGATCTATATAAAAAGTTGTGGCCAGCTAGGGGAACACAGTGAAACCCTGTCTCAAAAGGCCAACCCCATTGCTGAAAGCTTTACTGAGACAATTCACTTACCGTAAAATGTGTGTGTAAAACACTCAGTTACGTGGCTTCCCTCTCGTGCACGTCCACAAACATCCTGTTCTCTAGTTCCAGAACCCTCTCATTACTCTGGAGGGAAACCCTAGACCCACCCAGTGCTTGCTCCTTCTGCTCCCCCACTCCACCCTCCCCTTCCCTGCAGTCATGCCTCTGCATTCTCTCTTTCTCTCTCTGTGGCTTTGCCTCCTCTGGGTACTTCAGATGAGTAACAAGATGTGATGGGCAGTCTTTTGTGCAGTGTCACGTGGTCAGGGTCCAACCGTGTTGTGCCACAAATCACTTCGTGGCTGAGTAGTATCCATGGATGGATTGTGTGGACTTTCCGTTTCTTAGTGGAGGAGATTATTTTTGGTTGCTTCTGTGTTGGGTTTTCAGGAATAATGCTGCCGGGAATGTTGATGTGGAAGTTTATTTGTGTGTGTGTGTGTGTGTTTTTCATGTCTCATGGGAATGGAAACTGGGAAGCTGATGTTGGAGGAAAAGAGGAAGCATGCCCTGTGTATTCAAACAGGAAGGCAGTTGTGCACTCGGAAAAGTAATAGTAAAGGCCGTGAGGCAGGGAGGGTGACAGGAGCTGCCCTGCGGTGTAATCAAAAACGGCAGGGCTGGTTTTAAATTGGGCATTCTGGTCCTGAACTCTTATGGAGGCCAGACGGCAGCCTTGGGTGTCTTATTCAATTGTTCTCCGCCTTATTTATGTAAAAGAAAAAAATTGAGGCCAGGCGGTGGTGGCGCACGCCTTTAATCCCAGCACTCGGGAGGCAGAGGCAGGTGGATCTCTGTGAGTTCAAGACCAGCCTGGTCTACAAGAGCTAGTTCCAGGACAGGCTCCAAAACCACAGAGAAACCCTGTCTCGAAAAACCAAAAAAAAAAAAAAAAGAAAGAAAGAAAAAAATTGAGTGTGTTGTGGGGGGGGGGTTGAGACGTGGTGACACACACTTTTAATTCCAGCACTCAGGAGGAAGAGGCAGGTGGATCTCCCTGAGTGTGAGGCCAGACTGATCTACAGAGTGAGTTCTTTGTTTGTTTGTTTGTTTTGCTACATTTTACTTGTTTTGATTGCTTTTTTGAGACAGGGTCTCTGTATTGGCAGACCTGGAAACTGCTCTGTAGACCAGGCAGGTTTAGAACTCACAGAGATTTGCCTGCCTCTACCTCCCTTGTGCTTTGATTAAAGGCGTGCTCTGCCATGCCCTATAACTTATTTTTTTAATGTGTGTGTATATGCACGTGTGTATGTGTGTGTGGTGTGGTTGGTGTGCGTGTATATGTATGTGTGTGTGAGGGGTGGGTGTGGTTTAATGTGTATGATGTGTGTAGTATGTGTGTATATGTAGGGGGGTAGGTGGTTTGGTGTGTGTGTGTGGTGTGTATATCTGGGTGGGTGAGTGTAGTTTAATGTTTGTGGTGTGTGTGGGATGTGTGTATATGTGGGGGGTAGTTTAATGTATGTGGGAGATGGTTTAATGTGGTGTGATGTGTGTGTGTGCGCGCGTGCGCCTGCGCCACACATGAATATGAAGGTCAAAGGACAACTTATGGGAGTTAATTCTCCCCTTTCCACCAAATGGGTAATGAGCTAGAGCTCAGTTCATCAGCCATGCATAGCAAGTGCCTTTACGCACTGAACCATATCCCCCGTCTCTGGAGACTATTTAAGTGTCCAGAACCTTCCTCAGAAGATGTTTGTATGATGGGCCCAGAAACTGAACACAGAGAGGGGAGGACGTTCTCTCCAGGTTGCACAATCAGCAGGCATAGGGCAGAGTTAAACCCAGGGCACATGGTCTCACAGCTGAGCCAGCTTGCGTGTTGAAATGATTGCATATATCTAAAAAGGCAGAAAAAAAGGTATCTCCAGCGGTCGATTCCCAGGGTTAGCTGTCAACTATGCCTCATATTGAGAGGAAAACCAATCCTCTTGTGCATGCGCATTCGTCCTCATCCAGTTCTTCCTGATTTTGGATGCAGTTTTGAGGCAAGGTCTCATGTGGCCCAGGCTGGCTTTGAGTTCCTCATCCTCCTGCCTCTGTCTCCTGAATCCAGGCATTACCACAATACCACATATGTGAGCAGTATAGTTACCCAGAAATTATTTCCTAAGCATCTGGAAACAGACAATAAACAGAATAGGTCAGTCAGATGTTTACTAGATGCAGTGCTGATTATTCCAGGTCAGGAGAACAAGAAGAATGAAGTACAGACAGTGAGGTCAGAGATGCCCTCAGTGAAGAGGTGCATATGAACCCGGACTGGAGGGTGGTGAAGGTCTGTCTTGTGTGGTCTGGAGAGAACAGCTAGTGCCGAAGTCCTGAGGCAGATCAAAGGCTGGCCTGCTTGCCCATCACAAGGAGGTTGCTGGGTGCCGTGCTGCATGTTCGAGGGACGTTCGGGTGGAGCCTTGCAGGCCACGGGAGGACATTTACTTTTCCTGCGAGGTTGACTGGAGTCCTGAGATAACTCTAACCCAACGGGAACACAAGGGACTCAGCTTCTCTTTATGTCCCTGTGAGAATCAGGCAGAGGCTGGGGAAATCCATGTGGAGGCTGGCGGAGGGATTCTGGGGAAATGTAGGTTTGGTGTATTTTTTAATTTTGACTAAGTGAAGTAATGGTTTCGAGGAAAAGGAGGTGCTTGTTCCATATAAGGGGTTGGGGAGGGTCTAACCTCAGGGCCCCTGAACCTAAGAAAGCCTGCTGTGATCCAGAGTGACTTGGGGAGTACATCACAATTTTTAATGGTAGGTCGGTGTGGCCAGGACAGATTGGTCACATTCCATATTTTTATTAACATTTCTTAAATTGTGTTGTGTGTGTGCCCCAAGATTGCAGGTGCCTACAGACCAGAGGTATTGAATGCCCCTGGAGCTGGACTTATATGCATTTGTGAGCTGCTATGTGGGTGCTAGAATTGAACTTGGGTCCATTTGGAAATCAGTACATGCTCTTAACTGCTAAGCCATCCCTTCATCCCTACTTTCTTATTTTTTAAGGTGAAAAAATAAATTCAGAGATGGCTCAGTGGGTAAAGGTGCCTGCCGCCAAGACTCACAGCCTGAGTTCCACTCTTCAAGACCCACATAGTGGAAAGAGTTGACACAAGTTGACCTCTGACCTCCAAACCTAATTCCCCACAACACAAAACAAGTAAATAAATGTAATGGAGAAATTTTTAACAAAAGTAAATTCAGACAATTTTAGTAAATTCAGTAAATTTTAAAAAAGTAAATTTGTTCTGGCAGTTCCACAGTAACTCCGCTTGGTTGCTCTTTGTGACAGTGTTTAATTGAGATGCACTTTGCATACCGACAACCAGCCCATCCAAGCATATAGTCCCCACACCAGCCGAGTCCTTTCAACATGAGAGAAATTTTAGTACAGTTTTCGTTTCCTCGTGTCCCTTAGCTACTCACCTCCCCATTCTCCATCCATGATAACCCCTGAGGAGTGCACACATACTTGCTGTCTCTAGATTAACCCATGTCACATGTTGAGCGTGAACATACCCTCATGATATGATTTCCCATTCACTGGGGGAATAAAACCAGGGCCTTCTGCATGCTAAGCAGTTACTCTACACTGCCCCCATTCCCTCACTGGGGGAGTCTAAGCAGGGGCTCTACCACTGAGCCACGCCCCCAGCCCCTCACTGGGGGATTCTAGGCAGGGGCTCTCCCACTGAGCCACGCCCCCAGCCCCTCCCTCAGGTATTGTAGTAGATGAGTGCACTACTACTGCGCTGTGTCCACAGCCTTTCACTTTCTTTTTAAATCTTTTTATTTTGAGACAGCATCTTGCTAAGTTAGTCAGGCTGGCCTTGAAATCACTGTATCACAGACAGGCCTTGAAATTGGGATCTTCCTCAGCCTCCTGTGTAGCTAGGTGACAGGCCTGTAACACTTAGCCCTGCTCACTGTCATTCTAGTCTGATATTTCTTTTTTTTTTAATATTTATTTATTTATTATGTATACAATATTCTGTCTGTGTGTATGCCTGCAGGGCAGAAGAGGGCAACAAACCCCATTACAGATGGTTGTGAGCCACCATGTGGTTGCTGGGACTTGAACTCAGGACCTTTGGAAGAGCAGGCAATGCTCTTAACCTCTGAGCCATCTCTCCAGCCCCTAGTCTGGTATTTCTTGCCACTCTGTAACACATATCAGACGTTCTTCCTTTATGTGGGTGAAATACATTACATTAGCTCCGTGGACCCGCGTTTCACATGATTCACTCTTCAGTTGCTAGATGTTTGGGTTGATTTTACTTTTGAGTTTTCGTGAATCCTGTGAGTGTGTCTGATTTCCTGCGTGAGCATGTGTTTTCATTTATGCTGTTTATGTGAGAACGAATGGGACCTCTGGCTCAGGCCAGCTGACTGTTACCTCAACAACTAACTGCCAGATGACCCCAGCGGCTGACTGGTTTACCATCCCACCGGCCATGAATGGAAACTCGACTTGTTAGCCTTTTGACTATTCATGCCTTCTCCTGTTGGAGGGCATATGGGTCGTATGCTGTTCAGAACATTCTGGAATGTGTTTTAGGGTCCATATCTACCCCTTATTCCAAATCAACATCTGCCTACCTAGTCCGTGTTTGGCTCTCAATGAAGTCTTCTCAAACCTTTATAGATGAGCATGACAGTCTTCCCCTGTGCCCCCTGCTGCCCATGGACAAGATGCCCTCCTCCAGGCCCTTTGGGGTCCCACCGTCTATATGATGCAGGATATCTTTTTGGTTGCATGGTAGACAAGGAGTCCCTATTCGATGGTGTTGCCCCCTAGTGGGAATTTTTGCACACTTTTCATTTTTCGCTTGACTCTGTTCTTGAAAGTTGCTCTGTAGTGGATGATGACTGAACTTCTGATACTTCTGCTCCCACCTCTGAGTGCTGGGTTTTCCCCAGCCTAGTTATGGCAGATGGGAAGCCCTGTTGGGAATGTTGGTCTCCGAAGCTGTTTGTTGTCCAGGGCCAGCAAGAAGGGACACCTGCAAAGCGACCATCCCAGCAGGCTCCTTTGGACACACGCTGTCTTTGTGTTGACCTGGTTCCTTGTTGCTTGGGTCTCTTAATTGTTCTGGCTGGTTCTGCTGATCCACCTTCACCTTTGGTGATGGATCTGAAGCCTGGTATCATTGTCTTCCCAGACAGACTGTGTGTGTCTCTGATCCCCCAGTAACCGCTGGGTGTGATCCACTCTGTGACCTTTGACCTTCTTTCCATTAATAGTTGGCAAGTCCTTGCTGGGTCCCCTGGGTCTTGTGTCTGAGTGACAGGGTACGGTGCTGACAGTCTCCCTTGGATGCCCCATACCCCATCCTGGTCATTCTGTTCAGCACCATCTCTGGTCACACTGAGCATAGCCCTCCATCATCCAGTCAGTGTTTACACAAAGTGCCCAAACAAGAATATTGTCCAACAGTTCCTCCCGTGGGAAGCAGGCAGGAGCTCAGATCAGTCATGTTTATGGCATGTCAGCCGCTCTTTGGAACAAAGCAGATTGGGAGGAGGGAGGCTGTCTGGCAAGAAGGCGGCTTGCAGTCTAGATGCGCTCCATTTGAGCCACTGACCTGGTGACAGCTGGGAAAGGGAGGAAGGACCAAAGCAAGAGCAGTCGCGTGCAAAGGTCCTGAGGCAGACTCGTGCCCGGCAAAGGGTTGGGAAACCGAACGAGCCAGTGTGGCTGATGGGGGGTGGAAGACCGCTTGCTGGGTAAGAAGGTGAGGGTTTATGCCACATGAGACGAGGAATCAAGGAAGAGTGCTGGCTGACAGACCTGAGCCAATCTCGTCCTACCTGTGCCTTGGGTGTGACCGTGAGCTAGCAGAGGACAGTGGCTTCAGGCCTGAAGCTGTGGGGCACGGGCACCTGAGCCCTGAGGACAGCTCATTGCACAGGGAAGCAGCCAGTTAGAGCCTGTTGGCAGCAGGGTTCTTTCTGTAGACTCAGGGGCCTGTTGGCTTGCTTTTGCTGTTTTCTGTGCTTGAGATAAAACCCAGGACCCTGAACATGCTGGGCAACTACTATGCTACTGAGTCTTTCCCCGGCCCTCTCCCCCTGCTCCTCACTGGCGGGAGTCTAGGCAGGAGCTCTGTCACTGAGCCACACTCCCAGCCTTTGGTTTTTCAGAATGAGGCTTTCCCTATGTAAACCCAAGCTGGTTTGAACTCCCCATCCTCCTGCTCAGCCTCCCAAGTTCTGGGGCTACAGGCCTGAGCCACACCTGCCACTCATTTATATCTCTCTCTCTCTCTTTGTAGACCAGGCTGGCCTCGAACTTACAGAGATCCTCCTGCCTCTGCTTCCCGAGTTCTGGGATTAAAGGGGTGCGCTACCACTGCATGGCTCGTGTATTTTTTTCTTATTCCTGGATATCATCTAGGACACCACTTATATTTATTTAGTCACCAATTCCCCATCCTTTCTTGTTGTGTCCTTGATTCACCCAGCCCCAATATTTGATGACTCTAGTGACTTTAAGGACCATCCCTTGGGGATTTTGTAGAATGGACCCGGTGGGAATATCTGGTGTTTTCTTCTCACTAGATGGAGTGACATGGGTTTGGAAAGACAGAGGCACAGGCCAAGGGCCCATTCATTATATCATACCAAAGGTATGTGGTCAAGCGCCTGGGGATGTGATTCAGCTGCAAGAGTGGTGGCCATCTAGCGTGCGGAAGACCCTGTGTTCAATTTCCAACTTTCACAAAGCAAAGGATCTGTTTTTGGTTGTGTATGTGTGCGTGCGTGCATGCAAGCATGTATGTGTTTGTGTTTGCGTGTATATGTTCATGTGTAACTCTGTTGAGTCCATTGTTGCCTTCCACCCTCCCATCCAGGGATCAAAGTCAGGTGATCAGGCTTTTGTGGCAAATATCATCTACCGAGCCATCTTGACGGCCCTAATTCTTTGATTTCTTTGTGAACACAGTGGTGAACCCTGTGTTATTTTTTAATGGATTTTTAAAAAAGATTTGTTTGTTTTTATTTTAAGTATGAGTGTTTTGCCTGTGTGTATGTATGTGCACTGTGTGCATGCCTGGTGCTCACAGATGTTAGAATAGGGTATCATATTCCCTGGAACTGGAGTTATGGGTGGTTGTGAGCTGCCCTATGGGTGCTATGCTAAACCTGAATCCTCTGAAAGAGCAGCCAGTGCTCTTAACTGCTGAGCCATCCGGCCCCATATTGACTTTAAATTAACTGAAGAGTGTACAAAACGAGTCCAACAATGGCATTGAATACATGTCCTTGTACCTTCCCTTACCCCTCCCCCTTCCATGTTGCTATCCTTCCTTCCCATCCTCCCTGCTTCCTTTCACAAATACTTAAATCGAGGTTCTGTGTACGAGAGACTATGTGCAGTATTTTCTTTCTACCCGTATCACTTCCCCCTCCCTTGCATCTTCTCTTTAAACCAGCCCTTCCCTTCTGATTCTTTTTTGAGGCCTTAATTAAAGCTGACAAGTATGACACGGAAGTCGCCAGAACGGAAGCATTCAATACCAGGACTGGGCCAGCCTGGGCGCTGACCCCCAGGAACTCATGGAAGAGTTTCATCCCTGGGTCTTAAGATAATGGAATTAGAGGATAGAAGCTTAATCCAGCTGTTTAGAGGTGATTAGATGAGATCAGGACCCAGGCACGAGCCCTCTCCCTGCAGCGTGTGCTGTGGCTGCATAAAGAAACAGAAACTGGGCTTGGTGGCTGCAATCTCTGCACTCGGGAGAAGCCTGGAAGCCCAGAGTTCGAGACCAGCTGGAGCTACCTGAGACCCTGACTCTGGGAAGGGGGTGGGGGTGGGACAGGGATGTAGCTCAATTGGTAGAGTGTTTGCCTAGTGTGCACAACTCTCTCCAAAACCGTGTTCTTTTGTGTTATAGCTCCAACAATGCTCTGAGCTAAATCAGTCTATTTTCTCTAAAGTAACCCACCTCAAGTATTTCATTATGGTAACAAGAACCGGACTATTACATTGGATATAGCAAGGATCATTTTCTTTTTTTTTTTTTTTTTTTTGGTTTTTCGAGACAGGGTTTCTCTGTGGTTTTGGAGCCTGTCCTGGAACTAGCTCTTGTAGACCAGGCTGGTCTCGAACTCACAGAGATCCGCCTGCCTCTGCCTCCCAAGTGCTGGGATTAAAGGCGTGCACCACCACCGCCCGGCAAGCATCATTTTCTTTATCATGAGCAATGGTGCCTTTCTTTCCTATCTGCTGGCCACATTCTGTGGGGCATTAATTCATATGTTTATTATGTACTTAAATGAATTTCTTCTACATTTGAGATTTGGGGATGAAGAAAAACTGGAAGTTCCTTTTCATTGAAAAGGAACACAGAGCCCAGGTCATGAGCCTGGTAGGTACTCATGCCCATTGTGAGGTCTAAGTGACTTCTGGGCAGATCAGTGAGTACTGGAAACTTTGAATAGATGGAGGTGAAGACAGAAAATGAATAGACTGCCTGGGCCTAGGGGGTGTGACTCTGTGGTAGAATATCTACTTAGAATCCCCCAGTGAGGGACTGGGGGCATGGCTCAGTGGAAGAACCCCTGCCTGAGATACCCAAGACTCTGGCACCATCTCTGGTACAGCATTAACAATAATCATCTTTGTGGTGGCTAGTATGCTTACATGACCACGAAATTTGAATAGTGCAATGTTCAACACGCTCCCCCACCCCAGCAGATCCAGATGTTTGAGTGTTTTTTAAAAGTCAGAAGAAGCTTGTCCTTGTCCCTGGTCACTTCTCAGCTCCCTGAGTAGTTAATCAATGTGTGCAGTGGCCTGCCCTTCCTTCCCACAGCTCTTTACACATACAAGGCTGTTCAAAATATGTGTTCTTTTACCTCCTTTACCCCAATTTTAAGATTTATTTTTTACTTTTAATTATATGTACATGTGTGTCTGTGGTGGAAGTATGCTCATGAGTGTGGGTGCCAGGGTGGCCAAAAGGGCATGTTGTGTCCTCAGGAGCTCTAATTATACAGGAAGTTGTGAGCGCTGGATATGAGTGCTGGGAAGTGAGCTAGGTGTTCTGTAAGTGCATCAGGTGCTGTCAGCTGTGAACCATCGCAGTGCCCGTCCATCACACCTTAAAAACAATTGCATTCATTTGTTGTGTAAGTGTAGAGGTGTGGGGTACCAATGGATTCCAGAGCTCAGCTGGCTGGAGTCCACCAAGGGATCACGGAGAAGGCACTTGTCACCAAGCCTGATGACCTGATCTTAACCCCTGTAGCCCATGAAGTGGAGGAAGAGGTGACTCCTGCACACCATTCTCTAACCTCCACATGTGGCACACATGTACCCTTGTCACTAAAATAAATGTAGTAAAATAAATAAAAGTTGCCTTCACACATTCTCAGAGGAGTGTAACTACAGCTGCAGTTGCTTTGAGAGCATTCTTTCTTTTTTTAAGATTTATTTATTTTTTTTATGTATACAGTGTTCTGCCTGCATGCCGGAAAAGGGCACCAGATCTTATTATAGATGGTTGTGAGCCACCGTGTGTTTGCTGGGAATTGAATTCAGGACCTCTGGAAGAGCAGCCAGTGCTCTTAACCTCTGAGCCACCTCTCCAGCCTGAGAACATTCTTATTACCCAGAAGACACCACAGCTGTGAGCTCCCTACCCCGCTGTCGGTAGGGTTTCTGGCTACTAGTAACTTGTTTCTGTGTCTGGACCCAGCTGACCTGGACACTTCATCCCAGCACCTTGACCGGGTAGCCTTTGGGTTTGACTTCTCTTCCACTTCCTGTTTTCTAGTCCCTGTGCCATCATGTTTTGGACCGTTTGCTTCTTATGGTTGCATGCCCCTTTATATGGATCTCCTTCGGGGCTGAGCCATCTGCCGATTGGCTGGGGATCATTTCCACCTATGAGTCCGATGAACCGGGCATGTGTATGTGTTTTTGTGTGGACCTAGGTTTCTCTTTTTGAGACAGTGTCTTGCTGTGTAGCTCAGGCTTGTTTCAGACTCGCTTCATAGATCAAGTTAGCCTCGAATATGTGATTCTTCTGCTTCAGCCTCCTACGTAGCTTGATTGAGATTACAGGTCTATGCCACCACAACCGGATGCACAAGGCATTTTTCCAAACTAGCCATGTTTGGTTCAGTATTTGAGGGAGGAATGCATAGCCTTTTAAAGCATCGCTTGGTGAATGTTGCCAATATTATCCAAATAAGCATCACGAAGGCTGGAATCAGAGCAACGGCAGCATTTTAGAAGGCTCCCCGAGGTCCCCTGATGGTCCATCTACCCTCCTCTTCCTTAAGACTTGCATACCTCAGGGTTTTCCCCCAGTTCTAGAGATTGTCAGAGCTCAGCACAGAGCGTCATGTCTGATCATGCTTTCTTTGTGCCAGTTTATGTTAGGGCCTCCGGTGTTGCTTCCTGTGCAGAAATGCATTCCTTCGTTGCCAGAACAACACCTCATCCCATGCCTGAGTTTGGTGCTAGGACAGATGATAGGCAGTTTTTTAGGTTGGGGCTTTTTTGTTTACTGGCTAAGCTAGGGATCAAGCCCAGGGCATTATGTGTGTTAGGCAGGGACTCTACCACTGAGCCACACCCCAGCCCCTCACTGGGGGAATCTAGGCAGGGGCTCTACCACTGAGCCACACCCCGGCCCCTCACTGGGGGATTCTAGGCAAGCCCCGATAGATTCATTTTGTATGAATTAGGAAAAGACTACTTTTTGCTGGTGATTGCCGTCATGTCCAAGCACAGACTTATAAACTGTGCGCAGTCAAGAACATGTGCATCTGTATACAAGCGAACATATCTAGTCCAAGTTTGACGTACGTTACATATGCAGTATGAATTTACACAACATGGTAATCTTCTGTGACTGCTCTAAGAAATACAATTATTGGAGGCTTGAAACAGAAGTACAGCTGGGTATGAGGCACAAACCTGTGATCTAGCACTTTGGAGAGGGAAGCAGCAGGGTCAGAAGTTTGGGGACATCCTTGGCTAGTTAGCAAGCTGGAGGTCAGCCTGTGTGAGACTGCCTCAGAAAAGGACTGAAACAAAACAAAACCGCAGTACCCAGCTCCTGGGTTATGCTCTGTCTCTAGTGGGAAAGATAGTTGAGGAAGCAGATGATAGTGGCCAAAGACACACCTAGGTCACCTCCACTGCTTGAGGCTTGGGACAAGGCGGCCTTGCTGGCGTGAGGAAGAGACTGTGGAGGTGCTTGTGTGTGTGTGCAGACTTGCACTGGTGTCTGAATGAAGGTAGCTGTGTGTGTGATTTACTGCTGTGTCTCAGTGCCCAGCAAAGGTAAGGATTGTAAGAAAGGCGGAGTCACTCTGATGGCCTCTGTCTTCCAGTTGATAGGTAAAGATGAGGACTTTGATTAGCAACAGGTGGCTGGGTTTGGAGGCACACCCGGTAATCCTAACACTTGAGAGAGGTTGTAGCATGAATTCTAATTACTCTAAATTATAAAAACCAGGGGTCAGATATTGAGGGTGAAAGCTGAAAGATTAGAAAAACAGAGTAGCCACTAGTCGCCCCCCCCCCCCCCAAGACAGGGTTTCTCTGTGTAACAGTCATAGCTGTCCTGGAACTAGCTCTTGTAGACCAGGCTGGCCTTGAACTCACAGAGATCCACGCGCCTCTGCCTCCCGAATGCTGGGATTAAAGGTGTGTGTGTGCCACCACTGTCTGGCTTTCGTGGCTAGCTCTATACTATGATCTTCAGGCAAGCTTTGTTTGTTAAAGCACAAAATATCACCGCAAGAGTTGAGGCAGGAAGATCATGGACTACAAAATGAAGCACTGTCTCTACAGATAAATAATTAAATAGATGTTTGGAGGCAGCGGCCCTTGAGGAATTACTACACAGTGTTCTTTTCGTCAACTACATTTTTAAATGTATTATTTGTGGGGAGGGCTGGAGAATGTCAGAGTACATGTGTGACAGCCAGAAGGCAGCTCCTTTCACCATCTATGTTCTGAGGATCCCACGTGGGTCATCAGGCTTCCCGGCAGGCCCTTCACATCCTGAGCCATCTTGTAACCCTAAACCCAGTCTTTCTCCTCACTGCAGATCTTTAGATGGGTTTTCAGCCTTTGCTGAATGACAGAAGAGCTGCCACAGCTCAGCTCCAGCTCCGTCCAAGCCAGAAAGCAAGTTCCTTTGTTTACTAGAAGAACTTGTTCTGTGACTTCCACTGTCTTACAGAAGTCACGCCTGTACACTTTAGTGTTTATTGTGTGGCGCCATGGCGACCATAGCTTCAGGGGGAGCTGAGAGTGATCATAAGGAGATAGGATGCCCCCCAGCTTATGCCTCAGTGTGACCTAAAGTGCACATACAGATACATGTGACCAAATGTGCTTTCGGGTTCTCCATTCTTCTGTACTGGTTTTATTACAGTTTGTGGGATTTTTTTCCCCTGAAGAGGGGAGTCTTTTTTTTTTCTTCTTTCTTTTCTGACTGGGAAGAGTTGGAACAAGGTCTACTTACATAGCTCAGGCTGGCCTCCTCAAACCAGTAATTCTCCTGCCTCAGCCCCCCCCCCCCCAGCATGTTGGGATGACAGGTGCACCACACCCAGTTTATTTGGTTGTTTTAAACCTGCCCTTGGCCCAAGCCTGCTGCTCTGGTTTCCCAAGCCTCAGAGGTGTGACTATGGCTTGACTGTTGCCTCAGGAAAGGTCTTTGTTTATGGAACTGGCTGGCAGGCCATCCACAGAGAGTGAGAAAGCAAGCGGAGGAAGTGAGGAATGAGAGGTGCTGGGGTGCTGGTGATGGGAAGGAGCAGGTGTGCCGGGAATGTTAAGGCTCGCTAACATCATTCTGGAAATGAACAGTAGCCTTTCTCTGGAATTTTCTGGAGCCTTTGAATTCCGGATCCTGCTAGCAGGCTGGCTCCCCTGCAGCTACCAATGATGATGCAAAACTCTGGTTGCATTCCGACTGGGGGAGGGATCCTCAAGGCCTTTTGGAAGGACACCCTGTTACTGCTCTTCTCCGAGACTGCTTATAGTTGGCGAGCCTCATGGGGAAACATCAGGGCTTCAGAGTCATGGGGTCTGGGTTCAAGTTTAGGTCCGACAGTGTCTTCACTCCCTGCGTGCCATTTTATTTATTGGAAAACATGACTCAGTGTTGTTCCTCCGTCACTGTCACTCAGTGGGGACAGTTAGTACCGATGCCTAAGACATGCTTGGGCAATGTCCTTGGACTCAGTGGTGTATCTGTCAGCTTTTTGGTAGAGCTATAGTAACAAGTAAGACCTGGGACTCAGTCACTGAAGAAGAGAGCTGCAGTGACGAGTGGGCCTCAGGTCTCAGTCAGGCTCAGCTGAGAGAGATACAGGAATAAGGGAGCCTCGGGTCTCTACAATTACAGGGACAAAGATGCAGCTGCTTATGTATATCCCAGTCCTGGTTTGACTGTAGCTTGGTCACATGTCTGCTGTGTCCTGAGACCGAGGCAGAGCCGTGACACCTTGGGTTCCATCCGTGTCACTCAGCTCATGCTGTGCACGCAGGTCTGGCCCAGGTCTAGAGGCCTGACTTCCACACCAGGGCTCTGCACCCGCTGTCATATGGCTCAGTTACTTTCTCAAGAGGTTTTGACCATATGGGGTGATCTAGAAAGGGCCACCCCTGGGTGAGAACCCTGGCCATGTTCCCTCCCCGCCGCAGCCACGGACCTCCCAGCCATCTTTACCTCTCCCTACATAAAGGAAGTGCTCAGTGTGTGCCCTTTTCATTAGATGCCCCCAAACAATGGACTTCTTTAACTTCATTCATTTATCCGTTTTCTATATTCATTGAACCTCCCTCTACCACCTCAGCCTCAGATTCAGGGGTCTCAGGCAGGAAGCAGGTGACAACTCCCGCCCTGGTAAGGGCCCAGTGGCAGGGAGCCAGTGAAGGGGAAGCAGATCATCAAACATGGGCTAGCCGATACCAATGTGAGTTTTATTTGGCTAATTACATTTTTTATTCATTTTAGTTTTACATTTTATATGTATGGGTGTTTTGCCTGTGCATATGTCTGTGCACCACATGCATGCAATGCCTATGGAAGCCAGAAGAGAGCCTGGGATTACAGGTGGTTGTCAGCTGTACTGTGGACACTGGGAATTGAACCTTGGTCTTTTAGAAGAGCAGTTGGTGCTTTAACCACTGAGCAATCTTTCCAGCCTCATTTTGATTTATTTTGTATATTACAGTTGCAGAGGGATTAAATGGATTTCCAAGCTCTGCGGTGATGATTTTACTTGTTGAGCCTGCTTGCTGGCCCCTGGTGTTGTTTTCTCTGAAGCAGGCCTTCTTTTGGTCTAGGGTGACCCGAGTGCTGGGGTTCCAGGCACGAGCCATCACGCCCAGCTCCTCTTTCCAAACTCAAGTTCTGCCTATGACAGTGGTTTTCAACTTCCTAATGCTGCGACCCTTTAATACAGTTCCTCATTTGGTTTTGACCCCCCAGCTGTAAAATTAGTTTCATCGCTACTTCATAACTGTCATTTTGCTATTGTTAGGGATCGTAAAGTAAATTTTTTGGAGATAAGTAAGGGTTTGCTAAAGGGATCGTGACCCATAGGTCGAGAAACGCTGATCCAAAATGTTCCATCGTACAGATACACAGGACAGTTTATTTGCCCATTCACGGTTATCTTCCTCTCAGCTGTTGTGGGAAACCCTATGGTGGTCTCTGGTGTATAAATCCCTCTTCAGGACATTCGATTCCTTTGCACACATACCCAGAAGTGGAGCTTCTTACAGTGCTCGGTGCTAGTGCTATTTTTAATGTTCTGAGGAACTGCCAAACCCTGTCCACAGCAGCCAGCGGGGTTGTGCTCCTGCCAGCAATGAGCAAGGGCTCCGGTTTCCCACAGCCCTGCCAGCACTTGCTACTTCCCAGTTTCTTCACGGTAGTCACTCTGAGGGGTGTGGGGCCTTGTCTGCTTGGGGCTCAGAGTGCATTTCCCCTGATGATGAGTCACACTGGGCATCCTTTTGTGTGCTGTTGAATGTTTGTGTGTTTTCTCTGGAGCTCAAACTCAGGATCCTTGTGCATGCTCGGCAGGGGCTCTGACCCTGAGCCATGCCTCTAACCCCTCACTGGGGGATTCTAGGCAGGGGCTCTACCACTGAACCACACCCCCAGCCCCTCGCCGGGGATTCTAAGCAGGGGCTCTAACCCTGAGCTACACCCCAGCCCCTCACTGGGGGATTCTAGACAGGGGCTCTACCACCGAGCCACGCCCCAGTCCCTTACTAGGGAACCATCTCTCTTCTCTTCCTTCTCTCTTTATGTGTGTATCACTCTCTTGCTCACTCTGACTCACTCTGAATGTTTGGAGACTAGAGAACAACCTCTAGTGTCATCCTCTTTTGAAACACCACTTGGCCAGGAAGTCCAGAGATCCTCTGTCTCCTCTTCCCCAGTGCTGAGATTACAAATGTATGCTACCACACCCAGATTTTTTGGATTTATTTATTTATTATGTGTACAGTGTTCTGCCTGCATGTATGCCTGCACACCAGAAGAGGGCACCAGGCCTCACGACACACCAGAAGAGGGCACCAGACCACCATGTGGTTGCTGGGGATTGAACTCAGGTCCCTCTGGAAGAGCAACCAGTGCTCTTAACTGCTGAGCCATCTCTCCAGCCCCATACCGAGATTTTTATGTGGGGTAGATGCTAGTGATCAAATTCAGGGCCTCCGGCATGCAAAGCACCACTTTCCTGACTGAGCCATTTCTTTTTTTCTTTTTTTTTTAACATGACTGCTGCAAAGCCTGGTATGGTAGCACACATCTTTAATCCCAACACTCAGGAGGCAAAGGCAGGTGGATCTCTGTGAGTTTCAGGATAGCCAGAGAGCTACATAGTGAGAACCTGTATCAAATAAAACAAACAAGAAAATCAAGATGAAACAAAACCAAAAACATGACTACTGCAAAGGAAACCCAACAATATTGAGCATTCAGCAGTTAGACATGGAATGTGACTGGTCTTGGAGGCAGCGTGATCATTGGGACCCGAGAAAGCGAGGCCAGCCTGGGGAACCAAGGCTATGCGTACCATGGGATGTTTTTGTAATTGCAGCATTTAGGGGGCGGAGGCAGTAGTTTGAGGCCCCTATAGTTCAAGTAGTGATACCACTTCTCAAAATCAAAACCAGGCCTGGTGTGGTGATGCATGCCTTTAATGCCAGCACTCAAAAGTCAGAACAAGGCAGAGGCAGGTGGATCTTTGTGAGTTGGAAGGCCCCATGGACTATATAGTGAGCTTTAGGACAATTGGGTGGGGTGGGGGGTAACGAAATGAGAACAAGACTCAGGAAAAAAAAAAGCCTGACCATGGTGGTACACACCTTTAATGGAGCACTCAGGAGGCAGAGACAGGCAGATTTCTAGAGTTCGAGGCTAGCTTCGTCTACAGAGTGAATTCCAGGACAGCCAGAGCTACACAGAGAAATCCTGTTTTGAAAAACAAAATATATAGAAATAAACAGAAAACAAAGTGACAAAATGGCTCAGCTTGCAAAGGTATTGCCACCAAGAACAATATGGTAGAAGGAGAGAAGTCTCACCTCCACACATGCTGTGAGCACACACGCCAGTCAAATAAGTATAATAACAACAAAACAAACCGTTCCCACAGAGTACTTAGGGCTTCCCCTCAGCTCCCCCTGGGCTCCCGTTTGGGGACAGGTGTTTGCAGAGTTTGAGCCAAGCCAGAAGCCAGGGGTAGGGTTGTAGGGGCAGTGATGGTGCAGCCACTGCAGGAACTTGCAGCTGCAGGCAGCACACCGGGAGACCAGGAAGAGAGGGCCTGGGCCTCAGGGTCTTAGACAGGTGCTGTGTAATAGTTCACATTTCTCTTCTCAAGCAGGTGGGTGTGAACTCACGTTCCTGCTGCTGTAGCTCCAGTCTCAGGAGGCCCGGAGTGCTTTCACCCCTCTCAGCCATCTCACCACTATGGCTTTGTTTCTTGAGACAGAGTCTTGCTTGGTTGCCCAGGTTGGCCTCAAACTCACTATCCTCCTGTCTCTGCATTCCAGGAGATGAGATTGCAAGTGTGGGCCACTGTGTCTGTCTGTGTGGCTGGACCTTTTATTTTCTGATGATTTCCTGGTGTGAAGTGTCCCCTGGATACTCATGCAGTTTGTCATTTGTAAGCCAAAGAAACTTTAGAGTGCTTTCTGGAGAGAGTATGTGTGTGAGGTGAGCTCCATTGGTGGTGACCTCAGTAAGGGACATCCAAGATAAGATGCAAAAATCAAGGCTATGAGGGGCAGTTGTGACACTCACCTTTAATCTCAGCACTTGGGATGGGACGCAAAGGCAGGTAGATCTCTGAGTTCAAGGCCAGCCTGGTCTACAGAGTGTAGACAGCCAGGGCTACACAAAGAAATCCTCCTCCCACCCACCCCCCAAAAAAGAAAAAGAAACCATGGTGTGGAAAGTTCTTCTGTGTATGTGTTGCTTTTATTGGTTAATGAATAAAGAAACTGGGCAAAATAGAGCAAGGCGGGAATTCTAAGCAGAGATAGAGGAGAAAAGAAGGCTGAGTCAGGGCAATGTCATGTAGCTGCCGAGGGAGACAGACACCCTGGAACCTTACCGGTAAACCACAAGCCTCGTGGTAAAATACAAAATAATAGGAATGGATTGATTTAAGATGTAAGAGTTAGTTAATAAGAAGCCTGAGCTAATAAGCCAAGCAGTGTTGTAATTATTATAGTTTCTGAGTGATTATTTCGGGTCTGGGCAGCCAGGAACAAACAAGCAGCCTCCGCCTACAAAACCAAAGTTGTGTGTTAAGTGGCTGATGGACCACAGATCTGCAGGAACCAGACTCTTTATCCTCCAGGACATAGATGCCATGTTTCAATGAGTATTGTGGCTGCTTAATATAACACACCTGTTTCAAATAATAAGAACTGGCCATAGGGCCAGATGCAGTGGTACATACCTTTCTTTAACTACCATCCTTGAGAGACAAAGACAAGACCTCTGTGAGTTCTAGGCTAACTAGGGTTACATAGTGAGAGCCTATACTTCCCTCGTCACCTACCCAAACCCCCAAAAAGGAATTGACTCTAGAAGGCAGGGGTTTGACAACTCAATGGTAAAGTCCCTCCCTAGAATCCCGCAGTGAGGGTCTGGGGTGTGGCTCAATGATAAAGTGATCATGTACTTCAAATACAATTATTTGGGTTCATTTGCTCATACAGAAAATAATAAAGAGGGCTTGGGAGATGGATCAGAGGTTAAGAGCACTGGCTGCTCTTCCAGACGTCCTGAGTTCAGTTCCCAGCAACCACATGGTGGCTCACAACTATCCACAATGATATGGTGCCCTCTTCTGGCCTGCAGGTGTACATGCATACAGACCACTGTATACAGAATAAATCTTTTAAAAAATAATAATAATAAAGAGCTAGAATTGGGTATTTTATTTTAAACTGAAGCATCAGTAAATGGTTTGGTATAGTGTATGCTATGGTGTATATGTATATGTACTATAGATCATGTTCTCTAGTATATAGTGTATAAGATTGCTTTGTGTAACTTTAAATTTGTGTTTTTCCCTCTTTGCTTCTCCTGTCTCTTTTCCCTGCTCTGTTTTGTTGTTGTTGTTTGTTTGTTTTTTCCTTTTTTGATTTTATTTTTGTTTTTCAAGACAGGGTTTCTCTGTAGCTTTGGAGTCTGTCCTAGAACCCACTCTGTAGTCCAGGTTGGCCTCAAACTCACAGAGATCTGCCTGCCTCTGCCTCCTGAGTTCTGGGATTAAAGGCGTGCCTGACCCTTTGCTCCCTTTTTAAAACTTGACAGTAGGGGGGCTGGAGAGATGGCTTAGCGGTTAAGAGCGTTGCCTGCTCTTCCAAAGGTCCTGAGTTTAATTCCCAGCAACCACATGGTGGCTCACAGCCACCTGTAATGGGGTCTGGTGCCCTCTTCTGGCCTTCAAGCATACACACAGAAAGAATATTGCATACATAATAAATAAATAAATAAATAAATAAATAAATAAATAAATAAATTTTTTTTTTTTAAGAAAACTTGACAGGAGGCCTATAATCCTGGTGCTGGAGGCAGAGATGGGGGATCTTGAGTTCCCAGGTCCACCTGGGCTGTTGGGTAGTCTTTGTGGGAAAGAAGTTACTGATGGTTCTTAGCTGTGATTCAGTTTGTAGCAGTGTTTGTTTCCGTCTCTGTAAATATTTGAAACGGAATCTTGCTATGTAACCCAGGCTTCCCTACAACTCTCCATCCTCCTGCCTCTTCCTCCCACAACCCGCCTGTGTCCCCTGTCTTCTGCTGCTCATGGCCTTCTTTCCTCACAGCTTCTCTTTTCTTCCCACAGCTGGCTCCACAAAGGACACTGTCAAAGTCCCCAGCCCGGGGCCCTGCGTAGACCTGGAGTGGCCACCCCATCCTTCCCTTCATGATTCGTTCATAGCACAGGTAATCAGGGAAGACCCCCAGTTCACTCTTGGAGGAGCAGTTGTTCTGAATACTTGTGGGACCCACTGGCCTCTGACTTGCAGAGCTTGGTTTAGTGAGTTTAGTGACTTCCTTCAGTTCCTCCTCTCTGGCCTGCATCCCCATGTACAGCTGTAGGAAGGGTATTCCTAAAGCTTCACTTTTTCCTCTATATTCTGTACTGAGACAATGTCAGTCTAACTTAGTGGTAGAGCCCTGCCTAGAATCCCCCAGTGAGGGGCTGGGGTGTAGCTCAGTGGTAGAGCCCCTGCCTAGAATCCCCCAGTGAGGGGCTGGGGTCTGGCTCAGTGGTAGAGTCCCTGCCTAGAATCCCCCAGTGAGGGGCTGGGGTGTGGCTCAGTGGTAGAGCCCCTGCCTAGAATCCCCCAGTGAGGGGCTGGGGTGTGGCTCAGTGGTAGAGCCCCTGCAGAGCTCCCATACGATCTTATATCAACCACAATAATGACAAAGAAAGGAAAGGCCAGGAAGATACTTTATTTAGTAAAGCAGTTCCCTTTGTCCTCAGCTATAAGGTCCTACAACTTGGGGACTGTGGTCCTCTCATTGTGTCCAGTTCATGTTATTGGAACAGAAGGACTGGCAGGCCAGTAGAAAACTGCACTGGAAGGAGGGAAAGATGTGTGGGTGTGTTTGCCCAGATGTGTCTAAGGGTGAATGCGTGGGAGTTTAAAAAGATGGTGGGGATGGAGGATGCTTAGATGATCAATGGATGTGTAGTCAGAATAGGATAGCAGATGGATGGGTGTTTGGAAGAATGGGGGGGGGGGCGAAGCTTAGAAAGCCAGATGTAGACAGGAGAGATAGAGAGATCAGTTGGTAAAGTACTTGTGAGGTCCTGAATTTGATTCCTAGAACCCATGTAAAAAACAGGGCATGGAATCCCAGCACTGGGGAAGTGGACACCACCGGATACCTGGGGTTCCCTAGCTGGCCAGCCTATAGCCTAATTGGTGAGCTCCAGGCCAATGAGAGACCCTGTCTCAAAAAGGCGGACAGTGTGGAATGGTAACTGAGAGGAGGGCCCTTTGGAGGAATGTTTACAGGGCTGAGGGGATATTGGGTGCTCTGAGGAAATGGGTGGCTGATTGGAAGGCAGGAATGCTGTATGGTGGGAA
This sequence comes from Chionomys nivalis, assembly GCF_950005125.1. Classification (NCBI taxonomy): domain Eukaryota; kingdom Metazoa; phylum Chordata; class Mammalia; order Rodentia; family Cricetidae; genus Chionomys; species Chionomys nivalis. Next base: position 74,367,132 of record NC_080087.1, on the reverse strand, counting down.
AATGCAGACAGCATCCGTTCCTTTTGGGGTGCAGTGGGTGAAGCAGCCTCTTCCTCCTCCTCCTGGGGGCTGACCACGCTAAACTTTGTCATGGGCTGCGACAGTGCTAGCCAGCGGTGAGCGCCAGATGGCTCAAGACAAACGTTAGCCGTCCGCATCCTCATCATTCAGCTATGGGGGCAGCCCTACACTGCAACCTCCCCGGCCCAGCCTCTTGACACCCCCCCTCACTCCCTTTCTGCTGCCTCAGTTCCCACCTCCATGTGTCACCCCTATCACCTACCCTTAGCTTAAGACCCACACTGCGTAGGTCTCCAGGGCTCACCCAGGACACAGAGTGTGACGGCCTTCCTGTCATCTCTACCTTGCCTTCCCTTCCTCATTCTGTCACCTTGATGCTCAGCACAGACCCCTGCCATCTTCTGGGCCACAGACTGTGTTGAGAAGACAGGATGAGTGGGGTGTGAAGTACATAGGCCCAGGGGCCTACAGGCTGGCCAGCTCAAGCTGAAGTCTGTCTGGTGTGAGCCGCAGTCATCCTGTGATGGGGGTCTGAGAAGATCCTCAGAGAGCAGTTCAGGTTCTTTTGTTTTTGAGACAGGGTCTCACCCATGCAGGCCTGGCTGGTCTTGGACTCACAGACATCCTCCTGAGTGCTGGGATCAAGGGCGTGTGCCACCTTTACACCCAGCAAGTTTGGGGTTTTGACTCTGAACTGTACTTGACTCTGCGACTCTTGAAGGTTATAAAGTAGAATGGCAGATTTGATCTGCGCCCTGGAGGTTGGAACAGGCGTGTTCTCTGGGGTTCGCGCATGTGCAGCCCACTCACTGAAAAGATGGGGAGTAGCCATTTGGGGGCCTCCAACTCCTTATCACTAAAGTGGGGGTGCCATGGTTTGCTAGACCTATCCGTAGCGCTTAGTATAAGGCCTGTGCACCATCAGAGATCTTAGTCTTGACTGATGCCCTGTCAGATGTGGGGGCATGTTGGGCGTGAGGACCAGAGGATAGGGATCCTGCCCCATCCCTGGTCAGAATTTCTGTTTGGGAAGGTGCTGGGAGGTGCTTCTTCTACCCTTCCATCCAGCCCTGTGCACTCTGGGAACAGCTGCTCTGACCCTCCCCTCCAGGTGCCCCCGCAAAGGGGCAGCTGGGCAGACTGCCTCAATCTAATCATGTCTCCCTCACCCTCTTCCCACACCTGCCCCATCTAGTGGAAATGGATGATGAGGATGGGAGATGCTTACTAGACGTGATTTGGTGAGTAACGGGCTCCCCCCCTCCCTCCCCACTCGTCTTCCACCCCTCTCCCCTCCCTCCATTCCTCAGCCTAGCTCCTTAAGGTCTCTTTTCCCTCTCTCTTGCAGTGACCCTCAGGCCCTCAATGACTTCTTGCATGGATCCGAAAAGGTAAGTACCAGAGGCAGGGAAGGGCAATCCCTGGGCATGGGGACTGGAGGATCGGAAGGGAGAGCCAGGTTCCCTAAGACAGTAGACATTCTCTGAGGGTTTTGTCGGTGCAAGAAAGAGACCCATCCAGTCCTGTTCTCTTGCTGTGCTGTCTTCCCAGGTAACTAAGTCAGTCACCAAAAAGAAAGAATGCAAAATATCTCAATCTCAACACATATTTTAACATGGAAACAATGCTGTATTGAATATGTTTATTTAATTAAAATATGCTATATTAAAAAAAAAGGCCGGGTACACACCTTTAATCCCAGGACTTCAGAGGCAGAGGCAGGCAGATCTCTAAGTTAGAGGCTAGCCTGGTCTACATAGTAGAGCTCCAGGACAGCCAGGGCTACACAGAGACACCCTGTCTCTAAGTAAATAAACAGATACATAAGTAAATAAATAAAAGTAAATAGAAGTTATTCACTATTCACTAGGTTTTCCTTAAAAATATCAGGCATGAAATGACTAGAAAGAGAGATGGCTCTCTGGATAAGATGCCACACGTAAGCATGAGGACCTGAGTTCAGATCCCGTACCCACGTTAGAAACCAGGCGTGACCATGTGCACTGGTAGTTCCATTTCTCTGGGGAGAGGAGAAATGGGATCGCTGGGGCTTGCTGGTCACTAGCTTAGTTCCTGATTCGGCGAGAGGCCCTGTCCGAGGGGAGTAGGGCAGAGAGGTGAAGAGCAGGACATCTGGCTGTGTGTGTACAACACATACACAGATATTATTAAAGACATTAAAGAAAAACAGCCCTGGATTGAAGGGATGGCTCAGCAGTGAAGAACACTGGCTGTAGGGGGCTGGAGAGATGGCTCAGAGGTTAAGAGCATTGCCTGCTCTTCCAAAGGTCCTGAGTTCAATTCCCAGCAACCACATGGTGGCTCACAGCCATCTGTAATGGAGGCTGGTGCCCTCTTCTGGCCTGCAGGCATACACACAGACAGAATATTGTATACATAATAAATAAATAAAGATTTAAAATAAAAAAAACTTAAAAAAAAAAGAACACTGGCTGCTAGGTAGTGGTGGCCTACACCTTTAATCTCAGTACTCAGGAGGCAGAAGCAGGTGGATCTCTAAGTTTGAGGCCGGCCTGGTTTATAGACCAAGTTCCAGAACAGCCAGGGCTACACAGAAAGACTCTGTCTCAATAAAACAAACAAAGCATGCTAACTGCTCTTCCAAAGAACCCAGATTCAATTCCAAGCACCCACATGGCAGCTCACAATCGTCTGTAACTCCGATTCTAGGAGTTCCAACACACTCCTCTGGCCTTGAGAGGTACCAGGCATACATGTGATGTACAGATATACATGCAGGCAAAAACCCATACATATAAAATGACTTTTTCTTTTTTTAAATGAAAGAAAGCAAAGGCCTCCTCTAGCTGGTGCAGTCAAAGGGTCACTCTAAGGAGGTGACATTACAGGTGACTACAGTGCGGTAGCACGAGTGAAATCAAGAGAGGTGGTAAATTCAAGGGAACAGGGTTAGACTAAGGCAGAACTAACTGCAGGATGGCACTGAGTGAATTAGACTTTGGTTAGGTGATTTTTTTTATTTGATTTATTGATTGATTAATTGATTTTGAGGCGAGGTCTTTGTGTAATCCTGGCTGCCTAGAACTTAATATGTAGGTCAGGCTGGCCTTGAACTCACAGAGATCTACTTGCCTCTGCTTCCTCGATGTTGGGATTAAAGTCATGCACCACCACACAGAACAGACTTATTTATTCTGAACTTGACAGCAGTTCTTGAGGACTCAGATTTGACTCAAAGATAGGCACTATCTGGGGAATGTGGCAGTTTGGGAACCTGGGTGGAACTGTGTTTTTTTTTTCTACAGTGGTATGAGAGATTACCCCCACACGGCTACTTAGTACATATTTGTTAAGCTTTTGCAGATTTGCCACATTAGAAATCTGGGTCAGATCCCCCTGAGATCATAGCAACCTGTATGGAACAGGAGCTACAAGCATCTAGCGGCTTGTCTAAGGTCAGCTGATATACCTATCCTGACTCTCTCCTGTGGCCACTGCCAGGGCCCCTATGTCCCTTTCCCATGGGTGTCTCTCTCACACTGTTCAAATGTCCTCAGGCTCTGGCAGCTGACTTCCCTTGTCACAGGCAGCCCATGATAGAGAGCCAGGAGGAAGCCTTAATACCTTTTATGACCTAATCTCCTGAGTCACACAGACTGGAGCTGCTAAAAGCTGAGGATGTGTCTCAGATGGTAGGGTACTTGCCTGGCTTATATAAGAAGCTCTGAGCTCAGTCCCCAGCACCACATAAAATGAGGTATGGTAGGATGCACCTGTGACTAAAGCCCTGTGCAGGTAGAGACAAGAGATCGGAAGTTCAAGGCCAGTTTTAACCACCAGCAAGTTTGAGGTGGACTATATGAGAATCTGCCTTGAGGAAGGAGGGAGCCACTAATTCTAGTGTGTAATCTGAAGAGAGAAACAAATACTCCCTCTTAAAGGAGCGACATTGAAGTGCTGAACCCTCAAGAGTGCAGCGAGATAGTAGCCCAGACGATAGCACGTACAGTAGAGGGTGGCCAGGCATGGCAGTGCGTGCCATAAACCCCAGCACTCAGGAGGGCAGATAGATCTCTCTTACCTGTGCTAGGCTCATTTCAGCTGCAAAGATGCCCGAGGACTCAGCAAGTCCTGTCCCCCAGAAGGCGGGTGGCTACACAACTGTGTGTTAGATACGATGTTAGGGAGAAGGGAAGGGTTTAGTGAAAATCGTGGGACAGTGCCATGAGCAGGTGGCATTGCCACAGCCCCTGAAGGATGTGCTACCAGGACTGTGAGTTCCACGCAGGAGCACAGCATGGGTGCAAACCAAGAGGGCAAAGTCCCAAGATCAAGGCAGGCGCTTCAAGGGGGGTGGAGTCTTAGAGGCCAGGCTGGGGAAGCGCCTCTGGTGATAAGTGTGCAGCTAGCCCACACCCCCCCCCTCCTTTTTTACCTCAAACCCAAGTTGATTTCTGCTCTAGAGCCTTGTCCTGCCTTGTTCACGTTTGACCTTGGATTGGGGGGATCTCATTGCAGCTGGATAGCGATGACCTCCTGGATGCCCCCGTGGAGGCCCAAAGTGCCTTCTATGAAGGTCCTGGGGTAAGTGGTTGGCCAGTGGTGGTCTCCCACGCTGCTGGAGCAGGAGGGAGTTGCAGAGGGTGTACATGCCCTGGTTGTGTTTGCTTGCGGGGAGGGGTGTTCAGGAACCAAGCTGTCCCACCACCCTGGCCATAGAGAGGGGCAGAGGCCAGCTCTGGTGTATTTGGTAGATACCATAAGACTCTAGGAAAGGTTCCTCCCCTATGTAACTCTGAAAGTGAAGATGGGGGTATGGAGCATTGAGCCCGTCCTGTGTGCTTGTCTGTGCCAGTCCTTAATTGCTTCTGTGTGTGTGCGCTGGAGTTCACATGTTTACACATGAGGTCAGCCTCGAGTACTGTCACTTGGCAAGGCTGGGTGGCCAGCTAGTCCTGAAGACTCCCTGTCTGTATCTCTCTCCACCATGGGGATTACTGGTGCCTCTGATTTTTTTAAATTATTTTATGATTTTTATGTGTGAACATTTTGCCTGCATGATTGTCTGTACATCATGTATGCACAGTATGTGTGGTCCGGAAGAGGGTGTTGGATCTCCTAGGATTGCAGGTACAGATGACCATAAGCCACCTTGTGGGTGCTGGGGATTGAGCCCTGGTCCTCTCCATTTGTATGGGTTCTGGGGATCGAACTCAAATCATCACTTACGAGGCAAGCCATTTTCAGACTGAGCCATCTCCCCCAGTGCCTCTTTCCCTTTTCTCCTATGCCACTCTGCTGCTCCTGCCCTCCTCTTGTCTTTCCTGGTCCCTGTCGCTGTAACTGTCATTCTTTTAACATGTTACTTTATGAATAATTTTCATTGAGTTTTGTATCAACTGTAATATATTCAAAATAACCTTTTATAGCCGGGCAGTGGTGGCGCACGCCTTTAATCCCAGCACTCGGGAGGCAGAGGCAGGCGGATCTCTGTGAGTTCGAGACCAGCCTGGTCTACAAGAGCTAGTACCAGGACAGGCTCCAAAACCACAGAGAAACCCTGTCTCGAAAAACCAAAAAAAAATTAAAAAAAAAAAAATAACCTTTTATAGTAACGATCAAGTTTAGAAAAACAATGTAGATTCATAGATCCAGTTACAATGGTGACCATTCTGTCTTTATTAAGACCAACCTTCCTTCTTTCTTTTATTTATTTATGTTTTGTTTTTGTTTTTGTTTTGAGATAGGTTCCAAAGCTAAAGAGAAATCCTGTCCAGGAACTCGCTCTGTAGACCAGGCTAGCCTTGAACTCACAAAGATCTGCCTGTCTCTGTTTCCTGAGTGTTGAGATTAAAGGCAGGCATGTGCCATCACTACCCTGCCCAGACCTTTATTGAAATTTAGGTATTTTGGTTTTCTGAGACAAGGTCTCATGTGGTCCCAAACAGTCAGAAACTCACTGGGTAGCTGAGGATGACCTTCAACTTCTAATCTTTCTGCCTCTCCCCTCAGTTGTTGGGATTATGGTCATGCACCACCACACCGAGTCTGTGCTGGGAACCGAACCCAGGTTCATGCTCTCTAGGCAGGTACCATACCAGCTGAGCCACATGCCCAGCCCAGCTCTGAATCTTCCATCTAGTCAAAATCTGAGGAGGTGACATAAAACCTCGAACCTGTGTATTATATGGCCCTCTGGACTGTAAGCCTCTGAGCTGTGTTTGCCACTTTGATCCTTTGGACCATAAGTCTACTGAGCTTGTTTGCCACTGGTTGCAGTCTCGGTGAGCATGGCACCAGCCTCGGCCCCCCTCCCCCCCCGCCCCAAACCCGGCAACAGTTCGTGTGCTGTGGTCTGTCTTTCTTCCAACCCCGCTGCCTCATATTGAACTTTGGAGCCAAACAAGTTTTGTCTGTGTCATATATGATGTCACATGTGTGCCTTCCTATGGCAACCCTTGAGGGGCAGCTGGGTCATTATGCAGTGTATTACCCAGAACTCCTGGTAAAGTTTGCTCTTATAAAAATTAAAACAAAGCCGGACGGTGGTGGCGCACACCTTTAATCCCAGCACTTGGGAGACAGAGGCAGGCGGATCTCTGTGAGTTCGAGGCCAGCCTGGTCTACAAGAGCTAGTTCCAGGACAGGAACCAAAAAGCTACGGAGAAAACCTGTCTCGAAAAAAAAAAAAATTAAAACAAGGACAACAACCAGGTAGGTGTGGTTGTACATGCTAAGGTCCCAGCACTCGGGAGATTAGCAGCAAGAGGAACTAGAGTTCAAAGTCATCCATGGGGTCTAGAGAGATGCTCAGTGGTTGAGAGCACTGGCTGCTCTTGCAGAGGAGTGGGGTTTGGTTCCCAACACCCACATGGTGGCTCACAACTGTCTGTGACTCTTCCTGTTCCAGGGAGTTCGACTTTTTTCTGGCCACTATAGAAACCAGGCACATATGTGTTGTACAAACATATGCATAGGCACACATGGACATATAGAATAATCTTTAGCTGTAAGCAAGTTCAAGGCCAGTCTAGGTAACATAATGAGTTCTTATCTAGCCTGGGCAAACAAAGGTCATCCTGGGTTATAGAGCAAGTTCCAAGACAGCCAGGGCTACACAGAGAGACCCTGTCTCAATCTCCCCCTCCCAATAAGAGAAAAAAATCATTAAATACCTTGGTTTGTAGGGAGTATTGGAACTACAAATAAATATTATGGGTCTCTGTGACTATAATTTCATTTATTTATTTATTTTACTTATTTTGTGTGCACCTGTGTGTGTGCATAATCACGTGTGTGTACATGAATTTACCACAGCATTTGTGTGGAGGTCAGGGGACACCTCTCAGGAGTTGGTTCTCTCCTGCCACCTTGTGGGATCCAGGGGTTGATCTCAGGTTGTCAAGGCTGCCATTGCCTCTCTCCTCAGAGCTGTCTCATCTTCCCGACTGACTATTAAAAAAAAATGCAGGCGGCTCTCTGTGAGTTCATAGTGAGTTCCAGGTCAGCCAGGGTTACATAATGAGACTCATCTTTTTTTTAAAAAGCGTATTTTTTTAATTATTAATATGGTATGTTTGTGTGTATGACCCTTGTTAGTGATGATACATGGCTGCATGGCTTGCACGTGGAGGTCTAAGGAGAGTTTTAAGGACTCATTTGCCTCTTTCCACGCTGGGTTCCGGGGCTGGAACTCGGGTTTGAGAGATGAGTGCTCTTACCCACTGAGCAGTCTTGCTCACGTCTATCTCCAGTATTCTTATTACCTTCTGCTGGTAGGTGCAGATGGAGAAACTGGGGTCAGATTAAGCAAGCTGCAGTCAAGCACACAACCAAGCCAGGATTTGAACTGCATCCAGCCACTTTCAGATAGAAAATTGCTAAATTGTAGTGGCCTTTGACACCAAAGTGTCCCCATGTTGACCTCGGCTCTTGCCTTCTCTTGTCTGCCCTCCAGCTCCATGTGCAGGAAGCTTCTGGCAACCACCTAAACCCAGAGCCCAGCCAGCCTGCCCCCAGCGTGGACCTGGACTTCCTGGAAGATGATATCTTGGGCTCCCCTGCAGCAGGAGGAGGTGGCGGGGGCGGTGGGGGCCCAGAACAGCCCTGTGACATTCTCCAGCAGAGTCTTCAGGAGGCCAACATCACAGAACAGACCCTGGAGGCTGAGGCTGAACTGGACTTGGGCCCCTTCCAGCTGCCCACCCTACAGCCCGCCGACAATGGGACTGGTGCTACAGGGGCTCCAGGAGCCACTGCGGTGACTGCAGGAGCTCAGGCTCTCTTCCAAGGCAGTGCCGATCTGCTGGGCCTGCAAGCTCCACCCACTGTACTGACCCACCAGGCCCTGGTGCCACCCCAGGATGTGGTCAACAAGGCCCTAAGCGTTCAGCCCTTCCTGCAGCCTGTGGGCCTAGGCAATGTGACCCTTCAGCCCATTCCAGGCCTCCAGGGCCTTCCCAATGGCAGCCCTGGGGGTGCCACAGCAGCCACTTTGGGTCTGGCACCTATTCAAGTGGTGGGCCAGCCTGTCATGGCCCTTAACCCACCCACCTCCCAGCTCTTGGCAAAGCAGGTGCCTGTCAGTGGCTACTTGGCCTCGGCAGCCGGGCCCTCAGAGCCAGTGACCCTGGCGTCTGCCGGCGTGTCCCCCCAAGGGGCTGGCCTAGTAATCCAGAAAAACCTCCCAGCTGCCGTGACCACCACTCTCAATGGGAACTCAGTGTTTGCTGGGACAGGTACCGCCACTGCAACAGCCAGTGGGGCACCCTCGGGACAGCCGCTGGCGGTGGCCTCGGGCCTCAGCACGTCACCTCTGGTACAAGCACCCAATGTGATTTTACACAGAACCCCCACGCCCATCCAGCCCAAGCCTGCGGGGGTACTGCCCCCCAAACTCTACCAGCTGACACCCAAGCCCTTCACCCCCACGGGGGCAACCCTCACCATCCAGGGCGAACCAGGTACCCTGCCACAGCAACCTAAGGCCCCCCAGAACCTGACTTTCATGGCCGCAGGCAAAGCTGGCCAGAATGTGGTGCTGTCCAGCTTCCCCGCACCAGCCTTGCAGGCAAATGTATTCAAGCAACCACCGGTCACCACCACGGGGACAGCTCCACCGCAGCCCCCCGGAACCCTCAGCAAGCCCATGAGCGTCCACCTCCTCAATCAAGGCAGCAGTATCGTGATCCCAGCCCAGCACATGCTTCCTGGCCAGAACCACCAGTTCCTGCTGCCAGGCGGCCCAGCTGTTCAACTTCCCCAGTCACTCTCTGCCCTGCCTGCCAATGTGGGTGGCCAGATCCTCACGGCCGCAGCACCCCATGCAGGTGGACAGCTCATTGCCAACCCAATCCTCACTAACCAGAACCTGGCAGGCCCACTGAGTCTAGGCCCTGTGCTGGCACCCCACTCTGGGGCACACAGCGCCGCGCACATCCTCTCTGCAGCCCCCATCCAAGTGGGCCAGCCCGCCCTCTTCCAGATGCCCGTGTCTCTGGCCACTGGCAGCCTGCCCACCCAGAGCCAGCCTGCCCCCACTGGCCCTACGGCCACCACCGTCCTCCAGGGTGTCACCTTGCCCCCCAGTGCTGTGGCCATGCTCAATACCCCTGATGGGCTGGTGCAGCCCACCACCCCAGCTGCTACCACTGGGGAGGCCACGTCTGTTCTGGCAGTTCAGCCTGCCACCCAGGTGCCCCCTGCTGTCACCACATCACTGCCCCTGGGTCTCCAACAGCCACCGGCACAGCAGTCTCCACAGGCCCCTACTCCACAGGCGGCCACCCAGCCTCAGGCCACCCCTCCTCAGGCCAGCCCAGAGAAGATAGTCCTGGGACAGCCACCCCCTGCGGCCACAACGGCCATACTCACTCAGGATTCCCTCCAGATGTTCCTGCCCCAGGTATGGGGGAGCATTGGGGGGGGGGGAAGGGTTGGGTGGCAAATAGCTGAGCTGAGGGGGCTAGTGGGGGGATCTCAGGGTTGTCCACAAGGTTTGTAGGTTGTCTTGTCTGACAAATATGGGATTGACAGACCGACTGGGAATCTCAGTAAGGGAGTATGGGTGGATGAAATGATAGACAGGCAGACAGATGGAACACACAGGATAGTGGCCAGAGGTTCTGAGGTCTGCCTGCCCTGCGCCTCTTGTCTACAGTTCCTCATGAGATTGAGTGGGGGTGGCAGGCTCAGGTGGGAGCCCATGGCCTCTGCGGGGGCCTTCTGATCCTGTGTGGGTGGCCCCTTGCAGGAGAGGAGCCAGCAGCCCCTCTCTACAGAGGGTCCCCACCTCTCGGTGCCTGCCTCGGTCATAGTCAGCGCCCCGCCTCCTGCCCAAGACCCAGCCCTGGCCACACCCGTGACCAAAGGAGCTGGCCTCGGCGCTCAGACCCCCGACAGCCAGGCTTCCCCAGCTCCGGCTCCCCAGGTAGATGCGCCCTGGCAGCCTGGTGTCCTCTGCGCAGCTCCCCGCTCTGCCCTGCCTGCCTCTGTCCTGCTGCCTTGGAAATCACGCTCTCCTTTGTTCTCCACTCTCGTGTTCCCTGAATGTCTCCTGGCCACTGTGCACATCTGAGACCAGGGCCAGTGCAGGGGGAGTCCAGCTTTAGATGGGGACACAAGTCACAGAGAGTTGGGAAATGACCTCTTCCTATATTGGGTAACACAGCTCCTTTACATGTCAAAACATACTAAAGTCAGACATGATGACCCTTTCTGTAACCTGTGCTCAGGAGGTGGAGACGGGAAGGTCAGATAATACATAGGGAGTTTGTGACTAGCCTGGGCTATATGAGACCCTGTCTCCTCAGCCTCTCCTAGACAGGGCTCTTGAATTTCCTTTTGGTGTGGATGTGAGCATAACCACACATGAACACTCTGTCTTCCAGTTTTATAAAAAGCAGTAGTGTGCTGTGCCTAGGTTCACACTTGTACCGATTGTTAAACTTGACCTTGGTGGCTGTATAGTAGACCATTGTGTGGGTACATTATTTCTTTAGCTACTCTTGTCGGTGGGCTTCTAAGTCACTCCTGGCTTTGACTTGTTATGAACAAGGCCACAGACAATGACTTCATGTGGGTGGCATTTTGCAGGATGAATTGTTTTGTAATCTGGGTTTGAACTGAGCTTGGTGTGTGCTAGGCAGGCATTCTCCCACTGAGCCACACCCCCAGCCCCTCACTTGGGGGTTCTAGGCAGGGGCTCTACCACTGAGACATGCTACTGACCCCTCACTGGGGGATTCTAGACAGGGGCTCTACCATTGAGCCATGCCCCCAGCCCCTCACTGGGGGATTCTAGACAGGCATTCTCCCACTGAGCCACACCCCCAGCCCCTCACTGGGCGATTCTAGGCAGGGGCTCTACCACTGAGACATGCCACTGACCCCTCATTGGTGGGCTCTAGGCAAGCACCTGCTACTGAGATACATCACAAGCTCTTTGAACATTTTGAGAGAGTTTTGCTAAATTGTCCAGTTTAAGCCTTTCATTTATTGTCCTTCTGCCACACATAACCTAGAATAAGTTCTTTAAACTGGGTTTCCCGGTTCTAAAAGGTGTGGCTTTATATTGTGATGCTCTCTCGGCTGTCGTCTGTGGACTGTCAGTGGTCCAGCTTCTTCAGTAGTGCAGTGTGCACCCCTCTTCCTCCAGTCTCACTAGTACATTCACGGTGAACTGGAGTGCCTTGTACTCGTCTTTGAGTTGTATTTATTTTCATTGTCAATGAAATCAGGCAAGTTTTTATATTCTTAAGAGGTATTCTATGAAATTGTTTATATTCTTTGCTATTTTCAACTGATGGTTCTTGGTCGGCTTCTTGTTGATTTGTGGACACTTTTTACATGTGAGGAAAGTGGGCCTTTGCTCTCATGTGAATCGTAAGCACACGAGAGATTAAGGCAGGCTGCCCCTTTATTCTAGAGAGGCAGATCTTGAACTTGTTTTAAAAAAGAAAAAGAAGAGCCAGAGGAGGGGTGGGAATTGGAACAGAAATATATTATCCAGCAAGGGGCTGGATAGCAAAGTCAGTGTGGACTTGGTCTCCAACAGCCACAATTTTATAGACTGTCTACCATGTAAACTTGAACATGTTTCTTCTGTCTAGATTGAGGACTGGGAGGAAGGCTTAGGTTGAATCAGTGAGCTAGTGTGTCCTCCACACAGAGTAGGAATTGCTTGTGTCTGCTGTAGTCAGGACCTCCAGTGGTTGTAGGTGCACTTAGTGGTCAGAGGCAAGGCGTTGGGTTCCCTGGAGCTGAGGTTACAGGCAGTTGTGACCCACCTGGTGTGAGTGCTGGGAATAGAACCTGGGTCCTCTGGAAGAACAATAGGTGCTCTTAACCACTGAGCCAGCACTCCAGCTCTGTCCTTTTATGCTTTTTAAATGCTGACTGCAACCCATGAATGCCCCTAGCAGGCAATGCATGTAGGTGACAAGCCATGGTCTAAGGGAATTGTGGAGTTTTGGGGAGGGGAGAGTCCTGGTATCTTCTGTCACCACCTCTGGGCCCTGGGGTCTTAGGCAAGTTGCTTGTTTCTCTGTACCTCAGTTTCCTTGCCTCTCAAGTAAGGGTGATGATGACAGCAGCTACTTTACAGTGAGGATACTCATGTAAATTCATGAACGCTGTATTCTTACACATTCATGTGAGAATGTGTAACCAGGCCCGACCAACACTGAGAGCCAGGCAGCTGGGTGTGGTGGCCTATGCTTGCCAGAGGCAGGAAGACCCAGAGGTTCAAGGTTATCCTGGGTTTCACAGTGAGTCCCAGGTTGGCCTGCAGGACGTGAGACTGATAGGCAAGGCTCAAGCTCGAATCCCAGGACCTATATGGCAGAGGCAGGCAGTTTGAGCCATTCTGATCTACCTAGTGAGTTCCAGGCCAGCCTGGGCTAAATCAAGAAATAAAGAAGATGTTGGGCAGGGCGGCAGTCATGTAAAGGCTTGCTGAGGCTGGTGAACCTGCTTGCCAGCTCAACCATGTGGGCGTCTGAAGGGACAGGCCACAGCAAGCCATGATTGGCTTCCACAGTGGATAAGTAGTGAGAGCCGCTGTAGGAAGCTTCTTTTTGGCCTTGTCTCGGAAGTGACATACGATTACTTCTGGGGAATTCCTGATCACAGATACTAATCCTGGCTTGGTATGGGTGGGGTTAAATATAAGGAGGTGGGGTGGCCAGGGCTGTCTTAGAAATTGGTAGTAATTTTTTTTTATTTTACTTTTTTATTTGTATGGGTATTTTGCCTGCATATATGTATGTCTGCCACTTGTATGCCAAGTGCCGACAGAGGCCAGAGGACGGTGTCAGATTCCTTGGAAATAGAGACCGTTGTGAACTGCCATGTGGGTGCTGGGAATCAAACCCCAGTTCTCTGGAAGTGCAGTCAGTGTTCTTATGCACCAAACCACCTCACCAGCCACCATCAGTCTTTCTTGGTGTTTGTGTGTTTTTGTGGTGCAAATGCTTTGTTTTTGTTACTTGGATATTTGAGACTAGGTTGTATGTGTTATCTCTGCCCCACACTCCTGAGATTTTAGTGCAGTATGACAGCCCTGGGAAGAATTGTCTCTTTAACATTGTATCATTCCGGCAGATGTGATGCGCTTCTGTAACTGAAGCGTTCTGGAAGCGGGGGCAGGGAGGTTACTGGAAGTTTGGGGCTAGTCTAGCTTATAAAGTGAGACCTGTCTCAAAAACAAGCAAAGCAAACCCCCTTGTTTTGTACTTGTGCTGTGAGCAAAGCTAGCAGGTTTGGTGTGCACACAGAACTGCTGCTTGGTTCAGTTTTGTGCTCAATTTATTTTGTGTGCATATATTTATCTTGGGTTTTGAATTTGGGTCTGTAGGCTTGTGGACAGGTGCGGGGTCCACCGAGCCGTGTCCCCAGCACTCATAAGCCAGTTTAAACACTTGCTCAGCAATGCAGTCTTGTTTCACTTAGCTCTCCCACACCCTGTGTGGCCCATTCACTGGAAAGGTGTTCAGGGTAATGGAAGCACACTGGCTTTTCTTAGGCACCAGTACAATAATCTGCTCTTTTTACACTGGGCTATACTCTGGTTTGCCTATTGTATATATGGCCACAGTGGATATCCCTGTGAGCAAGGACTGGGATTGTCTTTCTTTTAAGGTTTATTTATTTTGAGCCGGGTGATAGTGGTACACATTTTTAATCCTAGCTCTCAGGAGGCAGAAGCAGACAGATCTCTGTGAGTTTGAGGACAACCTGGTCTAGAGATTGAGTTCCAGGATATCCAGGGCTACACAGAGAAACTCTGTCTCGAGAAACCAAAGAAAAGAAAAGAAATTTAAGTGAAACATTTTATTATTTGTGGAAAGATTGAGTAAACCAATCAAAAATAATCTGAAAGGGAGCTGGCAGCCGTCTGTGACTCCAGTCTTAGGGGCTCCAGTGCCCTTTTCTGGCCTCTGTGGGCCAGACATATATGCAGGTAAAACATATATATTCATAAAATAAAAATTAAAAAAAAAAACCTTAAAGGATATCAGCACAGCTCTGCCCTGCCTTGCAGGTAGATACTAAAGCTCCACCCCCATCCTCCTACCCCTTCCAAATTTTCTGTGTTGCCTGCTCTTGGAGAAGGAACAACTGAGTTAAAGGTTTGTTTTGTTTTGTTTAGCTAAGGATGACCTTGAACTCCTGATCCTCTTGCCTTAGCTGCCTTCACAGCCCTTCAGCCACTGTGCCAGGTTGAAGTAGTATTGGGGATCAAACCCAAGTTTTTGTACATAGTGGACAGACACACTACCAACTGAGGCCATTCCCGACAGAATGAAGCTTTGAAATCACCAGAGCGAGCTGCCTTCTGCAGGATTGTCGGAGGATGGTCCCTTTTACTGTGTGGCAGGCCCAGATCTGTTACTCTGCCCTCTGCCAAGAGCTGGCAGTGCTGTAGGGATGGCGAGGCTGGTTGCTTGGTCTAGTTTGTTTTAAGTGTATTTTACTTCTTAGTTGCCAAAAGTTAATCAGAGCTGAGCTTGGAAGGGTTGTTCAAAATGTCCCGGATTTAGGGGCCAGATGCTGGGGGTCTCCCACCAGGCAGTAATGCTGAATGAACTACAGATTGTGTCAGTGTAGAGCAGTGGTTGTTAACATCTGGGTCCTGACCCCTTTGTGGGGGGCGAGCAAACACGGGTTGCCTGAGACCATTGAAAACACAGATATTAGATTACAGTTCATAGCTAGCGAAAGGACAGTTATGAAGTAGTAATGACAGTCGTGTCGTGGTTAGGGGTCATCACAACACGAGGAACTGTATTGAAGGGTCGCAGCACTGGGAAGGTTGGGGACTGCTATTACTGGTGTAGTGTGAGGAGCCCCCAGGTTCTCTGGTCTCGGGTCTTTGTGTGTGTGCCCACGTGCATGTCACAGATGATGTGCGGCGTGCAGAGGTGGTTGTGGGAGATGGTTGTCTCCTACCATGTGGGCTCTGGGCATCGGACTCAGGTCCTCAGACTTGACAGCAGGTCTTGACCTGCTGAGCTATCTTGCCAGCCCAATGTCTCAGGTGGTAAAGGCTTCAAGAAGGGTGGCAGCCGCACAGGGACCTACACTCAAGCCCCACATCTTGTTGGTGGCAGACTCCCTCTGCATCTGCCAGCTCTACCCACTTACCCTCGTCGTGAGGCATCCCATTATCCAGTACTGTGGCCAGCTCATTGCTCTAGGACAGTGTCAAGGTGCCGGCCACAGCTTGGGTACACAGCTGGCACTCACTGGTTGCACAGTGCCTACTATGGTCATGACTTGAGGATATTCCTGAGGGGCAAAACTGGCCGAGACCTGCTTAGGTGGAAGGACAGTCAGTGCACATGGGTGCAGGATGCAGGCTGGATGGTGTGGGTGACTTGGCACTGTCTAGAACGGCCACACATATACAAAAGTGGACATAGGTCAGGGGCACACTGAGAGACAGGCAGCAGAATAGTGCCCAGAACACACCACCCACACACCCATTTCCCATGGTTGGCCACTTCCTATTGCCCTCTTGTCCTTGCTGCTGAGTCCTGAAGCCTCCCACACTGGCCAGCAGCCACATACCCCGAGTGTTGTCTGTGTAATGTCATGCGGGCAGCTCCCTGTGCTGTGCTCCTCCTGCCTCCTGCTCGGCAGCTTGTGGTGCTCCTCCCAGTGTTCCCTGCCACTGCTTCCTCTGCTGCTGCCCACCTGTGCACCCTGCAGGGCTTGCCTTGGTCTGCTGGGTGGGGGGTGCACAGGGGAGATCAGAGAGTTGAGTAGGGTGGGGGCATGTGGCGACAGAGGGGTGGGTAGGAGAGAATGCACGGGTGGCCGGGTGAAGCGAGGTGCTGAGAAAGGCGAGCGGTGGCAGTGGGGTCCTGCCTCCAACAGGACTGGAGTAGGCGGAGAATGGAGCCTTTGAGTGGGATGGTTGAGGGCTGGGTGAGGGGGGCCTGGGGTTACAGTGTCTTGGGAGAGCGGAAGCCAAGGCTGATCTGAGCCTGTCTCTGCCTCTGTCTCCCTTTTTTGCACAGATCCCTGCAGCTGCTCCACTAAAAGCCCCTGGCCCTGCCTCCTCCCCATCACTACCTCACCAGGCTCCCCTGGGAGACAGTCCCCACATGCCCTCCCCACACCCTGCCAGGCCCCCTTCCCGCCCACCGTCAAGACCCCACTCACGCCCTCCTTCCCAGCCACAGAGCCTGACTTGCCAACCCTTGGAACCTACCTTGCACCCCTGTCCTCCTCCCCAGGGTTCCTCAGCTAGTATCTTTGTCATCCAGAATCAATTGGGTGCCCCACCACCAGCTGGCACCCCAGGCCCCACGGCCCCAGGCCCATCCCAGCCCCCTCTGCGACCCCCATCCCAGCCCCCTGAGGGTCCACTGCCCTCAACCCCCCACCTCCCTCCTGCCTCTACCCCCTCCACTGTGGCCTCCTCCTCTGAGCCTTCTACCAGGTTGCCGGTCCCCACACCCCCTGACTTCCAGCCCCAGTTCCCACCGGGTCAGGGACCCCGTAAGTCCCCCACTCCGCCACCAGCCCTCCACATGGTCCCTGAGCCCACAGCACCCCCTCCACCACCACCTCGGGCCTTCCAGATGGTAACTGCCCCCTTTCCTGCGTTGCCCCAGCCAAAAGCACTTCTGGAAAGATTTCACCAGGTAACCATCAGTAGGGACACTAACTCCCCCAACTTCCCAAACTGGCCCCCTGCCCTGCCCTGCCCTGCCCTGCCCTGCCCTGCCCTGCCCTGCCTACAATGTGTCCGTGTGCATCTGGCTACCCTATTGCCATCCCATGCCCCACCCCTCAGCCACCTGTCCTTCCTCAGGTGCCATCTGGGATTGTCCTCCAGAATAAGGCTGGAGGCACCCCCGCCACCCCACAGACGTCTACCACCCTGGGGCCCCTCTCCAGTCCTACTGCCTCTGTGCTAGTCAGCGGACAGGCACCACCTGGGGCTCCTGTCGCCTCCAGCCATGCCCCTGCCGCCACATCTATGGCAACCCCAGGTAGGGAGAGGAGCCTGCCTAGGCAAAGGGATCAGGTAGAACTGCCGTGTACCAGAGCCCAGGGTGTCGCCCTACCCTCCTGGCACCAACCAGTCGAGGAAGGAGGGCAGACTGCCCAGGTATTGGGAATGAGGCATTGGTGGGAGGGCTGTGGGATGGGAAGGGTGCTCAAATGGAGGAAGGGCCTTCATGCTGGGGACCCCGGGTCCTCTCCCTTGCTCCCCCCCTAGGTCTCCCTCCTTTACTTCCTGCCGAAAACAAAGCTTTTGCCAGCAACCTTCCAACCCTGAGTGTGGCCAAAGCTGCTGTGTCTGGGCCAGGGAAACCCCCAGCGCTGCAGGTAAGGAGCCTCAGAGCAACTAGGGATCAAAGAGTGAGCTAGCAAGAGATGGACATAGGACACGGGGCAAGGGCTGCTTAGGTGGTGAGGAAAGCTAGCTAGGGGCAGGAGTATGTGGACCTCTGCAGGATCAGAGGTGAAGCACCAATACAGCAGTTTAGATGTGGGCGGTTCAGTGGCTGGGGGCGTGGCTCAGTGGCAGAGCCCCTGCCTAGAATTCCCCGGTGAGGGGCTTGGGGCGTGGCTCAGTGGTAGAGCCCCTGCCTAGAATCCCCCAGTGATGGGCTTGGGGTGTGGCTTGAGGATGGAGCACTGACTTGCACAAACCTGGATTTTGGTAAAGAAGTTTTGACAGACCAATTATCTCAAACTAAGTATATGGAAACTAGATTCACTAGAAGGAGAGAGGAAATGGAGACGAGGGAGGATATTATTAATCACGGTGAAATTAAAAAGTCAACATAGGAGACCTCCGTGAGCTGGTACAGAGAGGACACGGGGGGGGGGCAGCAAGAGCTTGGACCTATTTGCTAATACTCTTTCCCCATAACCTAGGCCACATCTCCCAAGCAGGTTTCCTCCCTTCCTCTCTGTTTTAGTTGAGGCAGAAACTCTCTTTGTAGTCCTGACTGGTCTGAAGTTCAGTGTGTAAACCAGGCTGGTCTTGACCCCATACGCATCTTCCTACCCCGCTCCTTGGTTCTGAAATGGGGTCTCTGTCCAAGACTGGCCATAAACTCACAAACATCCAGCTCCGTGGTTTTTTGAGATGGGTCTCTGTTTGCTCTCTGTTGCTATGATAAGACAGTAACCAGCCAGGTGGTAGTAGTGTACACCTTTAATTCCAGCACTCAGGAGACACAGGAAGGTGGATCTCTTGAGTTCAAGGCAAGCCTGGTCTACAAAGTGAGTTTCAGGACATCCAGAGCTACACAGAGAAACCCTGTCTCCAAAAATCAAAAACCAAAACAAAAGACTGTAATCATAAGCAGCTTAGGAGAGGGATGGGTTTATTTGACTTATTCTTTCAGATCACAACCTATCATTGAGGGAAGCCAGGGCAGGAACTGGAGCACAGACCATGGGGGAATGGTCCTTCACTGGCTCACTCACTGGCTTCATCGTTCATGGGTTTATTTTCTTGCTAGGCTAGCTTTCTTCCGAAGCTTGGGGTCACCTGCCTAGGAAATGTTGCCACCCACAGAAGGCTGGGCCCTCTTGTATCAGTTAATCAAGATAATTCCCCAAAGAGCAGACATCAGTTGAGGCTTCTCTCGGGTGACTCTAGGCTGTTTCAAGTTACAGCTCGGGCTAACCAGGACACAGGCATATGACAGCACACCTGGCTTTCCCTACCAGGTTTCTCTTGATGGGCAGGGATGCTGTAGCTGGTGCCAGCTCCCTTTACCATCTACGTCCGTGGCTAGATGGGGGACATAGACTGAGGAGACCTAGAAGTCTTCCTCCGGCGGCACCTGTCACTCACCTGTCTTCCTTCCGCAGTATGACAGCAAGTTGTGTAGCCTGAAGAAACAGCCCCTCCTGCAACCCAGCAAAGAAGCCTGGTGAGTGACAGCCACCTGCCCCGACCTCTACAGAGCCCCAGCTCCAACTCTCCCGAGCTGTGTGCATTCCCTTTTGACCTCAGTTTCCCTTCTGCTAAGGGAACAATGGCGGGCTGCTTACTTCAAGAGGCTGCAGTGCACCAGGCCCTGGCTTCCATCCACAGTTTGATGTCAGTGCTGTTGCTGTTTCTGTAGCCTGTCAGATGTGGTGGAGACGAGCCGGGGTGTCCGGATGGGCCCGTGGGTTAAGTGCACATAACTTTAAGGGTCAGGGAAGATAGGGAACCATGTTTTGAGTGAGTCAGGTAAATTGAATAGGTGGCCACCTGTTGGTGAGAGCAGGCAGGCTGTTTGAGAACTCAGAGGCCTGAGTGGTGTTTGCTAACAAAGAGAGGAGAGCAGGAGATCTGCCCCATGGTGTAGAGGGCTGCTCGCTCATCAAGGCTTGTCTGGTGGGGCACGTGGTCATGTGATCGGGAAACCCAACCCGTTGTAGTAGGGATTCTGTAGAAAACCGCAGCTGGGAAATAAAACAGGTACTTATAATCTAACACCCTCCTAGGCAGCCCCACCCTACAGAGGCAGTGGAGCGGTCCTGCCCCCTGGTGGCAGGAGACAGAGCAGCATGGATCTGAAGGTTCCCACCTAACTCTCAACCCCTCCCTCTCTCCTTTGGATCCTCTAAGCAAGAGTGACATCCCCTCACTTTCCCAGGCTTCTCTTTCCTCTTCTGTCACCTGTTAACTTTGTCCACGGCCAGGGAAGCCATGAGACAAGTGGGCGCAGGGAGCCAGGTTGGCACCACCCTCCTTTGCAGTCTGAATTTATCATGGGGCTGAGGTTCAGGATCAGTTTCTCTGGCCCTCACCCCAGCTCTGTGTATGTGGTCTAACCCCACCCCCAGCTTCCTGGAGCATCTGCACAAACATCAGGGTTCCGTCCTGCACCCCGATTACAAGACAGCCTTTCCCTCCTTTGAGGACGCCCTCCATCGCCTCCTGCCCTACCACGTCTACCAGGGTGCCCTCCCCTCCCCCAACGACTACCACAAAGGTGAGGCCTCCCCACTGCTCTCCTCCCACGTCCCCAAGTGCCCCCAGCTCAGCCACCAGCCCTTGGTGTTCAGGCCACAGAGCATGAAGTAGGGTGAGCATTGTACGCTCGGCCACAGGCGCCTTGTGCCGTCCACTCATCCCCTGATCCATCTCCTAACCTGTATGACTTTTCTCCCTTCAGTGGATGAAGAATTTGAGACTGTCTCCACGCAGCTCCTCAAACGCACCCAGGCCATGCTCAATAAATACCGGCTTTTGCTTTTGGAAGAGTCCCGGGTAGGATTTTCAAGCTGCTGGGGTCCCTTCCCTGCTGTGAACTGTCCTTGCCTTGTTCTGGACAGGAGTGGGTGGTCTCCCCTTAGCTGGGAGGGGGGTAGATGGTCTGAGCCTGACCAGTTACATCCTGCCAGGGCCTTCTCTTCCCTAACTTGCTTTTCCTGTGTCCTTTATATCACCCCGCCACAGAGAGTCAGTCCTTCCGCAGAGATGGTTATGATCGACCGAATGTTCATTCAAGAGGAGAAGACCACCCTTGCCTTGGATAAGCAGCTCGCCAAGGAGAAGCCTGGTGAGAGGGGAGGGATGGGGAGAGCATCCCCCCCATCTGTCATGCACCTCGATGCTGGGATTCTCAGCAAGCAACCTGACGTGCATGGGGTGCACGGGGAAGACAGAGGCAGAAGGATCTCTGGGTTTGTGTACAGCCTAGTCTAAAAACAAAACAAAACCAAATCCAAGGATTGTGTTGAGTGGCCTTACCTTTCTTAGCCACCAGGGGGCACACGAGCCCCTCCTTCCCTTGCTATAGCTCCCTGTGAGTTTCCACCCTAGAAGCGGGGAGGAGGGGCGTTTCTGCCAGCCTAGGCTGATGCAGAAGCAGGAGAGAAGAGCCAGGGTTGAGGCACACAAGCAAGGTTCCTGCCACACCCACTCTGTGCCCATTCTTTGCTTGCACCCCCCTAAGAACGAGGCTTTCCTCTTCCTTTTTGCACTTTAAGCATCCTATAAGCTTTGTCCTTTAAGGAAAGCATGTGTCCACACCCCAGCCCCTTGCTTTTCCAAAATTCTCCTTCAGCCTTGTCCTACATTCAAGTACCATTATTCTCTTGAAAAAAATCCATCATTCTGCTTCCCCCTGCCCCAGCCCTAGGCCTTGCTGTGTACTCACAGGAGTCAGGCACTAGTGTGTAATCTTTCTGAACCCTTTGAGGTCTGTTCTGGAGCTCTCTGCCTTTAGAAAGGATGTGTGTCTCCTGAGTATCCCTAGTGAGTCTGGGAAGGACCCTGTGATCCCCACATAAGAATGTCTGTAACAAGTCTGATGGGCGACATGGGGTAAATCAGAGCCATAAGCAAGCAGCCAGGGGCCAGGAGCGTGCCTTATGGGGACACGTATGCCTAGCCCATAAGAAGACAAGGAAGTCACCCTGGAGCATTTGTTTGTCTTTGAGGTTAGCACCTCCAAAGTGTTTAAACTTCGGGCTGGGAGCATGCTAGGCTAGGACTGAACTGCTGAGCCACGCACGCCCCAACTCCTCACTGTGGGATTCTAGGCAGGAGCGCTACCACTGAACCACTCCCCAACCCTCTTTTGTTTTATTTTTACCTTCAATTTTTTAGAGATAGGGTCTCACTGAGCACCCAGACTTGCCCAGGCTGGCCTTTGTACTCAGATCCTCCTGCCTCAGGCTCCTGAGTAGCCGGAATGACCGACGTGGACCATGTAGGCCACTACCCTTTGTCTGGAGCTGTGCTTGTTTAAATCCTTACTGTTTGTCTTACACACGTGACCCTGGGAGGGCAGTGAAGCTTTAGGCAGGGCTTGGGAGTCATTGATAAAGGAAGCCTGCAGTGTGGGGTGACCCAAGGATCTGCTCATCTAGACCAGCAGTTCTCAGCCTTCCTAACGCTGCCACCCTTTAGTTTTAATACACTTCCTCTTGTGGTGGTGGACCCCAACTATACAATTATTTTCATTGCTATTCCATAACTGTAATTTTGCTACTGTTATGTGTCATCTGTAAATATCTGATATGCAGGATGTCTGCTATGCAACCCCTGTGAAAGGGTTGTCTGACTCCTAAGGAGGTCCCAACCTACATGTTGAGAACGGCTAGTCTAGACTCATCCTGGACCTGAAGATAAGATATTCAATATACAAGTACCTCTCTCAGCTTACCTACTAACCCTGAGGGTTTTCTCTGTCCCAACTCCACAGACGAGTACGTGTCTTCCTCCCGCTCCCTTGGCTTCCCTGTCCCAGTGTCTTCCGAGGGTCACCGGCTCCCCAGCCATGGCCCATCATCCTCATCTTCCACATCCGGAACCTCTGCCCAGCCCCCTCCTCACCCGCCCACCAAGCTAGTGATCCGGCACGGCGGGGCTGGTGGCTCCCCTTCGGTGACCTGGGCCCGAACATCATCTTCCTTGTCATCAACATCCTCATCCTCATCCTCTGCCACCTCATCCTTGGACGCAGATGAGGATGGCCCCATGCCCTCTCGCAACCGGCCACCCATCAAGACCTATGAGGCCCGCAGCCGCATCGGCCTCAAACTCAAGATCAAGCAGGAGGCGGGGCTCAGCAAGGTGGTGCACAACACTGCACTGGACCCTGTGCACCAGCCCTTGCCTGTACCTGCACCTGCGAAAGGGGCGGAGCCTCCGCCGCGCTCAGCTCTGCCCTCACTCCCTCCTGCCACGCAGGCACAGATGAATGGCACTCTGGACCATCCCCCGCCCGCAGCACGCAAACCCACAGTGCCTGCGCCCTGCCCACGTCTACCATTGCGCAAGACCTACCGTGAGAATGTGGGTGACCCAGGTACTGCCGAGGGTACGCAGGGACGGCCGCGGGGTGCAAGCAGCCCGACCTCGCTACCTGCCAAGGTGGATGAGGCTACCAGTGGGCTGATTCGCGAGCTGGCTGCGGTGGAGGACGAACTGTATCAGCGTGTTTTGAAGGGCGGCCCACCACCCCAAGAAACCCCAACCTCCACCACCAGCCAGGGCCCCACCGAACCCAGCTGGGAAGCACCTGCACTGCCCCCGGCCAAACGACGCAAGTCCGAGTCCCCTGATGTGGACCAGGCCAGCTTCTCTAGTGACAGCCCGCAGGACGATACGCTCACTGAGCATTTGCAGAGCGCCATCGACAGCATCCTTAACCTGCAACAGGCCCCTGGCCGGACACCCGCAGCTCCCTACCCCCATACAGGGCCCATGCCTGGCAACCCCACATCCCCAACACCCCTGCACAGGCCAGACGCCTTTCCACCATCCAGTCACAACGGTGGCCTCGGTGCCAGGACGTTGAACAGATAACACTGGGCTGCTCCTGCGGCCCCTGTCAGGTGCTCCCAACCCCACCTCCAGGGGAGCAGCCTGGCAGCCGACCTCCACCTCTAAGGGGACACTAAACCAGTCCCCGACAATTCTTGCCTAAGTTATTTGAGTCACAAAGGCCTCGCCACCCTCCTGCTTCCACGTTGGCTAGAGAATTGGGATGGGGCGTGGGCTTTCTAGGGGAGGGGGGTTCTGTTGCAATGTACAATGTCCCCCTGGCACAGGCCAGGGGATAAGAGTGAGTGTTTCCCAGGACTGGGCTACTGGGTTGACGCTCTGGTAACACCTGAATACCAGGCCTTATCTGATTGGCTTTATGGATCGCTGTCCAGGGCACTCAGAGCTGTGAGAGACCTTCAGACAGGCTCGGCTCACTTCCCGTTCCCTGCAGAGCCTGGAAAATTAGGAAGCGAGGACTCAAGCCAGTGTCCCAGAGTACCTGCGTCCCATCCATACATGCACATGCCAGAGTCATCCTGCGTGTGTACATGCAGGAGAGAGTAAGAGAGATTCCCACCACCCCCATCCCTCCCGAGGAACAAGACACGGGGCTTCCTCCTCCCAAGCTGTCTTCCCTGTATCCTTCTGGCCTCCAGCCCACCATGCCACGTTTTGAAATCTTGGAGACAAAACTAGTACTGTAAGATAAAGATTTTTTTTTGTACTGTATTTATTGTGTATAACGATTTTTTTAAGGGAAAATTCTGTACATCTAGAACTCTTGTAAATTAAAAGCTGATCCTTTTTTTTTAAGACTGTACTCAGGCCCCCTCCGGCCCTTGTTGCTTTTGGGTGTTTTATTTTGGGATTGGTGTTGGTGGGTTGGGACCAAGCCGACAGAGAGGAATTTCATATGTTGGTTGAGTGTCCAGTGGGTCCTAGGCCATGTTCTAAGCCCCGTGGGGCCTGTGAGATGGCTTAATAGATGCAGCACCCTCCAGGACTCAATTTTGGTTGCTGACACTTGACTTGAGAAGGAAAGTGCTGACCCCCCACGCTGTTCTCTCACCACTACATCTGTGCAGTGGCATACATGCCCACACACAAATAAATGTAAGGGGACTTGGGCTTTTTTTGTTTGTTTCTTTCGGTTTTTTTGTTAACTAGAAGGTAGTTTGGAAGTCCCTGCCTCTGAAACCAATACTGTCTGTTCTTACGTTACCCAGTTATGTACTTTGGGCTTTGCCTGAAATGCTCTGAACCTTGGGAAACATGGCATTGGGACCCTCACAGTCTAGGGTCAGTGTTCTCAACCATCCGTGCAGCACCTTGTTTCAGACAGTTTACTGTTCAAAGACATTTATGGGGCTGCAGAGATGCCTCCGTGGTTAAGAGCGCTTACTGCTCTTGCAGAGGGCTAGGTTTGGTTCCCAGCAGCCGGATGGGTGCTCACAACTCTAGTACCAGAGATATGACGGCCTCTTCTGGTCCCTTGGATTCCTGTACACGTTACACAGAAATCACATGGGCACACACATAGACACATAAACAAATCTTAAAGACACTTAGGAGTTCTGGTCATCCCAGCCCTTCAGAGGTGGAATTAGATGTTCAAGGTTATTCTCAATGACCTGGGGCTGGGAGGGCAAGGTTAGCCTGGGCTATACAAGACCTCTCAAAGCACAAATAAATGGGAGGTTTTTTTTGTTGTTGTTGTTTTTTGTTTGTTTTGTTTTGTTTTGTTTTTTCGAGACAGGGTTTCTCTGTGGCTTTGGAGCCTGTCCTGGAACTAGCTCCTGTAGACCAGGCTGGTCTCGAACTCACAGAGATCCGCCTGCCTCTGCCTCCCAAGTGCTGGGATTAAAGGCGTGCGCCACCACCGCCCGGCTAAATGGGAGTTTAAGAGATGGCTCAGCACTTAAAAGCACTGGCTGCTCTTGTGGACGACCTGGGTTTGATTCCCAGCACCTACTTGTGACTTATGCTCATCTGTAACTCCAGTCCCAGGGCATCTGACTCCTGGCCTCTGAGGTGCATGTGATACATACACAGACATACAGGCAGGCCAAACACCCATACACATCAAAATAATTTATGGATTTAAATAAGTACATAAAAATTGAAAAAGCCGGCACTCGGGAGGCAGAGGCAGGCGGATCTCTGTGAGTTCGAGGCCAGCCTGGTCTACAGAGGGAGTTCCAGGACAGGCTCCAAAGCTACAGAGAAACCCTGTCTCGAAAAACCAAAATAAAAAAAAAAAAAAAATTGAAAAAGCCGGGCGGTGGTGACGCACGCCTTTAATCCCAGCACTTGGGAGGCAGAGGCAGGCGGATCTCTGTGAGTTCGAGACCAGCCTGGTCTACAAGAGCTAGTTCCAGGACAGGCTCCAAAACCACAGAGAAACCCTGTCTCGAAAAACAAAAAAACAAACAAAAAATTTGAAAAAGCAAAACTTTGGTTATATATGCAGGGGGCCCTGGGTTCCATTCCCAGCGTCTCATAAACAGCATGGTGGTACATACCTGTAATCCCAGCACTTTGTACAGAGGCAAGAAGATCAAAAGTTTAAGGCCATCCTCTGCTACAGAGTAGTGTGTAAGACGCTGTCTACCACGGATTGTGGGTGAGAGGTCTTACTGTGCAATCAAGAACTGAGTCCCGATCGCCAGAACTCACATAAAAGCCACGTCATCTCAGACCTCCAATCCCAGCACCAGGGTGACAAGGGCACATAGCCTGGGGATTGATAGAGGATGCGAGGTGTAGGCTGGCTTCTGCACACGCCCATAGGCACACACTAGTACATACATGCACAAACCACATACAGAAATAACATCAATAGTAACCCCTGGGCGGCAACGTTGAACCAATTGGATGGTGACACTCTTGTGGTCAATGCCTGGCATTGTGGGCAGGCAGTGTCTTCAGAAAAGCAACTGTTTGATTGCTAGGTGTGGTAGCATACACTTGTACTCCCAGCATCTGGGAGGCTGAGGCAAGAGGATCGTTACGGCTAATTTGGTTTTTTTTTTTTTGGTTTTTCGAGACAGGGTTTCTCTGTGGTTTTGGAGCCTGTCCTGGAACTAGCTCTTGTAGACCAGGCTGGTCTCGAACTCACAGAGATCCGCCTGCCTCTGCCTCCCAAGTGCTGGGATTAAAGGCGTGCGCCACCACCGCCCGACCTTTACAATTATTTTTAAGATAGGATCCAGCCAAATAGTCCAGACTGGTTTCAGTTACCATCCTCATGCCTCGGTCTCACCAGTGCTGGAAAATACAGGCATGCACTACTATGACAGGATAGTTATTGGTATACCTGCTGCAGCCGCTGTCTACTCGTTTGCCAAGAGAGACTGACTGGGAGGGAGTCAAAAACTGGAGGACCAGGCACAGCTCGAACCAAGGATTACACAAGTGAGCCTGTGTATGTCTTCACAATACCCGCCAGGTGGCGCTCGAGGCCAACACGGGCTGGGACGGGGGGCCCGGGCCCGCCCTGCCCGGTACTCCTCCCTTGCAGCCCCACCCGGCTCACTCTGCTGCGGACGGGACAGAGCTCAGACAGCTTGCTCTGCGCTCCCCGGGTCCCTGGTGAGTGCTCCCCAAACCCCAACCCTCAACCCCGCTCTCCTGTAACAATCTGCGTCCTGACCTTCCTTCCCAGTCCCTCCCAGGTCCCACACTCTTCCCCCAGGACCTCTCTCCCCAGCAACTCCTCCATTCTCCCCTAGTTCTCCCAACCTCCTCAGATCTCCCCAGCCTTTCCCAGCCTCTCCTAGTCCTTCCGCCTTTCCTAGCCCCCACCACCCCACTTCCAGTTCTGCCAATTCCTCCCCAACTTTCCTCATCCTGAAGAACCACCCCCCCACACACACCACGCTTTGAAATAGCCTCCCACCGTCCACACCCTGTTAGGAATATTAACACACCCATTTTTCTGCTCTCCTTGATCTGTCTTGCACCCAAGAGTCCTCTCCTGACTCACCAAGTGCATAGACCCTTTAGCCATTCCTAACGGTCCTTTTTGAGATGTACCTCAGCGGCCTCCCTGTCTGGGACACCCCCACGGTTCCCTTTGTAGCTATGTCACAGGTTCCTGCCTCTGTCACCTCTCCTACCTCTTTGCTCCAATCCATTTTCCTTATATTCTTTTCTCTCCCTTTGTGTCACTAGGATTTTAGGAGCTTTAGATTTTGATTTGCAGGGCTTCTTCTTGATGCTTAGATTGTCCCATTTTTTGAGCCAGATGCAAGATGTAGGAGGCAGAGGCAGGCAGATCTCCGAATCTAAGTCCAGCCTGGTCTACATAGTTCCAGGCCAGCCAGAGCTACACGGTGAGAACCCCCCCCCCTATTTTTTTTTAAGGGGGAGAAAGTTGGAGAGATGGCTCCGACTTGGGGATTAAGAGCACTAGCTGCTTTTCCAGAGGACCCTGGTTCAATCCCCAGTACCCACATGGCAGCTCACAGCTGTCTGTTACTCCAGTCCAGGGGATTCAACACTCTCTTCTGGTCTCCAAGGGCACTCCCTGCACATAGTACACAGACAAGCATGCCTAGAAAACACTCATACACATAAAATAAAGAAATGAATTTTAGGAAAAATGAAAGAAAAAAGGAAAAATTGTCTCATCTCTGGCTAATGGGAGCCACATCAGGCTGGGTGCTGCATCCCCGGTGGTCTTTGAGCTGATCCAGACTGGACTGTTCCTTCCTGGCCCCAGCCTTGGGACAGCTGTTTCTCCAGGGAGCCCTCTGTTCCTTCTGCGAAAAATGACATGAGGGACTCCAATCTGACCAAAACCTCATTCTCAAATAATAAACATCTACTTATGGAGCGAGGAAAGAAACTATTCTTGACAGACAGGAGCGGTGTCACCCCAGACTCCGCAGTGACTAAAAGGCTCTTGAAGGTATGGGGTATACAGAGAGCACAGTCTGGCTTCGGGGGTGCTCACTGCTTCAGGATTGGTAATGACTTTTTCTCTAACTATGCTCTTGAACCTAGGAAGGGAGACAGGGTCTGAGAACGCATTGCCTGGCTGGGGTGTTTCCTAGCCCGGGGATCCTGTGCAAGCCATTGCTATCCTCCTGAGGCTCAATTTCCTCCTTAGGACGTGGGTAGGAATGAGGATGCAGCTGTGGAGTGCTTCCTTAGCTTGCTGGAAACCTGAGTTCCAGCTCCAACTCTGGATAAAACTGCTCATGGCGGTGCATATCTGTAATCACAGTGCTAGGAAGGTAGAACCAAGGAGATCAGAAGTTCGAGATCATTCTCAGCTACATAGTAAGTTTGAGTCCATCAGGGAATATGTGAGACACAGTCTCAAAAAGAAAAGACTTAAAGTAAGGATAATGACAAACTCACTTGATAGTCATGAAAATTAAGTGAGCTAGCACAGAGTTGGGGTGTGACTCAGTGATGGAGCCCCTGCCTAGACTCCCCCA
Organism: Chionomys nivalis; assembly: GCF_950005125.1. Taxonomy (NCBI): domain Eukaryota; kingdom Metazoa; phylum Chordata; class Mammalia; order Rodentia; family Cricetidae; genus Chionomys; species Chionomys nivalis. Next base: position 74,337,933 of record NC_080087.1, on the reverse strand, counting down.
GTGAGGGGCTGGGGTGTGGCTCAGTGGTAGAGCCTCTGCCTAGAATCCCCCAGTGAGGGGCTCAGATATGGCTTAGCAGTATTGTGATTGTCTAGCATGCTCAAGGTCCTGGGTTCCATTCTAGCACCACACCCCAAATACAAGCTGGCACGGTGTCTGGCTTATGCTTATCACGTTGTTTCTTCCTCATGTCCAGGGCTTCTCTTGACCTGGGTGCACCCAGGTAGCCTCTGCTCCTTATTTCACAACCCTCTGGTTTTGTGTCCCCACCAAACAATCCTCAGTTCCCAGCGCCCGAGAGCCTGTCACACCCTTGGGCCTTTGCACATGTCATCCTCTGCCTAAGACCTTCGTCTTGCCTGTCCTTCATGAAGAACCTCAAAAGTCAGCCTTGCCCTGACCTTTGCTGACCCTGTGGTCAGTTTCCCTTGTCTGCCCCCATACCTGGAGCTTCTCAGGTATCATTAACTGTTGTGTGGCCAGGTCCTCTGTTGGGGGCTCTGGTTGGGTGGCTCCTTTCTTGGACTCCTGCAGCATGGAGCGAGCCATTCCAGTGAAAATACGTCCAATGATGGACGTGTGGGGTCTTTTGAGATAGGGTCTTTTTACATGTTGTCCGGGTCAACTGAGAACTTGTGATTTTTCCTGCCTCAGCTTCCCAAGCACTGGCATTAGGGATGGATTCGACATCCAGCTCAGGGATGTGTCCCGCCCCCATCCCTAGCAGTTCCTTCCTTTCCTTTGTTCTCCCTTTTGTTTCCCGGCCCCCTCCCCCTTGAACCACACCGCTGTTAATCTCCAGGCAAACCCCTCTCCTCCCCTTAACTGAGTCCCCCTGCTCCTCCTCCCATCTCTAGCCATTCCCTAGCAGTCTTCCATCATGTCTCCTCCTTTCTCCTACAGGTAAGCTCTCCACCCTGTAGTCTCCTTGGGTGACCCGTAGGATCGAAGTCACCATGTTCAGCTGGCTGAAGAAGGGCGGGGCTCGGGGCCAGCGACCTGAGGCCATCCGCACTGTGACCTCTTCCCTCAAGGAGTTGTACCGCACAAAACTTTTGCCCCTGGAGGAACACTACCGCTTCGGGGCTTTCCATTCACCGGCCCTCGAAGATGCCGACTTCGATGGCAAACCCATGGTGCTGGTGGCCGGCCAGTATAGCACTGGCAAAACCAGCTTCATCCAGTACCTTCTGGAGCAGGAGGTTCCTGGCTCTCGTGTGGGTCCAGAGCCCACCACCGACTGCTTCGTGGCTGTCATGCATGGCGAGACAGAGGGCACCGTGCCGGGCAATGCTCTCGTTGTGGACCCAGAGAAGCCCTTCCGCAAACTCAATCCTTTTGGAAACACTTTCCTCAACAGGTGTGGCAGCTGTCAGCCAGGAGGGGGGACGAGGGACATCTATCCCAGAATTCTTCTATCCATCTCAGCTCTGATTCTCATCCTTCTGCCTACTTCTTTCCCCTCCTGCATCTGCTGCCTTTCCTATGGAAGGCCTGGCTTCCAATTGTGCCTGGGCTGCTGAGTACTGGGCAGCCTTAGTCAAGTGATTTAACCTCTCTGTGCCTCTCATATTCATCTGGAAAATGAAAGTAACCCAGGGTTATAATGTTACTTGGGATATCCCCAGAAACAGATCTGTTTTCTTTTGTAGATCCCACGATCTCTCTGAACTTCCTTCTTTCTAGGACTCCTGTCCTCCGCACCTGCCCCTTCTCTTTCTACCCTTCTTTACACTGACCCCTGACCTTCTGTCTCCACCCCCCCCCCCAGGTTTATGTGTGCCCAACTCCCCAACCAGGTCCTGGAGAGCATCAGCATCATCGACACACCGGGCATCCTGTCAGGTGCCAAACAGAGAGTGAGCCGCGGTGAGTGAGGAGGAAGCCTAGTGTAAGGGAGAAGGCTGGGGCTGGACCCCTGTGTCTGAGGGAGGAGGCTGGGGCTGGACCCCTGTGTCTGAGGGAGGAGGCTGGGGCTGGATCCCCTGTGTCTGAGGGAAGAGGCTAGGGCTGGACCCTGTGTCTGAGGGAGGAGGCTAGGGCTGGACCCTGTGTCTGAGGGAGGAGGCTGGAGTCTCCTTTGGTTGTCCCCGTGCAGAAACATGGAGCTACAGGAGGCTGCCATTCCTTCCGTTGGTGCTGGTGGTGGGGCGGGGGAAGCACGGGTGAACACATGTGAGCAGGCTGGAGCCACATGTCTGGGCCGGTTAGGAGGATGGAAAAGGAGAGATGAAGAGGGAGGGAGGTGCTTAGAGAGTCCCAGGAAGAGACAGGCTGGGCAGGGAGGCCCTGGGCCCCATGCTTGTTCCTCTGAGCTCCTGGCTGGGAGGCTGGGCCACAGATGGAGCTAAGAGGGAGAATCTGGGTGGGGGCCAAGGCCGGGCCTGGAATTTATAAACAGCTGAGCAGGGGGAGCAACGGGGGGTAAATTCCAGCAGGGCCTCCAGTGAGCCTGTCCCCTCCCACCCTGCCCAGTCTTTTAGCCCCGCCCCTACTCTAGCCCCTCCCAACTTCTCCCCCACCCTAGCATCTGGGCCCACAGCCTTTCTATCTGTCCTTACCACCACCCCCATCCCTAGGCCTCGGCCAGGGAATTGGGGCAAAGGAGGCAACTGTGTGGGGCAGAGGGGACCCAAGGCCAGGCAGGAGGCGGGGCCAGGGCAGAGTTTGGCTCCAAAAGTGCCAGTGCCCCTGGCTGCTGTCCAGCAGAGCAGCCCCGAGGGAGAAGCACGGAGGCAGCTGCAGAAGTGGTCACCGTGCTCTGCCAGCTGGAGGTGGGGGAGGAGCAGGGGCGGGAGGAATTCCTGGTGTGCCTAGCCCAGGGGCTGCGCCTAAGTGATGGAGGGAGCCCAGGGCCCCAGCTTCCGCAGGAGATGATGAGGGGTGGGGATGGAGATCCCCTTCCTCCGGCTCTGGAGGCATAGGGGGTGGAGCCTGCTTGTCCAGGGGGACTTGTGGGGGAGGGGAGAACGGTAAATCCTGGGGAAGTACTGTGTGATGAGTAGGGGAGGCGATGTGTGTCTGCCTGTGATGGGGTGGACTGGCAGGTGTGGCGTGGTGGCCGTGACTCTGAAGTTGTAGTAATTGACGGAAGAGTGACTGACAGGGGCTGGCTACGTGCGCTGTGTACCTCTAATTGTGACTAGCTGTGATTTTATGTGATTCTGAGGGAAAGTGTGGGACGGGGACGTGGAGGGATCTTGTGAGGTTGTTTTTATTGCAGTGTTGGTGCCTCACACATAGTAGGCAAGCAGGCCACAGTGTTGGTGCCTCACACATAGTAGGCAAGCAGGCCACGTCCCCAGCATTTCACTAGGGGATCCTAGGCCAGCGTTCTACCAGTGAACTACATCCTCAGCTCTGTGTGTGACTCTATACAGGTGTGTGTGTGTGCGTGAATCTGTATTCACGTCTGTGTGGGTCAGTATTGAAAGTTGTTTCATTACCGGAGAGCTTGTGTGTGTGGCAGGGCACATCTGTCATCCCAGTGCCAGGAAAGCCGAGACAGAAGGATTGTGACCAGTTGGAGGTCAGCATGGACATCACAGTAATGTCTCTGCCACATAGTGTGTGTTCAGACAGTCCTCCGTGCTGGAGTGTGTACTGCTTCCTGTGTCTGTGATGCCGTGTGGGTCCCAAGCATCTTTGTGACCACGTGGCACGTGTATCTGTGCAGGTCCCAGACTCCGACACACAAGCATGTGTCTGGGAGTGTGAGTCTGAGTGCAGGAGACTCTGATGCATCCAGCTGTTTTGTGGTAGGTGTGTACATTGGCAGAGGTGTGGCTGCCCAGAGAAGCTTGCCCCGATGTAACTGTTGCCCGGAGTGTCCTGCTGGAACACTTCTAGTCTAGATCTGCTAATGTTTTCATTCCCTTGTTTTTTTGACACAGAGCCTTTTTGTTCTGTATTTCAGGCTGGTCTGGAACTCACTATGTATTTCAAATTGTGCCCTAGCTGGTGGCAGTCCTCCTGCCTCAGCTGCTGTTGCACTGAGATGATAGGCATGCACTAGCATGCCAGGCTTTGTTCCCTGGCATTGTAATGACTTAACCAAGCCACCTGTATCTCTGTGCTTCGGTTTCCCGCCAGTGAATAGGGAGACAAACCATAGGAACCCCTGAGAAGTGTTACGTTAGCTGTATGGAGGAAATGGGTGCCTGGGCGACGGGTAACCAGGACTGTTTTTCTTGGGTGAACATCCCGTCTCTCTGCCACGTCTCCATTCCCACACTGACTCAACGTTCCTGCCTCCCTCTCCCCTCCCTTTCTCCATTCCCCCCTCCCTCTCAACCCCATGAGACAGACTTTCCAAATCCAGGCCAGGGTGTATGTAGATACTAGGGAGTGGGGAGAGGCCCAGCTGCTGCCCCTGCAGTGACCTGGCCCTTCCTTCCCCCAGAACAATATCCCTGCCCCTTCCCCTTCCATCAGCAAGGAACAGGCTGTGTCCTGGGGCCCATGTTGGGGTGAGAGTGGGGGGATGAACAGGCAGCTACAGCTACTGAGGTGACTCCTGTCCGGCTGCCTCCTGCCTGCACGCCTTCTGTATCTTGGTTTCCTCAGCTGGCGAACGGTGACATAAATTGCTGTCTACTTGATTCTGTGGGACAAGTGAGTCTGTTATAGCCTGAGCTCAAGTCAGGACACCAGTGAGGCCCCTTATCTGGCCAGCTGCTGCCCTATACCCCTCTTCCAGGAAGTCCTCCTTGACCTGTGCTTAGGCCAGCCAGAGCACCCCCTCAGGGACTCTCCACAGTTTCCAGGACCCCCCATATCCTAACTTGACTACTCTGGGCACAGATTTGTCCCCAGACTGTAAGGGCAGATTTGGGGCCACCTCAGCCTCCCCTTCTGCTGAATCAGGGGATGGGTAAGTTCAGAAAAGTTGAGCTACTTGCTAATATCGTAGTACATGGGGGCAGGGCAGGGCTTCCTGTTTGCCAGGTCAAGGGTGGGTTTTACACTCTCCTAAGTTTTGCTCATTAGTGAATGAATAAGTGAAGGAATAAAAGTGAGAAATATTGAAGGGCATGAATGAGAAGAGGGAGGAAGGAATGAGTGAATGGATGGACACAAATTATTAAACATATAGGGTGGCAAGGACATAGCACGACTGGGGAGATGGCTCCGTGGCTAAGAGTGCAAATTGCTCTTGTAGAGGAACCAAGTTCAGTTCCCAGCACCCACATTGGACTGCTCACAACCACTTGTCATTTTAGCTCCAGGGGATCTGACACCTATGGTTTCCATGGATACCTATACTCATGTGCACCACCCACTCACACATACACACTCACACATGTAGACATACAGACAGACACAGACACACACAGGCATGTGCACACACAGACATGTACAGACACATAGACATACACACAGATACACATGAACATACACAATACACAGACCCACACAAAAACACATGGAGAGATACATAGACACACATAGACATACAGGCATACACAGACATACAGGCACACTCACAGAAACAGACACACAGACATACAAACAGAGAGACATATATAGACGTATAAACACACACACAGATACACACAGACATACAAGCACACATATACAGAGAGACATAGACGTATAAACACACACAGATGCACACAGACATACAAGCACACATATACAAACAGAGAGACATACATAGACGTGTAAACACACACAGATACACACAGACACACACACAAAAGTCTTTGTAGCTTGACCTCCTGTCTCTCAATTTCTGGCACACCCAAGTCCCTGGGAAGTGCTGGGAGAAGGCTCAGAAATACCAGGGGCCTTTTTGAGATCATTTTAGGATTTTTCTTTGAGACAGGGTCTCACTATGCAGCTCTGGCTGTCCTGAAACTCACTATGTAGACTAGGTTGGCCTCAGACTCACAGAGATCCACCTGCTTTGACTCCTGAGTGTGGGTATTCAAGACGTACAGCATCATCTCTGGCTACCTAAGGATCTTTGAAAGTTATGCGGGTGCTGGAGGGATGGCTCTGTGGTTAGGAGGACTTGCTGGTCTTGCAGAGGACACAAGCTCATTTTTCATGCTCATTTCGGGTGACTCACAACCATCTGTCATTCCAGCTGTGGGTGGTCTGTATGACACTTTCTTGTGGCCTCTGCAGGTACCCATACACACATGTGCACACACACATAAATGATAAATATTTTAAATATAAATAAAAATTGTGTGCGAGTGTGAATGTTTACATGAATATGGTACTCAAGGAGGCCAGAAGAGGACACTGGATCCTCCCCTGGAACCCACCTGCTGCGGGTGCTGCCTACCAACTGCACTGGGGTCTTCTGGGAGAGCAGTGTGCTCTCTTAACCGCTGAGCCATCTCTCCAGCCCCCAGCTTTAGCATTTGAAAGTATTTTTATTACATTTTATTTCTTGTGTTCGGGTCCATGCCATGGCATATAAGTGGCGGTCAGAGGAAAGCTGCAGGCCTGCCTCAGGCTGTTAGGCTTGGTGGCTGCACCTTTACACTCCGAGCCATCCCACAAGCCCCACACTTCAGGATTTTAAATGCCAATAAATATATCGATGTCAAAACAAATGCCCAGTGTCTGCCTAAGGAATGAATGAAAAGCCAATGATCTGGGAATCAGGAGAGTGGAGGGGCAGAGGGTGAGGTGAAGGGGGGGCATGGTTGCCTCATCCAAGAAGCCAGATGGCTTGAGGGTCTGGGTCCTGAAAAGTGGCAGTTATGGGGCACATGTAGAGGCTCTGAGCCTTGGCATACAAGGGAATTACATGGTTAATAATCTGAACATTTGCACCATCCAGTATTAGTTCGAAAAAATGAATGCTAATGACTGGGGTATGACTTCTATTTCTCGTGTCCCTGTCCTCTGCCTGCTCCAGGCTACGACTTCCCAGCCGTCCTGCGCTGGTTTGCCGAGCGCGTGGACCTCATCATCCTGCTCTTCGACGCCCACAAGTTGGAAATTTCCGATGAGTTCTCAGAGGCCATCGATGCCTTGCGTGGACACGAGGACAAGATCCGCGTGGTACTCAACAAGGCGGACATGGTGGAGACACAGCAGCTGATGCGTGTCTACGGAGCACTCATGTGGGCGCTGGGAAAGGTGGTGGGCACGCCCGAGGTCCTGCGCGTCTACATCGGCTCCTTCTGGTCCCAGCCGCTCCTTGTGCCAGACAACAGACATCTCTTCGAGCTGGAGGAACAGGACCTCTTCCGTGACATCCAAGGTCTACCGCGCCATGCGGCATTGCGCAAGCTCAACGACCTAGTGAAGAGGGCGCGTCTAGTGCGGGTGAGCAGGGCAGGCTGGGGCCCAGGAGGACTTGGGAAAGTTGAGGGAAGATTGAAAGGGAGATCAGGAGATGGGGAAGGTAAGCTGCAAGAGTACTAAAGGAGGCTGAGGAAGACTTAGGGGAACTGGGGAGGACTTCGGGAGGCTATGGAGGATTGATGGAGTCACAGGAGACCTAAATTGGAGAGGTCTTGAAGTCGCGGGACAGACTTTTCTTTCTTCTCTGCTTGTGCAGCTAATTCGCACCACCTAGCTCCCAGATTAGTTAATTCTCCTGATGGGTTGATCTAGTGCTTGAAGAAGGAAGTCCTGTGTGGAGGGTCCCTTTTCTACCATTGCCCTGAGTTGGCATCTTTCCCTGTCTGTCTCCATCCTATCGCCGGCCTCCTTTCCCTCCTTCCATCCCACTGAACAGAAGCCGAGTCCTCTCGTTGGCTGTCTTAGTTACTTTTCTATAGCTGTGAAGAGACACCATAACCAAGGTAATTTATAAAGAAACGCTATTGGTGTGGTGGTTCCAGAGGGTTAGAGAGTCCATGACCGTCATGGTGGGGAGCGTGACGGCAGGCAGGCAGGCAGGCAGGCATGGTGCTGGAGCAATAGCTGAGAGTCTCTGTCAGCACAAGGCACCGAGAGAGCAAACTGGGGATGCTGTGGCCTTTTTAAATCTCAAAGCCCACCCCTAATGGCATACCTGGCCAGGTGATGGTGGCACTCTCCTTTAATCCCAGCATTTGGGAGGCAGAGGCAGGCAGATCTCTGTGAGTTTGAGGCCAGCCTGGTCTACAAAGCGAGTTCCAGGACAGTCAAGATTGTTACACAGATAAACCCTGCCTTGAACCCCTCTCCCCCCCAAAACCAGAAACTAAACAACTCCTACTGGCGTACCTACTCCAAAAAGGCTAAACTTCTTTTTTTTTTAAATTTATTTATTTATTATGTGTACAACATTCTGCTTCCCACACACCAGAAAAGGGCGCCAGATCTCATTACAGATGGTTGTGAGCCATCATGTGGTTGCTGGGAATTGAACTCAGGACCTCTGGAAGAGCAGTCAGTGCTCTTAACCTCTGAGCCATCTCTCCAGCCCCAAGGCTAAACTTCTTAATCCTTCCCAAAGAATTTTATTTATTTTTTTATTTTATTTATTTATTTTTTAAATATTTATTTATTTATTATGTATACAATATTCTGCCTGTGTGTATGCCTGCAGGCCAGAAGAGGGCACCAGACCCCATTACAGATGGTTGTGAGCCACCATGTGGTTGCTGGGAATTGAACTCATGACCTTTGGAAGAGCAGGCAATGCTCTTAACCTCTGAGCCATCTCTCCAGCCCCCCCCCCAAAGAATTTTATAAACTGGGAACCAAGTATTCAAATATTTGAGCCTCTGAAAGTCATTTTCATTCAAATCACCACAGCTGCTCACTTCTTCCCCTTACCTCCTCACCTCCACTCTCTCCCTCAGCCGCTGCACAACATACTGGCCACCTCAGTCCTACTCCGGGGCCTTTGTACTCTCTGTTTGCTCTTCCTGGCAGCCTTCTCTTCTCCGACTGTTCATATGGCTCACTCAATGCCACCTTCTCAGGAAGGTGGCCCTCTCTTAATGACCATACCTACTCCAGATTTACCCTTTATCATGTCGTGACCCCTTCAGTGTCGTCACCTCCTGTGAGCCTGTCAGGGCCCCTGTTCTGCCTCCTCAACTCCGTACTTAAGTGCTGCAGAACCTGGAATCTTAGGATTCCTTCACTGAGTGTCCCTAGCCCCTGGGCTTGAATTGCTCTGTAAATATTTATGGAATGAATGACACTGGGCAGCACCTCAGCTTGAACAAAGTCACTCCTGTGCCTAGCCCTCTGCTGGGACTTGCTGGAGATGCAGCAATGGCCGAGGTTGCTTGGCCTTGCTCAGGGGGGTTCCAAGGTCTGAATATCCAAGGCAGTCTTAAGGCTCACCCTTTGCTGGGGGAAGAAAAGAGACCTATCCCACAGCTGTGATAGCCAACCAAGGTCCAGTCTCAGGGGTGGAGTCAGGAAGGCTTCTTAGAGGAGAGGGCATCAGAGGGAATACGGTGAGACCGGGGACTGCCGATCCCGTCGGCTACATTAAGACTCTTGTGCTTTGTTTAAGGGCACCAGGGAAACGAGGAACGGTTTGGAGCAGGATGACGGGGTTGCACTCAAAGCTGCCTTCTGGAAGGCGGAGTCAGGTCTAGGAAGGACTGAGGGGGTTGGAGGACACAGCCTGTTTCAGGCTGGGCCTCAGAGAGGAAGAAGAGGGCAAGGGCTTTGCTTTCAGAGCCAGAGATGGAACGGAGCATTCACAGGGGAGGCCGCCAGGGTGGAGGTGGGGCAGGAAGCTGGCAGGAGAAGAGGCCACGAAGGTTCTAGGTGGTAAAGGCATCTGAGGTGTGGTTTAAAAGGAGCTGGAGAGGAGTGAATCACCGCTTCCAACCCCACCGCAGGAATCCGCTTTGGAAGGGAGCACTAGGTACCCAAGGCAGAGTCTGTCCCAGGAGGCCAGAGCTGTCCCTTTAGTCACTGTATCCCCATCAGTTTCTTCCTTTTTCAATTATTTCCTCTTGTTCATACTCTTTCCCTAGTCTTCTCTCTTTTCCCACCTCTCTCTCCATCTTTCTCAGTACCCCTTGGCTCACCCTTACTCCTCGTTGGGAAACAGAAGCCAAACCTGGGGTCCCGCGGCACAGGGACCAAGGGGCCGGGCCGGACACCTGGCGCCCTAGCTAGGCGGGAGGTGGCTCCGGAAACCCGGGACAAACCCCGGAGTCCGACCCGCTCCCCGGCCCAGCCCGCACCGCCCCCTTATCTCTTCCTGCCACCTTCCCATACTTCCTCTCTGGAAAAGCCATCAGCGCTCCCGCTTGCCTTGGCGACCGGCCCCCAGCCACGGTCCTCAGCCAGGGTCCTCACAGACCAGGCCCCACCCCTTTGGGCTGCCCTAGAAGGCCACTCTCCTGGAGTAGTAAACAAGCCACGCCTCTCCCATTGCCCGCCCTCGCAGGCAATACCTCTTTACATTGGTCGGTCCTCGTATGTCACGCCCTTTTTCATTGTACCTAACAGGTACAGCAAGCTACAATTGATTTGCCCAAACAGGACACACCCCTCCCCAATAGACCATCCTCAGGCCACGCCCCTCCTATTTGACCGCACAGGTCAAAAGCCTCCCTATTAACACACTCTAGGAGGCCACACCTCCTCCTCACTGACGCATTCTCACTGGCTGCGTCCCCACACTCCTGCCCCATTGGCCCACTCTGGCAGGCCTCCGCCCTTCCCAAGTGGCTCGCTGTCTCAAATCCTACTCTTCCCTAACCATTTCAGCCCCTCGCCTCACTGCCTTTTCCGGCAAGCCCTGCTCTTCCTTACTGGCTTTCTCTGCTCAACCACGCAACTTCTCCGTTGACTCCCGGTATCAGGCGGTGACTTTCATATTGACCACACCCCTACTCTTGAGTGGCCTCTCAAAAATGTAGGTTATGCTTTCCTCTGGTCCTGCAAGCTCACGCTTAGTTTCCCAGTGCCTTGCTCAGTGCCCGGGATCCTAGTCTTCAGGGTTGGCTCTGATCAAACTTCATGATGCCATCCCACTTCGTGGGCACATCCTCGCCCACACACCCTTCACAAATGACCCAGACCCCTGTCACCAATAACAGCACACATGGCTTTAACCTCCCTTGAGTGCTCTCCTTCAGTGGCAAAAGACCGTTAAGGGCTCTCAGAAATGTAACTTGATGCTAACCAAAAGGCCAAGAAGGCTCAGTAAGGGTTCTTCGTAAACCACTCCCTTAACTCAGTTCATGTCTGTACAAGGCAGGGTGCGCATGAATTCTCTGGCTCTGCCCCTTGGTGGAAGTGTAAGCCACTAGAAGGGGTGATTCCAGAATGCTATAATGCTTGTGGCTACAATCTGAGAAGAGTTGGTTCTTCTATTACTGTTGGTTTTTTGTTTGCTTGTTTTATTTTATTGTGTGTGAGCATGATATGTGTGTCATGCATTCACGTGCCACATTCTTTTTTTTTTTTTTTTTTTTTTGGTTTTTCGAGACAGGGTTTCTCTGTGGTTTTGGAGCCTGTCCTGGAACTAGCTCTTGTAGACCAGGCTGGTCTCGAACTCACAGGATCCGCCTGCCTCTGCCTCTCGAGTGCTGGGATTAAAGGCGTGCGCCACCACCGCCCGGCTCGTGCCACATTCTATATATTAAGGCCGGAGGACAATTTATGTCAGTTCTCTCCTTCCATCATGTGGGACCCACTCAGGCAGCAAGCACCTTTACCCTTGCCCATTCACATCACCCCACATCTCCAGCCTTATTTTGTCTCCATCTGACATGCATATTCAGTGATGGAGCTGCCCGTAGACAGCAGACATGCCTGCGGTCATCATTCTGCCATTCTCACTCACGTTTCAATAACTTACGACAATGTGGTTCAAAGGTTCTCAAGTTCAGTGGTTTATCCCACAACGATTTCCTGAGTGACACTGTGCATATTGTCCCAGGACTGCAGAGGAAACAGACAAGGCCTGAGCTGGCAGAGCTTGTAGTTTGATGGAGGGAAACAGAGCAGTCAGATAAAATAATGATGACTCAGCTGGACTGTGAAGAAGACGAAGGGCCTGGAGATAATCAGATGGCAGTGATAAGGACACTTGGTTTTCATGGTCCGTGGGGAGGCTGGGACAGAGCTCCTGGTAGAGAGCATGGTCATATGCAAAGGCCCTGGGTAGGGGGACGAGTTCGTGTGCTGGTCAGCGAATGCTGGTGAGCAGTGTATGCAGGGGAAAGATGGGAGAGTACAGCACGTGGGTGAAGCTGCAGGGGCCAGTCAGTGGGGCTCTTAGGAATTATTGGGGGGTGTCTGGAGAGATGCTCAGCAGTTAAGAGCTCTGATTGCTCTTCTAGAGAATCCAGGTTTAATTCTCAGCACCCACAATTATCTCTAACTCTAGCTCCCGTGATTCTGATGCCCTCTTCTGGCCTCTCTGGGTACTGCACACACATTGTGCTCAGACACAAAACACCCAAACACATTTAAAAGATTTTAAAATGCAATCAACAAATTGAGGTCTTTCTAACCTCAGCATTTGGGAGCTGGAGACAGGAGGATTGCTAGTTGGAGTCCAACTGGACTACGTAAGGATTCTTAAGAAACCAAAGTGTCGGGGTTGGAGAGATGGCTCAGCGGTTAAGAGCATTGCCTGCTCTTCCAAAGGTCCTGAGTTCAATTCCCAGCTGGACAGATGGCTCACAACCATCTGTAATGAGGTCTGGTGCCCTCTTCTGGCCTTCATATACACAGAAAGAATATTGTGTGAGCTAGGCACAGCTGAGGACAACTCATTCTGGGCTGAGCCCAAGTGCCTTGGAGGGCCTCAGGCTGTGGAACTAGGTAGGAATGTGACAGGAGAGAGGCAAGCCCCAGCTCTGGGCTGGTATTTGGGTGAGGCCAGCTTGCAGGAGCTTAAAGCTGGGAGTGGCTGAGATGGCTTAGCAGAGAGGGGAGCTTAGGTTGAACCCCACTAGATAGAACAGAAGGGTTCATCTACCTGTGACATATAAGAAAAGGAGGTTCCAGCCAGACATGAGGCAGGAGGGTGGTTGTAAGTTTGAATCCAGCCTGGGGTATAGAGTTCAACCTTGTATCAAAAAGCCCAAGAGGAGAGCTGTGCATAGTGACCCGCACTTGTCATCCCTGCACTCAGGAGGCAGAAGCAGGAGGACCAGGTGCTCAGGGCCAGTCTGTGTTACACGAGACCCTGCCTCAGAGAAAGGAATGCAGGTTCTCAGGCCCTGCCCAGCCCCAGTCTCCTCCTGGTGACTGTGCTGTAGGCTCAGATGTGAATGCTGTTCTGCAGGTGCATGCTTACATCATCAGCTACCTGAAGAAAGAGATGCCCTCGGTGTTCGGGAAGGAAAACAAGAAGAAGCAGCTGATCCTCAAGCTGCCTGTCATCTTCGCCAAGATCCAGCTAGAGCACCACATCTCCCCTGGGGATTTCCCTGACTGCCAGAAGATGCAGGTGGGGAGCTGCCCCAGACAGGGTGGCAGGGTGTTGATGAGAGTCCCCATCCTGAGATGGAGCCTGGAAGGCTGGAGGGCTGGATGCCATTTTCATCCAGCAGAACCCGGCCTTATGAGTTAGGGTAACAGAATGGGGAGAAAACCCATAGTAACAGTTAACATGGAAAGTTACTTTCTTTCTCTTGAAGACCCTAGGGTATACTCGGGGTGGAAGGGCAGCTTGCTGCTTGTAGAGCCAGGGATCTACTATGTTTCCCATGCTTGCCCATGGTATTAATGGCTGCAGGAACTCCAGTCATTGTGTTTGCATTTCAGTCAGGGGGGTGGGGGGGGGTCAGCAGCTCAGAGCTTAAGAGCAGTTACTACCCTTGCAGGTGTCCTGGGTTCCTTTCCTTGCACCCACATGGCAGTTCACAACTATGTATAACTCCAGTTCCAGGGGATCCAATGCCCTCTTCTGATTTCAATGGGCACACACTCACACATAAAATCCAAATAAATATTTTAGCACAAGAAGAGGAAGAGGAACTAGGCAAGATCCTGTACACCTGCAATCTAAGCAAGGTAGAGAGACAGGAGGATCAGAAACTCAAAGAAGCTTTAGTTACTGTAGTTCAAGGCCAGCCTGGCTACTTATGACCCTATCTTTTTTTGTTTGGTTGGTTTGTCTTTGTTTTTTGAGACAGGGTTTCTCTGTGTAGCTTTGCTGCCTCTGCCTCCCACGTGCTGGGATTAAAGGTGTGTGCCACCACTGCCTGGCATGTAACCCTATCTTTAAAGGGGGAGGGGTAGATGAATACAGCCTCTGTCTTTAAGGACACTATATTTTACTTTGAAGGAAATGGTCCAAGCTGTGCTGTCCAATATGGTAGTCACTTATCATATTAAAGCCGAGTTATAGTCAGGCATATTGACTCATGCCTATTAATCTTAGCACTAGGCTTGGAAGTCAAAGACAGGATGATCAGAAATTCAAGGCCAGCCTAAGTTACACAGAAAGTTCTAGGCCAGTCTGAGCTGCATAGTCAGACCCTATCTTAAAAAAAGAGGTCTGTGTGTGGGGACTCTAGTGGGGTGGCTCAGTGGTTAAGAACATTGACTGCTGCCGGGCGGTGGTGGCGCATGCCTTTAATCCCAGCACTCGGGAGGCAGAGGCAGGCGGATCTCTGTGAGTTCGAGACCAGCCTGGTCTACAGAGCTAGTTCCAGGACAGGCTCCAAAACCACAGAGAAACCCTGTCTCGAAAAACAAAAAAACAAACAAACAAAAAAAACAAACAAAACAAAACAAAACAAAAAGAATATTGACTGCTCTTTCAGAGGACTCGGGTTCAATTCTTAGCACCACACAAGGTGGCTCAACCATCTGTAACTCCAGTTCTAGGGGCTACAAGACCCTCTCTGGGCCTCTGCGGACTCCCAAATGCATGTGGTGCACATGAACTCATGTACACACACACACACAAACACAACAATAATGAATTTAAAAAGTACTCGGGCCAGGCGGTGGTGGCACACACCTTTAATCCTGGCACTTGAGAGGCAGAGACAGGCGGGTATCTGAGTTCAAGACTGAGTGCTGGGATTAAAGACATGCACCACCGATGCCTGGCCCATCCTTTCTTACACCATGAGTTGAAGGTAGCCTGGGTTAAACAAGACCCTTACTCAAAGTGGGAAAAAAGTAAAACAGGACAGGGCTCATTAGTAAGAGAGTCCCTGCCTAGTAGTGAGGGATAAGGGCATGACCTTGCGATGGTGCCCCCTGACATCTAGCTTCTCCATTCCGCCCCCCCCCCCGCCCCAGGAGCTGTTGATGGCACATGACTTCACTAAGTTCCACTCCTTGAAGCCGAAGCTGCTGGAGGCTCTGGATGAGATGCTGACACACGACATTGCTAAGCTTATGCCGCTGCTTCGGCAGGAGGAGCTGGAGAGTGTGGAGGTTGGCGTGCAGGGTGGTGCGTTTGAGGGCACCCACATGGGCCCCTTCGTGGAGCGGGGCCCTGACGAGGCACTGGAGGATGGCGAGGAGGGCTCAGAAGATGATGCCGAATGGGTGGTGACCAAGGACAAGTCCAAATACGACGAAATCTTCTATAACTTGGCGCCTGCCGATGGCAAGCTGAGTGGTTCCAAGGCCAAAACCTGGATGGTAGGCACCAAGCTTCCCAACTCTGTGTTGGGGCGGATCTGGAAGCTGAGCGATGTTGACCGAGATGGCATGCTGGATGATGAGGAGTTCGCCCTGGCCAGCCATCTCATCGAGGCCAAGCTCGAGGGCCACGGGCTACCCACCAACCTGCCCCGCCGCCTGGTGCCGCCTTCCAAGCGACGCCAGAAGGGCTCTGCTGAGTGAGACAGCGCGATTGATGGTCCTCCCTCCCACTCTGCCCTGCTGTGGCTCCCCAGCTCCAGTTGGCTACACGGCTACACGCAGATCCCTGCTCTGGCCCACTCACCCTCTCTGCCCACCCTTCCTGGCTGTAAGGACTTGAGGGGGACTACTCCCCCACACCAGATATTCAGCCAAAGCACTTATAGGGGACCAGAGGTAGTGACAAACCTTCTCTGTCCCATCCTTCACACCTCCACCCTCACATACACAAGGCCTTTCATAGAGAAACACACAGACATCTATCTATCATTCATATAGAGACTTTTTTCCCTTTTATTATTATTTTTTAAACAATGTCTCAGATAGCCCAGGATACCCCTGAACTTCCTATGCAGCTGAGGATGACCTGGATATTTCATCTTCCTGGTCTATGCAGTGCTGGGGTGTGAACACAGGGTCTCCTGCAAGCTAGGCAAGCGCTCTGTCAACTGAGGTATGTCTGCAGCCCCATCGGATATTTATTGAGCACTTACTGTATGCCGGGCCCTGGTGGAACAGACTCTCAGGAGTGTGACATCTTCATAGTCACACAAATACTGATACCAGCAAGACCCCTTGTCCCTTTTTATAGGTAAGCAGCTCCTTTTACTCAGACATGCTAGAGCTCCCTACTCTATTATGTCTTCAGGTCTTGGGACCATTGGGGGCTCAGAGGAAGACACCTGACCTCCTCCTTCCTCATATGGACCCATTTCTGTCACTTTCTTCCCACAACATTGAACCCTGAACACACCCTTTTCACAAAGATTCTGCAGCAGATTAAAAACAACTTCCCAGCTCCTTCAAGGATGGTTTGCATCCTCTGCCCGGTGCCCCCATGTGCCCAGTGCTGGGGACCCCAGTAGCGGGTCCCTCTTTCCACCTTCAGGTCCCTACCAAAGACAGAGGCCCCAGGGGTGCCAGGCACTTTACTGAAGGCAGAGTTCTCACGGGTATTCTGGGGTTGGGAATTCTTGGTGCTATAACCTTTCCTCCTCCTTACAGGGACCCCCATGCCTGCTCTCAACACCCCTGGTGGGGGACATCATGGAGAAGATGGGGGCAGCTGGAAGGGGCTGGGAACCCAAGAGTGACCCCCACAGGGCCAATAAAGCTAAGACTGCTGCTTGTTTCACTGTCAGGCTATTTTGGGGCGGAAGACCCCTAGGGAAGAGGTGCGTGGGGGGACCGTTCTGGCTCACAAGGGCGGTGCAGCCTGTGACTCAACACTGCGCTGACTCAGTCTCAGGCTGCGGGCCAGCCCTGCATATTTTCCAAAGAAAAGTTACTCAGGGCCCTCCCCACCCCCGGGGACATCCCTCCCTCCCGCCTCAGGGCCTGGGAACCCAGACCTGGGCGTGGACCTGTGCCAGTTTGGGTACAACACGCCCTTCGTCCCCAAAGCGCCCTCCAGCGCGCACTGACACGATGCAAGTGCATTAGAGCAGATCTTGCAGCCCGAAACCACCGGGTCTTGGGGGAGGAGGGATTAGTGTCTGAATGCACAAGGCTCACGCCCGGCCCACACCCTCCGCGTCCAGGACACGCTGGCCTGGAGAGCCTCCCGCCCACGCTCAAGTCCCGCTCTGCGGCCAGGGACGCCCTCTGGCGTAATCAAGCGGAAAGGCGGTCAGTGACTCAGTCCAGGCCATCATCTCAACACCCTGCGAGCTCCACTGTGTGACCCTGGCGCGATGTGTTCCCTCCCTGTGTCTTTTTCCTTAAGAGTCCAGTATAGTGGTCCTTTGTAATCCCAGGCAGCAGGCCAGACTGAGCCTGTCTTGGAGGGGAAAAAAAAGTCCTGTGGTATGGCTGGGGCTCAATGTTACCAGTGCCTGCCCTTCCTGCACCGCACAGGGCTGTTTCCACTCTCAGCACAACGGGAGGAAAAAAATCTTTGTAATACTTTGTAGACCCCTTCAGTTGACTACTATTTCCCAGGGGCTCCTGGGAGGGTGAGGTGGGGGTGGAGGCAGCGGCAGTAGCTCATTCAGATGCTAGGCATGACCTTAAGTACTTTAGATGTATTAACTTTTATCTTCAGAATAACAGCATTATTACTCCTGTTTTACAGCCAAGAAAACTAAGGCATTGTATAGTATCAAGCCCGAGAGCAATGATTCTGAGTCCCCTCCTAAGTCTGTAAATAACGTATGCAACTAACATTGTTCTAATATCACATTCTGTGTCCAACTTTCACCTTCCTAAAGGACTTCTATTGATTTCCAATATTTTAGGATTGGAACTTTTTAAAAGATTCACTTTTTCCATTTATGTGTATGTATGTATTCATGCATGCATGTACACAGGTGTGTGCATTCCAAAGAGCAGAAGTAACAGGCAGTTGTGAGCCACCATGTGGGTCTGGGAACCAGGGTCTTCTGGAAGAGCAGCCAGTGCTTTTAACAGCTAACTCATCTCTCCAGACCACATACTCAGCTTCTTATGTAAGTTCTGGGAATTCAAATTCAGCTCCTCATTGATTGCCCATAAAGCTCTCTTAAGCACATCGAGTCTTCTCCCCAGTCCTTGTTCTTCATTTTGTGATCCCCTAAGTTACTGGAACTCTGCAGTACGGATGGTCCATGATCACGTGATCCTCCCGCCTTGAGTAGATAGGGTTAGAGTCATGACTACCAGATATTTTTTAGTATGTGTGTGTGTGTGTATGTAAGCAAACACGCCCCGCAGCATGCCCTGTGAAGGTTGTGAATAACCTGCTTGCCTTAAGTTGGCTCTTTGCTTCCATCATATGGGTTCTGGGGATTAATCTCAGGCCATCAGATATGTCAGCAACAGCCTTTACCTGAGTCTTCTTGGCAGTCCCATGTCCAGCATCTTCTTTAATAAAGTTAAAGAGAAATTGACCCGACTCCACCCCTATGGTATTACTGTTTGGGGAGGAGTGGTGTCTTTCGGTGGTATATGCGCTCATCAGTTGCCTCTGATCTAGTGACTAACCTTTCACTCATCTCATGCTCATACAAACAATCTTAATAAATCCCGTGTATAATGAAACAAGACATGAGAGACAAGACTGCTGGGAAGAAGAGCGAAGCAGCAGGAGTGGCAAAGGTGTGTGAGAAGGTGATGCAAGGAAAAATGGCCAAGGTAACATATGAAATTTGCCAAAGAATTAAAAACAAATAGCTTGAGCAAAATTTCAGAACAGCAGGAAAGGTATATTGCTCAGAGCGAGACCCAAGAATCTACACAGCCTACTCTCCACAGGTCAGAAATTGCAAGTCCAAGTTGCAAACAATGGAGCTTGGTAGGGTGGCATTAGGCGAGAGCAGAAGGATCAGGAATTGAAGGTCATCTTGTAATACACTGAGAGTTCTTAGCTTTCTTGGAGTACATGTGACCTTTAAAAAAAAATGGGTTGGAGAGATGGTTCAGCGGTTAAGAGCACCGACTGCTCTTCTAGAGGACCAGGGTTCAACTCCTGGTACCCACATGGCAGCTCACAACTGCCTATAACTACAATTCCAGGGGAGGGATCTGACTCCTGTGCACAGAACTACATGCAGGCAAAACACCAATGTACATAAGATGAGAATAAAAAAGTATGGTTTTTCTTTTCTTTTCTTTTCTTTTTTTTTTTTTGGTTATTCGAGACAGGGTTTCTCTGTGGTTTGGAGCTCTGTAGACCAGGCTGGTCTCGAACTCACAGAGATTCACCTGCCTCTGCCTCCCGAGTGCTGGGATTAAAGGCGTGCGCCACCACCGCCCGGCAAAAGTATGGTTTTTCGAGACAGGATTTCTCTGTAGCTTTGGAAGCTGACCCGGAACTAGCTCTTGTAGACCAGGCTGGCCTCGAACTCACAGAGATCCGCTTGGCTCTGCCTCCCAAGTGCTGGGATTAAAAGCGTGCACCACCACTGCCCGGCCGAGAATAAAAATTTAAAAAAGACAAAAGCCTGGAAGAGAAACCATTTATCCTTTACCAAGATAGCCTTCCTCACCTCTTTGTAATACTACACTTTACTAAGATGGCTGCAACAGGAAGTGCGTCATGATATACGTCTAGTGAGTTGCGCACACTCCAAACCGGATATCAGAGTTTGAGTGACCGAGCTCTTCCTTTAAGAAGATGGCGGCGGGAAGTAACAGCGGCGGTGAGAAGCGCGGCTCGAAAAGCCATGCGGACTCTGGCTTCCTTGGGCTGCGGCCCACCTCGGTGGATCCGGCTCTGAGGCGGCGGCGGCGGGGCCCCAGAAACAAGAAACGCGGCTGGAGGAGGCTCGCTGAGGAGCCGCTGGGGCTAGAGGTAGACCAGTTCCTAGACGACGTGCGGCTGCAGGAGCGCACGACCGGGTACGTGGGGCGGGACTTCCGCTAGCTTGGGCTCGCTCATTGCGGCCTGGTACGAGACCGACAGGGAACTTCCGGCTCCGGGAATTTCGGGGTCGAAGACTCACTAGTACTGTCTTTAATAAAGTTTACAGAAATTCCAACAAAGTTTAAATGTCTTTTAGGCTTGTTTTTAAATTTTGACACAGGGCCTCTCCGGGCCGCTCTAGATGGCCTGACAGTGTGTAGACATACCAAGCTCCAGTTGTTTCCCTGGATCCCAGGGTTTTAGGAGGTGTTGGAATGGACCCAGAGAATTGGCCCCACCTTAGGAGGGTCTTTGTCTTCCCAGCATTATATTAGATAATGGTTTGCATTTTTATCCTTCAGTGGCTTGTTGGCCGAGGCACCAAATGAGAAGCTCTTCTTCGTGGACACTGGATCCAAGAAAAAAGGTAAGGAGTGCGTTTGTGATCTTGTGTGAGTCTTGCATCACAAGAGATCTATATTGACGCCATTATTTAAAAAGCCAGCATTTTGGGGGAATGTGGTGGCACTTGGGAGATAGAGGCAGGGGGTTGCCTTGGTTTAAGACCAGCCTGGTTGCTGGTCGGTGGTTCTGCAGGCCTTTAATCCCACACTTGGGAGGCAGAGGCAGGTGAATTTCTGTGAGTTCGAGGCCAGCCTGGTCTACAGAGCAAGTTCCAGGATAGGCTCCAAAGCTACAGAGAAACTCTGTCTTGAAAAACCAAAAAGAAAAGAAAAGCAATCTTCTTGTTTGTTTTTTTCTCTCAGTTCTGGAGATTGAACCCAGGCCTCACACGTGGCTAGGCAAATATCAGTGAGCTGTATCCCTCAGCCCCTTGTTTAAAAGGGCATGATGGCAGGTGTGCCAATCCACCCCTCTGATCCCAGCACTTGGGAGGCAGAGGCAGCCAGGACTACACAGTGAGATCTGCTTTAGCCAGTAGGTAGGAAACGTGTCTTGACAAACTGGCCCTACTCTGTAAGGAACTTGGTTTTGGACCTGCTGAGACACCAAGACAAGGGCAAGTTAGGGATTGCTTTGATGATTAATTGGGGTTTTCACCAGTGTGGCAGAAAAACACTCAGAAGTGATTCAGCAGGCACTGAAAACAAGCTGGTGCCTGGCCAACCAGGGTAGCCAGTGGCTTTGCAGAGCAAGCTGGGCGTTTCGCTAGCAAATATTCACAACGTGAGTCAGAAGATCCTTTTAGGGAAGTGCATGGGGGCACAGGAACTTTTTAAACTCACTTTTACATTAGCATATAACGAAATGGGCTTCATGATGACTTAATGTCACCGTACTTTATTCTCGTTTACTCCCTTCCCCGCTACCCTCCCTATCTTCTTTAGTGGGTTCCCTTCTGATAGTCCCCCCTTTTGTTTTCTGTCTAAAAAATTTAACAAATTTATTTATGTATATGAGTGGTTTGCCTACATGTATATGTATGGCACATGTGTGCCTGGTGCCCTAGAGATCAAAAGAGAGCATCAGATCTTCTGCAGCTGGAGTTAGAGACAGTTGTGAGCCTCCATGGGAGTACTAGGAACACACACACACACCTTCACCTGCAAATACTGGGTGTGTATGACTGCTAAACCATCTTAACATCTTTCTGATCTCTTCCCCGTCCCACAGTTTCCTTTCTGATTTTGTGACAGGTGGGAGTTGGTTTGGTTTGTTTGTTTGTTTGTTTTTCTTTCTTGGTACAAGGTTTTAGTATTCAGTCTCGTTGGCCTGGAACTTGTAGGTCTTGAACTCACCAAAATCTGTCTCTGTTGGAATTAAAGGCGTGTACCGCCACAGCCAGGCCAATGCATGTAGTTTTAAATCTAGGTTCTACATATAAGGGAAAACATGGTGTTTATCTTTCTGAATCTGGCTTATTTATGCTTAACTAAGTGATTTCTAGGTTTGTTTTTGTTTTGAAACAAGATCTCACTCCGTACCCAAACTAGCTAAAGGGTCACTGTGTAGCGTGAGCTGCCCTACAATTCACATCCTCTTCTCAGCCTCCCAAGTACTAGGATTACAGGTAGGAGTCAACGGGCCAAGCTACAAAGGTTTTTTTAAATTTTATTTTATTTTGTTTTTGAGATAGGATTTCTCTGTGTAACAGCTCTGATTGTCCTAGAACTCTCTTCGTGACCAACTTGGTTTTGAACTCACAGAGAACTGCCTGTTCCTGCCTCCCTAGTGCTGGGTTTAAAAGTGTGAGCCACTACCACCCGGCTGAAGCTACAAAGTTTTATCCCTAAAGAAAATTTTTGTTTTTACATTTATTCTGTGTGGTTTGTTTGTTTGTTTGTTTTTTAAGATATTTATTTATTTATTATGTATACAGTGTTCTGTATGTGTGTACGTCTGCAGGCCAGAAGAGGGCACCAGACCTCATTACAGATGGTTGTGAGCCACCATGTGGTTGCTGGGAATTGAACTCAGGACCTTTGGAAGAGCAGGCAATGCTCTTAACCGCTGAGCCGTCTCTCCAGCCCAATATTCTGTGTGTTTTCGTGCATGTGTCATAACACACATATTGTCAAAAGACAACATGTAGGAATCAGCTCTCCTTCTACCCTGTTGGTTCCAGGGATTGAAGTCATGTTGCCAGGCTTGGTGGCAAGAACCTTTCACTGAGCCGCCTTCCAGTCCGGCACTCAGTTTTTCATGCCGTCTTGCTGTTACTGTTACTATTGGCAGTGCTGTGACGGACCCCAGGGCCGTGTGCTCCTCAGGCGCTCTGCCACTGCTACATACCACCCCCTGGTAATTTGTGCAGTTAGGTTCTCTCTGTTTAGCTCAGGCTGGCCAAAGACTCAATCCTCCTGCCTTAGTCCCCAGAGTTTAGTATTTCAGGTAATACACCACCGATACGTGGTCTCCTTAGTGTGCTCCATAGTAGAATATTTTTTTTTTTTTTTTTAAGACAGGGTTTCTCTGTAGTTTTGGAGCCTATCCTGGAACTCACTCTGTGGACCAGCTTGGCCCCGAACTCGCAGAGATCCACCTGCCTCTGCCTCCTGAGTGCTGGGATTAAAGGCTAGCAGTAGAATTCTTCCTTTACCTGATGGCCTTTGGAAGTAGAAAGCAAGAGTGCTGAGAGGTTCTTCTTGAGTCTCAGTGCCCCTGGATGCCTGCCCTCTTCCCTGTTAGTTCTGAGGTCCTTTCCCTACTGTGTCTCTGAGTCCCTCCAGATGGGTCTGTGGGGACTTAGTCCCCATCACGAGGCCTGCCTCTTGCTGACCTTGGCCCTGGGTGGGTCAGATCTGGGCTTCTGGAATCTTCCCTGTGGGTGAACAAGAACAGTCTGGGAATTAGGTTATGTGCTGGATAGTCTGGGCTGCAGGCTTCCCAGCCCCATTTGAGCTGAAGTCAGGGATTGGTTTATGAAGATGCGGAGGCCTAAGGTGAGGATTGTTCTCTGCTGCAGAACGGAGCAAGAAGAGGACCTGGGTCCAGAAGAAGTCACAACGTCTCCAGAAACCCTTACGGGTTGACCTTACCCTTGAGAATCAGTCTAAGATCCCCGCTCCCAAAGAGTGAGTCCCTCCGGCTCTGGGCCCTAAAGACTCTGTGCAGGAAGGTGGGGTGATGGTGGCAGTTGGGAGGCCACTGGGTCTCTGGAGAGTGTCTTAGAGGATTCAGCCCTAGTACCAAGGCAACAGGGTAGCTTGGACCAGCTAGGGGCTGTTGGGTAGAGAGGCTCCAGGGCACAGGAGATACGGGCTTAGTGTCTGTCATAAAAGAGAATAGGCTAGCAGGCTAGGCTGCCCTGAGGTGGAGTGTGGGAGATGTGATATTCTGAAAGCTCAGATCCACTTGAAGTAGTGGGCATGAGGTGTGTGTTGAGCCATTTCACAAGGAGACAACTCTGAGGTAGACAAGAGAAAGGCTGCTGAGGCAGGAAGAGCCACTGCTCAGCTGTCACCTTATCAGATGCCACTCTCCCCTTACCCAGCATCCTCGCACACCAGGTCCCCAATGCCAAGAAGCTCAGGCGAAAGAAGGAGCTATGGGAGAAACTGGCAAAGCAGGGAGAGCTGCCCAGGGAGGTGCGCAAGGCACAGGCCCGGCTCCTCAGCCCTCCTGCACCAAAGGTCAAACCTGGACCACAAGACATCGTTGAGCGGCCCTTCTATGACCTCTGGAACCCAAACAGTGAGTGATTCTGTTCTGATTTGTATACTGTATACATATTGTATACTGTTCAAGAATATGGCAGCCAAGGGCATACACTACATGTGTTGGTGTGACAGTCTTCCAACAGGGATCTGAGGTCCTCAATGCCACCCTTTTCTGCTTGTGGGGGCTTCCACCTCAGCCTTCTATCTTCCCCCACTTCCCAGATCCCACCTAGATGTGGTTTGAGGCCACGGGGGTCTGAGCATCATCCCTGGCCTGGATTTCAGTGTGATTTTTCGCAGTGCAGAGGGTCCCTGGAGAAAGCCCGCTGCAGTTACTCTCTCTCCGCAGACCCTCTGGACAAGCCATTGGTTGGTCAAGATGAATTTTTTCTGGAGCAGACCAAGAAGAAAGGCGTGAGGGTGAGTTTGCACAGGCAGGCAGTGGGTTAGGGAGGGTAGCTCCTAGGTGATCTCCATCCCCACCTCCGAGCCTGTCATCCTAGTGACCTGTGTCTCTGTCGTAGCTCCCCTGGTTGACTCACCTCGGGAAGGTAGCCTCACTTGAGCCTCCGTTCCTTCCTCTAAGTGTAGAGTGTGGGTGACAGCCTGCTTAGGACAGCTGGGGAGGTGCAGGTTAAAGAAGCAATGCCTGAAAACTGCTGGCACTGTGGGTTGGAGGTTGCTTTGTGGCCGTCTCTTGAGCTCTGGAGCCAGATGCTGTGTTGTCTCAGCAATATTGGGGTGGTACTTACACAGCTCCCTGAGGGACTGGAGGAAACCTCATCCTTTATATCCGTGTGTTGTGTATTTCCAGGAAATATAGGTTGGGGACAGGCTTCAGGAAGGCCAGGAGCCATTGCTGGAGAAAAGCCCCTGGGGCTAGAGACCAGAGGAGCAAGCCAGCCATTGGCAAAGCAGGGCCAGAGACCCCTGCAACCAAGAGTGTGCAGTGGGCCCTGAGCCAGCATGTGTGCATGGGGGCAGAGTCCTAAGGCAGGAGCTGTAGAACTCACAGGATCTGGTGAGGGAGAGATCGGGCTGCTAGGGGACCACTCAGTATAGGTCCTGTACCAAGGAAGAGACTAGTTGCAGTGGGCAAAAACGTTTGATGTAGAGGGCACTCTGGTTACCTGAGATTTCCATTGGAAGATCTTGGGTGGCCCTGGATTTTCTGTTCTCGTGTCCTCTGAGTACTTTGGGACCCTGTGGCATTGTCACCCATACCTTGCTGTGACACACAGCAGAAGGCCCACAGCACAGCCAAAGATGGCAGTGTGCTTGTAAGCTGGTACATCATCCAGATTGATCGTGGCATGTGTGTTTGCAAATGCCCCCTCTCCCTCAGTGGTCTTGTGACTTGTCATAGGAGAGCCCAGCAAAGCCCTGTCTGGGGAGCTTGCTCACCGCAAGGGCAGATGTCCCTTGTGCAGGGTGTGAGGTCCTGTAACTGGCTGGTCAGCCTGTAGCCTCCACTAGGGCACCCCATGTGGGA
The DNA here is from genome assembly GCF_950005125.1 of Chionomys nivalis. Taxonomy (NCBI): domain Eukaryota; kingdom Metazoa; phylum Chordata; class Mammalia; order Rodentia; family Cricetidae; genus Chionomys; species Chionomys nivalis. The sequence continues at coordinate 74,312,282 of NC_080087.1, read as the reverse complement.
GAGCTCCATCTCTGTCTCCTGATCCTTTATATCTCCACAGTGGAACCCTGAGATAGGCAGACGGAGCTCTTCCTCCTGTACCCCAGCCAGAAATCTGGGAGGGGAGTGGGCCTGGTTCGTGTCTTTATATGGTGGAAGGCTGGGCACAGAAAAGGGTGCAGGGTGAAGCCTTTAATAATACTTCAGTCCTCCCTGGGTGATGGTGCCACACACCTTTAACTCCCACACTTGGGAGGCAGAGGCAGGCAGATCTCAGTGAGTTCGAGGTCAGCCTGGTCTACAAAGCGAGTTCTAGGACAGCCAGGACTGTTACACAGAGAAACCCTGTCTCAAAACAAACAAAAATTCAGTCCTCTTGAGGCCTGCCTCATCAGGCCCCACCTCTTAATATTATCACACTGGTCTTGGAGATTCACTGTAGGCATTTTAGGGGTGCCCTGACGGTTCATTGCATGGAGCTCATCCTGCCTCCCTGGTCTTCTCTTTCTCCAGCGACCACCACGCCTCCATGTCAAACCCTCCCAGGTGCCTGCAGTAGAGGTGATTCCTGCCGGAGCCTCCTACAACCCAACCTTTGAAGATCACCAGGTATATGTGGAGTGGGTGTCTGGCCTGACTACATGCAGGTGTCAGTGTTTGGAGTCCTTGTTCTCCTCGGCCCTGCCCCACAGCTCCTCCCCTTAGCTCGGGGCCCCCCTTCCCTTCCATCCCTGGAACTTGCCTGTTCAGGGAATAGACCATCTAACCAGAGCCAGCATGGTGTGAGGGGATAGTGGCTCAGCTATGCCTGCTGGGACCACTGCTGAGGCCCAGGCGGAGGGTGGGGTCAGAAGGGCATTCCTGACACTTAGATCTCCTGGAACTCCCCTGCCCAGGCCCTGCTTCGAGAGGCCCACGAGGTGGAGCTGCAGCGTGAGAAAGAGGCAGAAAAGCTGGAGCGACAGCTGGCCCTGCCCACCACAGAGCAAGCTGCCACCCAGGTGAGCCCCATCCACCGCCACCTGTAACTCCCCTACTGCGCCCCACCCACTCCCACTTGCTGATCACTGTGCTCCCTAGGAGTCTGTATTTCGGGAGATGTGTGAGGGACTGCTGGAGGAGTCTGATGGCGAGGATGAGCCAGGCTGCGCTGAGCGGCCAGAGACAGATGATGGGACCGATGAGACCTCTCCCACTGGCCCTGCTGGTGCTGAGAAGAGGATGGAGAAGAAGACAGAGCAGCAACGGCGGCGGGAGAAGGCCGCTCGCAAGCTGGTGAGCACCCCACCTTGTGGGCTCATGTTGGCCATGGACCTTCTCATTCAGCACAGGGCTCTTGGCACCACCTTCCAGGGCCCTCAGACAGAGGTGTTAATAAGACAATCAGCTGTTGCGTGACCTGATCCCAGGGCCATCGAAAGGGGTCCTGGATGGGGAAGGCACTAGGCTGAGTGAGCTCTTAATCTCTGTTCCCAGCGGGTGCAGCAGGCTGCACTGCGGGCAGCCCGGCTTCAGCATCAGGAGCTTTTCAGACTGCGTGGGATCAAGGCCCAGGTGGCCCGGAGACTGGCAGAGCTGGCACGGCGGAAGGAGCAGCGGCGCATGCGGCGACTGGCAGAGGCTGACAAGCCCCGCAGGCTGGGGCGGCTCAAGTGAGGCCTGGGGTAGGGTGCCGGGAAATGGAGGTCTCCAGGCTACATTGTACTTCCCTAGACCTATCAGAGCCAAACCCCTGAGTGTCCTCAACCCTGTTGCAGGTACCAGGACCCTGACATTGATGTGCAGCTCAGCTCCGAGTTGTCTGGCTCACTCAGGACGCTGAAGGTACTTTCCATGAGGGTGGCAGGGTGCTGTGGAAACCCTGTGCCCAGTGATGACAACCATCCTTGCTCCCCGTGCCCTCTGGGGCTGTGGGCGACACCATGGCTGCCCTGGGCTGGGCCAGTTGAGCCATTGCCTGGGGTCTGAGGGCACAGGGTCGGGGGTAGGGTCTGGGTGGATGTTCTGGTGTGAGCCTCTGACCCTCAGAAGGCCTTTTGTCCTAGCCTGTCATATCAGTCCTAGTGAGTCCCCTCAAGCCCTGCACAGGAGCCTGGCCTGGCTCTGAGGCTCCAGTTTTGCAGCCCTAGTTTTGCATTTTTGTCTTCTGAGCCTAGACAGAATAGCACACATTGACGCCAGTACAACACTGAGCTCCCTCTGGATCCCAGCGCTGTCTAGGACCTGCCTTCTTTTTCCCGGGCCCTGCTAAAGTCTTTCTGCCCTCTCTCCCACAGCCAGAAGGTAACATTCTCCGAGACAGGTTCAAGAGCTTCCAGAAAAGAAATATGATCGAGCCCCGGGAACGAGCCAAGTAAGACCTACTGTAATGGGAAGGATGGGAGGGGACTGAGATGACCCTTCCCCCCATGCGATGATATAGGGATGCTCACCATGCTTGCCCCTTCTCCAGGTTCAAGCGCAAATACAAAGTGAAGCTGGTGGAGAAGAGGGCCTTCCGCGAGATACAGTAAGTGAGGCCCTCCTATGTGAGGCTTACCGGCATCCTGTGCCTTTGATTTGCTTGCCCCATAGTAGTCTTCCTTCCCTCTGAAAGCTGCCAGTTCCAGGGCCCTTCTCAAACCCTGTGACTGGTCAACCGGTGGGGGTCCAGGAATCTAGAGTAGGGGTGGAGAGGGTGCGGTGCCCAAGGGTACAGAAGCCCCAAACCAGAAGAGGCATTGAGGCATGCTCCTGCACTCATTCACCTCAACTTTGCCTTCTTTCCTCAGGTTGTAGCTGAGCAGATATTGGAGCCCCGCCCCTCAATAAAGTGCTCTGACCAGCCCAGGCATCGTGTTACTTTCTTCTTTTTTTTTTTTTTTTTTTTTTTTTTTTTGGTTTTTCGAGACAGGGTTTCTCTGTAGCTTTGGTGCCTGTCCTGGAACTAGCTCTTGTAGACCAGGCTGGCCTCGAACTCCCAGAGATCCGCCTGCCTCTGCCTCCCGAGTGCTGGGATTAAAGGCGTGCGCCACCACCGCCCGGCGTGTTACTTTCTTCTTACAAGCAGTGTCTTCTCCAAACATTCACCCCATGTCTGTCCCTCCTCTGTGTCCCAGTCCTTGGTACCATCCCTCTCCAGCAGAGCCTGCCACCAGTGCTGAATGTATGCAGACCACAGCTCTGCTGGGGCTCTACCACTGAGCCACACCCCAGCCCCTCACTGGGGATTCTAGGCAGGGGCTCTACCACTGAACCACACCCTAGCCCCACACTGGGGGATTCTAGGCAGGGGCTCTACCACTGAACCACACCTCCATTACCCCTGAGCTGCATCTTCATATCCACCTCCAGGGAAGCTCCCAGGGTTTCCAGTTCAGTTCCCTTAGATCTTTACTCAAGATTCAGGTCTCACTGCAGTCTCCCTTAGCATCCTGCTGTAGATTATAGCGCCTCCTAGTACTCTAGTCCCTTTCCTTGTGACATTTATCACCCTTGGCCTTTTGTTTATCTTCTTACAACTTCTGTTATTATTTTTGTAATTTTGTTTGTTTTTAAATGGGGTCTTACATAGCTTTACACTATGTAGTGAGGGGCACTCAGGACTGATCCTCCTGCTTCCTCCAGTTCTGGGATAGCAGGCAAGCACCATCACGCCTTGCCAGTGTAAATAACAGGTGAGAATAATGGCCGTAACTTTATCTGTAAACCAGCAGATCATGTGTCCAAATGTCAAACTCTTCATACAGTGGAGTCTGTAAGGCCCCTGCGAAAGGGAAGCTATATGACTCTTCAGTACCATGAGAATTCTTGCCTTCCTCCCCTCATGGTTTAGACTTAGTCCTTCCCAGCAAGTCCAAGGCAAATCCAAGCTTCTTAGGGGACCAGACGGGGTCCCTCTTCACTTCCTGTTTATAAGTGCCTTTGGCAAGCAACCAAGTTTGCATCTTTATAGGGGAAAAATGGAGCTGGAGACGTGGTTTAGTAGCTGAGAGCTTTCTGCTCTTGCAAGGATCTGGATTCAGTTCCCAGTACCCACATCAGGTCCCTATAACCACCTGTAGTCAGGTTCAGAGGATCCAGTGGCCTCTTCTGGCCTCTTACATAGGTGTGTGGTTAGTGCACACACACACACAAATCCATTTTTACTTTTTTGTTTTTGTTTTGACATCTCATTGTGTAGACTAGGCTGACCTCAAATTTGGATATCTGCCTGCCTCTGCTGGAATCAAAGGTGTGTGTCACCACAGCTGGCCCTAAAGTTTTTATTTTTAAAGATTTGTGTGTATTAAGTGTTTTGCCTGCATGTATGTCTGTGTATCTTGTATATGATGCTCACAGGGGCCAGACGATGGTAGTGGATCCCATGGAACTGGAATTATAGATGGTTGTGAGCCATTATGTGGGTCCTGGGAATTGAACCCAGGTACACTGAAAAGCCTTAGACACTGAGCTGTCTCCAGCCCTAAACCTTTATTTTAAAAGAATGTAATAAACAAGCTTGAGATTCTGATTTGTTTTTGTTTTTAAGACGGGTACTCATATAGCCCAGGCTAACCCAGAACTCTTGCTGAGGGTGCCCTTGAACTTCTGGTCCTCCAGCTTTTTTTCTTTTTTTTTAAATTTTTATGGTTAATATTTAACTTTATTTTATGTGCATTGGTGTGAAGGTGTCAGATCCCCTGGAACTGGATTTTCAGACAGTTGTGAGCTGCCATGTGGGTGCTGGGAATTGAACCCGGGTCCTTGAGAAGAGCAGTCAGTGCTCTTAACCACTGAGCCATCTCTCCAGCCCCATGGTCCTCCAGCTTTCATATCCCTTTCTTTAGACAGGGTCTTACTGTAACCTTGGATGGCCTTGACCTCCTGATCCTTGTGCCTCGCGCTCCTGAATGCTGAACAGTATGTTTAATTTTAATTGAGGTTTTCATACATGTGGACCGTGTATTTCGATTGATTTCACTCTCCCAGAAACTCTTGCATGACCTGTTTCCTGCTCTAGAGTGAAAGGAACTGGTATGAAAATGTCAAGTGTCGCTGGGTGGTGATGGTGCATGCCTTTAATCTGCAGAGGCAGGCATTCACTGTGAGTTTGAGGCCAGCCTGGTCTATAAAAGCTAGTTCCAGAATAGGCTCCAGAACTATAGAGAAACTCTGTCTTGAAAAATCGAAAAAACAAGTCAAATTCCTTGGCATCCAAGCTGCAGATGAACAAATCCAGCAGCTCTGGACCAGTCTAGAAAGAGGTCTCTAGGGACCCCTGCCCCCATCCCCGACCTCCCCATGCACCCATTCAAAAAGCAGCAGTATCCTGGGTGTCCTAGGGTCTGCTGCTTGTGCTGGTACGGCTTCTTGAGTGAAGGGTTGTAGGGCAACGCCTGCTCTACACGCTACGCACTGCGCTATGGTTGGCAAGTTGGGCAAAGGGATGGAGATTGAAACACACACAGACATGGGTAATGCCAAGAATGCTCTTTATTGTGTTATAGGGCAGCTTATATAGGGTCTCCGTGACTAATGGCCACGCCCTAACTCTCAGCTGCAAGCCCACCAGAAACCATTCCCCTACCATCAGGAACTCTCAAGGGTCTCGTGCTCAGAGCAGCTGTAAAACAAGTTGTTTGTTCAGAGCAGCTGCAAGCATAGGAAAACAAGTTGTTTACTCTGGCAGGCAGGGGGCCACAGGAAATTCAGAGTCTGGGGGTCCACAGTCCCCAACAAAGGGTGAGTGGATCCAGCCAGAACTTCTCAGTGGCTAGTGTGTCAAGTACTTTGGTTCTCCTGGAACTTGGGAGGACCTTGGAACTGGAGTTACACGTGGTTTTCAAGCATCACGTGGGTGCTGTAAATTGAACCTAGGCCCCTGGGGGAGTAGCCAGTGCTCTTCACTGCTGGATCATTTCTCCACTTGTTTGTTTTAAGTTATCATTTTTAATGTTTGTGTGTGTTGCTCACGGAAGCCAGAGAGGGCCTTGAGGTATCCAGGAGGGAGACACAGGTAAGCCTCCAGAACTGTCTGGTCTTCTAAGATCAGCAAACTGTCTGGACCGCTGAACTGTCTCTCCTCTCCCCACCCCTTTTTAAGTTGAGATGTGGGGATCTCAAGTAGGGCTAGCCTTAAATTTCCTAGGTCACATTTGAGAGCCTTGGATTTCCGATCCTCCTGACTACCTTCTGAGTGCTGGGATTGTGGACATAAGCTACCAAGCCTGCTTTCCCAAGCAAGTACTCTTCCAACAGTCTCAGTTCTGAGACTTTTGTCTTAAAAGGAAATAAAAGGTTGGTTCAGTACAGAAAAAAAATGAACCGCTGGGAGAAAAATGATAGTGAATTTGCTGGAATCCTGCTGCCCCTGGGACTTGGCAAGACATTTGTTGATTGCATGCCAGAGTGGCTGGTCAGTCCCACCCAGCACCAGAACACAAAAACCCCTGGCCCTTATACACTTCCTCCCATTCTTGAAGTGCCAGGCCTTAAGCTTTCTCCCAGATTCCCCTGTTTCCTCACAGCCCCCAAGAGTGAGATCAGCGTGTGAAAAGGACTCTTTTTTTAAAAACAAAACAAAACAAACTCCATTGTTATATCAGTAGTCAGCAAATGACTGGAGAGAATGTCTCAGTCCTAAATCACTTGACTGGCAGGTCCGTCATCCAGTGCCAAGGGCACTATCCTCCACTGTACTGGAAGGACTGAAGGGCTTAAGTCACCTGCAGAAAGGAGGTCACACTATCCTGCAACAGGCCCAGGATTTGTAATTGGAATGTGGGTGGGCTCCCTTCCTCTCAGGTCGTTTCTGATGCAATTCCAGATGGGACATGGGCCATTTACTGCATGTGGAACACACATTTCCGGCAGTCTCACTGAGGTTCCGAAGTTTGCCTTGAAGGATCAGGCTGCACACTTGGTGACCTGGTGACCAGGACCACCCCACCCAATGCATCCATCACCCACCCCAGTGGCCTTCTCTGGCCCTGAGCTTCCTTCCTCCATCGAGTTCCCTGCTGGTGCAGACATTTTGCACCAGAGCCCAGAGTTTGAGACTCCTTAGATACTTGGAAAGCATCTCTTAAAAAAAAAAATATTTTCCGTGTTTCACTAACTTTCATTCCCACCTCTCCTTCCCCTGCCATCTGTCTCCACCCTCACATAAAGTACTGTTCTCCAGCCTACAGAACATTCCTTTCTAGGGGAGGGGGAGGGATGACAGGAAGAGCCTTCAGGATAGGCTTTATAGGGGACCGTGGGAGGAATCTAACGAGAGTCCCTTCCCTCACCTATTTATAAAGTGCCTGGTCCTTTTTTTTTTTTTAAATGAAGATTTTTATCCTGGAGAAGCCATTCCGAAGGTCATTAAAAAGAAGGATAGGAAAAAAAGAAAGAAAGAAAGAAAGAAAGAAAGAAAGAAAGAAAGAAAGAAAGAAAGAAAGAAAAGGAAGGAGGAAGAAAGAAGAGTTAAGTAGTGGTGGCACACACCTTTAATCCCTGCACTCAGGAGGCAAAGGCAGGCAGATCTAGTTCGAGGCCAGCCTGGTCTATGAAGGCAGTTACAGAGAAACACTGTCTCAAAAAACAAAAACAGAGAAACAACAAAAAGGACATCTAAAACCACTAAGAATTTCTGCCTGACAAGACCCCATCTTCAGCCCAGAAACAGCCTGAGAGGAGTGTAACATTCGTGACAGAATTCAAATTCAAATCCACCACAAAGAGCTGCTACAAACAAAATGACAAACACCCCTGGAAGAAAATGGTCTAAAGATTTGAACCAGCGACATAGAAATACAGCTAGCCAGTAACCGCAGGGAGGAATTCTTAGTCCCAGCTGCTCTCAGGTTTACAGAGATTTTCCTGCCTCTGCCTCCTGAGTGCTGGGGTTGAAGGCCTATGCCATCATGTCCAACCAGAAACAATTCTTGACTTCTTTGGCAAGTAGGCACAAACTAAAAAGGGAAAATTTATGATGGCAGCCTTCTGACAGGTGGGGTGCTACCCTGCTGGAAAGAGTTAGTATAGCCTATAGGAAGAACAAGTGAGGGGCTGGGGGTGTGGCTCAGTGGTAGATCTAGGTGCTGGGGTTTGAATCTGGGTCCTCTGAAAGAGCAGCAAATTCTCCTTTCTGCTGAGCCAACATTCCAGCCTTGAATTGTTTGTTTTGGTTCATGGTTTTAGAGATTTTTTAGAGATTCATGGTGGGGAGGGCATGGTTGAAGAGAACAGTTCACTCAAGATGTCCCAGAAACAAAGAGAGTAAACAAAGGGAGGAGCAAAGACAGGATGTATGCTGACATACATCCTGGTGACAGTTTCTTAAGCTGGGCCCCACCCCCTGCCTTTGGCCGCCTCCTAGACATCAGTCATATTGTGAGCCCATTGAGACACCAATGATGCATCGGGCCAGAGCACTTGGGATCTGATCCTCTCTGAAAAACCCTTACAGACAGGCCCAGCCGTATGCTTTGCTTGTTTTGCTTATCATGAGCAGGTATAGGGGTCAGAGGACAACTTTCATAGGAGTCAATTCTCTTCCTGCACCATGTGAGTTCTGGGGTTTGAACTTAGGTCTTCAGGCTTAGCAGCAAGCACCTTTACCCGCTGAACCTTCTTACGGGCCCACCATATAGATAAATATCATGAAATTTAAAACATATTTTGCTATGTGAAACGCTAAAGCTCAAGCTCAAGTATCCTAGAATCCCATTTGTGAGCTGTGTTCAGATTGGGCTAACCCAGAGAAGTGGGCGTTGTGAGTGGGGAAATGCCTCCTCCCACATTTCCTCTGACCCCAAGAGTCACTGTCACTGACTCTGGTCTGCTGTTTCTGAAGAGTTCACACTGGAGCACAGGGAGAGTAAAGGTCAGGGCTTATTTTCTAGCAGGAGATAAATTGAAAATACATAGCTCAGAGCTGGGGAAGACTGAGCAAGGCCTGCTACTGTACTTAGCGGATGTGGGAGTCCCCTGTGTGTTGCTTGTATTGGTTAAATAATTGCTTTGGTATAGATCTTGGTTTATTGATACAAATTTAAGGTCAGTTTTGTTATATGTATATTTCTGCTCTTGATTAAGGTATTATGATTAAAAAATGGAATGTATAATTAAGAAATATAGGTTAATAGATAATCCTCTATAATAGTCAAGTTTGGAGTCATGTTAGATTTTCTGATGTATAGAAGTATATTTCAGTTAGATAGGTATTCTTCAAATCTTTCAGAGACCTTCAGAATATGGCATTTAAAATGTTTAAGAACTTAAGACTTTTCATGACAATGAGACACATCTGCTCCTGGCTACTTCAAGAGGAACATGGGCATGAAGAGGCTCCTCATGGAGTTGGTTAGCCATTTGGGCAAGAAACTGCTCTTGCCTGGACTACTTAACTGAACATGCTGTACCCACAGAGAAATGACTGCTGAACTTGTCTAAAGGTGAGATGATCCTTCAGGGTTCCTGCTTCATGATACAGAAGAAAGTGACTAAACTATCTTTGAAATTTCCTGCTTCATGGAAAAGTCTGCCAGATACTATGGGCCTATAGGCTAAAGATGGATGCCCCAACAGTACAGAAGAACTTTGGGTAACTGTCCAGGCAGCGAGATGTCTCTGTCATTTCTAGTTTTGGAAGTTGCTTACAATGCACTTTCTGTTTACTTAGATAATATTATATCCTTCTGGAGTCTTTGATAGAGTTGAAAAATTTATAGTTATAGTTTTCCTTAGTTATGATAGAAGATAAATAGAAATATTGTAACTGTAATTCTTGCTTGATACCTGTTATATGTAATTTTACTATGTTAAAGTTAAAACAAGTGTTGCTATAGCGCTTGAGAGGCCAAGGAGCTCATGGTCTAGTCTGGACCACAAAGCAAGACCCTGTTTCTAAGTAATCAATCAATCAGAGAGAGAAAAAATATCATAAAGTGCTGGAAGACATTCTGGTTGAGGAGATTACTAGGGGAAAGGACAAAGATGTCCTGTGTATGGTCCTTAGGAGGGCTCTTTGGGACCCAGTGGGAGCCTGCCAGACCAGCTTTGATGTTCTCTGATCTGTCTCATCAGCTTGGCTATCTCAGACACCCAGACACCAGCTGATCCTTAGTGTTCCCAACCTTGCTTTTTCTTTTATTTATTTTATTGGTATATATGTCATATGTAGAGGGTGTCAGATAGCTGGAGTTACTGGGGTTGTGAGCCTGCTGACATGGCTGCTGGGAGCAGAAATTCAGTTCTCTGAAAGATCATGGAGCCACCAATCCAGCCCATTTGAACCCTAATAAAGGAACTGGAGAAATAGCTCAGTGCTTAAGAGCACTGGTTGCTCTTCCAGAGGACCGGGGGTTCAATTCCCACTCCCCACATGGCAGCTCACAACCGTCTGTAACTCCAGTCTCAGAGGATCCAATGTCCTCTTCTGGCCATCACTGGCACTGTATGCAGGTGGTTCGCATATGCACCCGCAGGCAAAACATACACATAAAGTCAAGGTAAATCCAGAAGTTTATTTCAATTAAGAAAAATGGGAGCTGAGTGTGGAGCGTGCACACCTTTAATCTCAGCACTTGGGAGGCAGAGGTAGTCGCATCTCTGTGAGTTCAAGGCCAGCCTGGTCTGCAAGGCAAGTTCCAGGACAGCTAGGGCTGTTAAACAGAGAAACCCCATTTTTACAAAAGAAAAGAAAAGAAAAAGGAAGAGAGAGAGAGAGAGAAAGAGAGAGAGAGAGAGAGAGAGAGAGAGAGAGAGAGAGAGAAAAGGGATAGTGTTTCATAAATTGGGTAAGGTGTCAAACACAGGCAATTCCAGAACTGATAGAGGCAGGAGGATCAGAAGTTCAAGGTCATCCTTGACTACATAGTGAGTTCAAGGCTAGCCTGGGCTACAGGAAACCCCATTGTAGAAAAGAGGAAAAGGATAGGAGAAGGTGAAGGGAGGGAGGGAATTGAGAAGAGAATGAGTTAACTGTGTTCCTACAAAAGCGAGACTCCAGCCTGGGTGGTGGTGGCGCACACCTCTAACCCCAACACTCGAGAGGCAGGCAGATCTCTGTGAGTTCTAGGCCAGCCTGGTCTATAGAGAGAGTTCCAGGACAGCCCTGGTGGTAACACAGAGAAACCCTATCTCAAAAAACAAAATAAACAAAATAAACAAACAAACAAAGCCGGATTCCCACACGGCTTCAGCAGGGTGAGGAGGGAAGCGGGTGGCAGATGATATCAGAGATATGCAGAGATTGGTGTCCCTTCCTGAGGACTTGCCAATGGAGAGAGTGCAAGCTGTGGTCAGTGTGACCTGGTGCCCTCTGGTGGCTGCGTGAACACCAAGCTTAGGAATAAAAGCTTTTTTAATTTTAAGACTGGAAAACCTTTTTTAAAAAGATTTATTTATTGCCGGGCAGTGGTGGTGCATGCCTTTAATCCCAGCACTTGGGAGGCAGAGGCAGGCGAATCTCTGTGAGTTCGAGACCAGCCTGGTCTACAAGAGCTAGTTCCAGGACAGGCTCCAAAACCACAGAGAAACCTTGTCTCGAAAAACAAAAAAAAAAAAACAAAACAAAAAAAAAAAGATTTATTTATTGTGTATAGAGTGTTCTGTCTGCATGTATGCCTGCAGGCCAGAAGAGGGTGCCAGATCTTATTGTAGATGGTTGTGAGCCACGAATTGAACTCAGGACCTCCGAAAGAGCAGCCAGTTCCCTTAACCTCTGAGCCATCTTTCCAGCCCAAGAATGAAAAACTTTTAAAGATTTATTTTATTATGTTAATTATGCCTATGTGTATGTGTGGATATATGGGTGTGAACGCAGGTTTTCCCGCCTTGCCGAGGTGTCAGAGACCCCTGGAGTTGGAGTTACAGGCAGTTGTGCGATTCCAGAGCGGATCTGGGAATTGAACATAGGTCCTCTGCAAGAGGAGCAAGTGCTCTTAACCACTGAGCCATCTCTCTAGCCCATTTTTTTGTTTGTTTGTTTGTTAGATTTTGGTTTGTTTCTTTGAGACAGAGTTTCATTATGTAGCCCAGGCTGGGGTTTTTTTGGAGCTCACAGAGTTCTGTTTGCTTCTCTGCTTCTTGAGTGCTGGGATTAAAGATGTATGCCACCATGCCTACTTTATGAGACCCTGTTTTCAAAAAATAGAAAAAAGCCTTGGCAGTAACAGTGCACTCCTTTAATTCCAGCACTCAGGAGGAAGCACGTGGATCTCTTAGAGTTCAAGGCCAGCCTGCTCTACAGAGCAAGTTCCAGGACAGCCAGGAGTACACAGAGAAACCTTGTCTCGAAAAAGCAATAAATAAATAGTAAGAATGGAAGTAATGAAATAATAAATAAATAATATAAATAAATAATATAAAAGAGTGAATGTCTTTAATATGACCTATTATGTGATTTATGTGTGTACTCATTGAGTGTGCATGCATGTGTGTGTATGTCTGTATATGTTTTGTGTACACAGGTCAGAGGTCAATGTCAGGCTCTTTCTCAATTACTCTCCACTGTATTGTTTATTTTGTTTTTTGGTGGTGCTGGGGGGTTGAACCCAGAACCAGTGGCATTCTGGACGAGTGCTCTGCCACTGTGTTACTTCATAAACCTCCCCCAATCTTTTTTTAAGAAAGGGTCTCTCATTGAACCTAAAGTTCTAAATTTGCCTAGGCTGGGTGGCCAGCTAGCTCCAGGCCTCTCCACTTGTCCTCCCTCTGCAGTGCTGAGCTTACAGGTACCACACCAAGCTTAACAGCTTGTGTCAGTCAGCACTGGGGATCGAACTCAGGACCCTCATGCTTAGGCGTAGTAAGCACTTTACCCACTGAGTCAAGAGTCATCTCCCTAGCCCCTATGAGTATGATTCCTCGAGCCTAGGAAGTTATATTGTTCAAAGGATGTAATTTACAACTGACCAAGTCCAAAAATTAAGCAAAAATTTCAAATTAAGTTTAAAAATAAATGAGCCATTTATTTTATTTTAAAGAATTTCCTAGCTTCCTGTCTGCTAGGATGGCGCGTGGCCCACGCCGAGCGACCGAGAAGCCTGGTCTGCGCCCTCAGAATGACTGAGTGGGAGACAGCCACACCTGCCGTGGCAGAGACCCCAGACATCAAGCTCTTCGGGAAATGGAGCACTGATGATGTGCAAACCAACGATATTTCTCTGCAGGATTACATTGCTGTGAAGGAGAAATATGCCAAGTATCTGCCCCACAGTGCTGGATGGTATGCCGCCAAGCGCTTCCGCAAAGCCCAGTGCCCCATTGTGGAGCGCCTTACTAACTCCATGATGATGCACGGCCGCAACAACGGCAAGAAGCTCATCACTGTACAAATTGTGAAGCATGCCTTTGAGATCATCCACCTGCTCACTGGTGAGAACCCTCTGCAGGTCCTGGTGAATGCCATCATCAACAGTGGCCCCCAGGAAGACTCAACATGCATTGGGCGAGCCGGGACAGTGAGGCTATGGATTTGTCGCCACTGCGCAGAGTGAATCAGGCCATCTGGCTGCTGTGCACAGGAGCTCGTGAGGCTGCTTTCCGCAACATCAAGACCATTGCTGAGTGCCTTGCAGTTGAGCTCATCAATGCTGCCAAGGTGGGGTAGGGCACACAGGGTGGGTTGGACATCTGGGCTTCTCCAACTCCTATGCCATCAAGAAGAAGGATGAACTGGAGCGTGTGGCCAAGTCTAACCGCTGATTTCCCAGCTGCTGCCTAATAAACTGTGTGCCCTTTGGGAAAGTTTAAAAAAAAAAAAAAAAAAAATTTCATAGCCAGGCGGTGATGGCGCACAACCTTTACTCTTAACCACTGAGCCATCTCTTTAACTGGTAAATAATTCTCCTATAAGCCAAGCAGCTCCCAAGATGGCCAGTGACCAGCAGAAGGGACACCCGAGGCAAGGGTCAGAGTTTTCCCTCCAGTCCCAGATGTAACCAGCCCCACAGCTGCCTTGATCTCAGATTCTGGCCTCCGGGAGTGAGATGAGGTGAGTCTGCCGTTCAAGCCGCAGGGGAAAAAGGCACTTTTTAAGGGCAAGTAAAGGGGTCTGGCTGCGTTGTACACAACGCAGACTTCTCCAGAAGGAACTGTTTTCCGTCCGTGCTGCAGCTGATTCTTGGAGGAAAAGCAGGAGTCCGGGGGAGAGGGTTAAACCAGTCCGTGCAAAGGTCCTGAGATAGGAATGTGGCTGAGGTCCCTGCTAGAACCTCAGTGGTCCCTCTCACTGGGGCATTGGGAGAAAGGGCCACAGTGACCCTACAGGCCCATGTACCGTGGGATGGTTGTCCCAAGGATGCTGGGAACCATAGGAGAACGTGAGCTATGAAGCATTCCCATTTGACTATGTTCATTGCTCTCCAAGACTGGCTCATTATTCCTTTTCAGAATGAGCACAGGTCGATGCTCTGCAGACAACGAGGACGGGACACTGCACTTAGCCTGCCGTGAAGGCATAAGTCACAAACAATGCCACGCCAGTTTGGAATTATGATTAATAGGGTGGTATTTATTTAAAGGGGAAAAAACTTACAGATAACCCTCCCAGACAACAGCCCTCTGCGCAATCAGGAAGGAGTCTAGTCGCCGGAAGCGGAACAGGAAGTAAGAGAGAGCGAGGAGGGAAGTGGCCGCATTTTTAAAGGGAGAGAGACCACGCCCCAATGGGCTGGTATCTCAGAGGCTATTGGCTGGAGGAGTGGAAGGACCTCCCGCAACACTGCTGGAGTGAACTGTGAGGACAGAGGAAAGCTCCTGGTTATCCTCATTAAGTTCTCCCCAGCACACGTGCCAGATTCCGGCTCTAATTCTCTCCGGGAATCTGAGTGCATCAACACCCCATCCTTTTAGGGAAGTTCAATTTTCTTATGGCTTTGGCCTCTGAATCCCCGGTTGCCAACTCACTCCTGTGAAGTCAAGGGTAAATGAAAAGGTTCAAATTTTATACTTCTGTGGGAGACTCAAAGTCCACCATCTGCATACAGGCTAGGATGCTGATAGGGTACAAACGAGGCCAGGTGGGAAGGATACTGATATTTCCTTTCTTTTTTTTTTTTTTTTTTTGGTTTTGGAGCCTGTCCTGGAACTAGCTCTGTAGACCAGGCTGGTCTCAAACTCACAGAGATCCACCTGCCTCTGCCTCCCAAGTGCTGGGATTAAGTGCGCCACCATCCTGATATTTCCTTATTTGGCCCCTGGTTGACCATTGGTGGGGGTAACCAGTGATATCAGTTACAGACTGTCAGGTAAGGAGCCGAATGTATTCCAGCACTCGGAGACAGAGGCAAGCAGATGCCTGTGATTTCAAGGCTCACCTGGTCTACAGTGTGGGTTCCAGGACAGCCAGAGCTACACAGAGAAACCCTGTTTCAAAAAATAAACCCCTCAAAAACCAAACCAAACCAACCAAACAGACAAAATAAAGAATGTCAGGTGAGATAAACATCTTTCCTGGAGAGCCGTCCTTGGCAAGGGTTGGGTTATGATGGGCGGATGTGCATTCATAGAGTGTGGAGGACAAGAAACTAGACAGCAATACGCAATTTCCACGTGAACAAATATCTCCTGTGAGTGAATCTGCCCAGCTTCCATGAAGAGAAACGGAAGCTCAGGAGTCCTAAAAACCCTTAAATCAGATTGTCCTTTCACTTTATTTTGGAGACAGTCTATGTAGTCCTGTCAGCTCTGGAATTCTTTACGTAGCCCAGGCTGGACACAAACTAAGAGATCTCTCAACACAGGGCTTCTCTGTAGCTTTGGAGCCTGGAACTAGCTCTTGTAGACCAGGCTGGCCTCAAACTCACAGAGATCCGCCTGCCTCTGCCTCCTGAGTGCTGGGATTGAAGGCGTGCGCCACCACCGCCCGGTTCACACCTGGCTTTTTTGTTGTCTCTTTTAGACAACTGCGAATGTAGCCAAGACTAGCAAGGATAACCTTGAACTCATAATTCTTCACTTCAGTCTCCTTCCCAAGTGCTGGAATTACAGGCTTGTGCTACCGCCCGCAGTTTCTGTGGTCCTGGGGATCTACGCCAGGATTTCACACATCCTAGGAAAGAACTCTACCAACTGAGCTACAGCCCAAGCCCCATTCCAGCACTTTCTATGTACCCTTCTGCTGGGAGATGGCGAGAAGGCACAAAATGAGGGACCCACGCTTTTGGGGCAGGTATCCTGGGGTCCGACTGCCAGGCTGTGTTGAGACAGCTAGGCCTGAAGTGGGACTCCCAGCTTCACTTTTTCAGACCTAGGGTCCATCTATCCTGAATCATTCCGGGCTGGGACCCACCTCAATTGCCTGTCCCGGAGAAGGATGGGGAGCATGCGTCGTGCGCCTCAATTTCCCAGCGCAGCACCTCCTAGGAACACTATAACCGAACTTCAGTCTCAGCCAGTTCTCTGCCTCGAGCCACCGCCCTGAGGTCTGAACCATTCTAGCAAGAAGGAGCGACAGTGAGGGCGCACGGTGACTGGTTCTAGAGACACCATCCATGGAGACAACTGTGGGATATCAAGGGAACAAAATGGGCTTCTGGGTGAGGGGTCACATTTGTGGTCACAGCCCTCGCCATGTACCGGAGCCTCGGTCCCCGCTATCCGGATCCCCCCCCCGGCCGCGCACTTGGTTTGCTCCACCTCTCGAGGGAGTAGGGCTGTGCGCACGGCCCCAAACCCAGACCTCGAGGTCCTCGTTGCTCGTGGGTCGGGTCCTCGCGCTGTGCGTGGATGCGATCTGGAGCAATGGCGCTCACCGTTCGAGTTGTGTATTGGTAAGTCTCGTTGACTACAGACACCCATCTCTCAATTCCCTGTTCCCGGTCCTTTGTGCCAGGGACTCCCTTCCCAGCTCCCCATCTTTTGTGCCCTTCCTGCTCCCCAGTCTTTCTACCAGGGATTGTGTACGGTGACTGCACCCCAGACCCCACCATAGGGAGGGACTTCCAAGTGGGTGGGGTGGAAATAACAGAGCCTCGAGCCAGATTCCCCACATCTGACAGCTGGGGCCTCTCACCCTGTGTAAGTGGAAACTGATGCTTGGGTTCTTTTGGTCATCTGACTCAGCGCTGAGGGGAGGGGAAGGGTAGCATCGGGTTTCTCTGGGGAGCTTTGCCTGTCGACAGTCGGTTTCCTTTCCTCCTTTCTGAGCAGCACCGGGTTAGAGAAGGCTGGATGGAGGCTGTTCTGTGGGGTATGGGGAAGACTCGGATACATGGTGTCGCGGTGGGTTGGCATATAAGCGCTGTCGGGAGCTTTGGGAATGCCCTGTATCTGCATTGTAGTGCGAGTTACTGTTGCTCACCCCTCCCAGTGTGTACCTGAAAAAGGACGAATTGAGCCACGGAGGGGTGGTGGTGGTGCACGCCTTCAATCACAGCAGAGGAAGGTGGAACTCTGAGTTCCAAGTCAGCATGCTCCCCTTAGCCAGATCCAGGCAACCAGGGCTACAAAGTGAGACTCTGTCTCCAAAGGAGAAAAAGGGGTCGTGTGGGGTGGATAGTAGGCGTGAGGATGTAGCTCAGTGGTAGAGCATTTGCCTGGAATTCGCCAGGCCCTGGGTTCAGTTCCCATCAATAAAAACAAACAGAATAAAACAACTCTTCCTGGCCTCTGATGAGTGGGTGCTGGTGCTGTTGACCCCACTCCTTTTCTGGCCCTAGTTCCCCTTCTGTAGTGTGAAGGGGGTGATGGTGGCAGTTAACCTGTCAGCAACTATGATTGTGCCCTTACTAGAGGCGGGCACAGAAAGACCCGCCTTTTTTCTTGATTTTTTTTTCTTCTGCAGCTAATACTCAGCCAGCATGCAGTAAGTGATTGATAAGTGCCTGCTGGATTGATTCCCTACCCCTGAAGGCCCTTGAGGGAGGGGCAGCTAGCTCCATTTTACAGAACATGAACCCCAGGCTGGGAATGGGGCAGGGCTAATTCGAGGTCCTACTACCGATGACACTATAACTTGAGTCTGGGTCCCTGGTCCTCTGTGTGGTCCTCTCATCTGCCTTGAGGATCAGTCCCAATTTTCAAGATGTCTTTAAAAGCCGGCTTTGATGCATTGCTCCCATGAGGCCACTGCACCAGATTCCAGGCCCGGATGGTCTGTGGGGGTGGGTTGGAGCTGAGGAGCTTGTGTTTCATATGGGGTGCTGGGGAGAGTTGGGATTCCTGAGTGACAGCCAGGTGGGGGAGTGGGTGGGTGAGATTCTACGGAGGTAGCTTTTGTCCTAATTCACATCCCTGTTTCCTTCCCTCTGTCATCTGGGTGTCCCGCTGCCCCCCCCTCCTCTGGTCTCTCTTGTTTGGTGCTGGCTTTCTGTGTGTCTCTCTGCACTGTTACTCATCTCTTGTATGACATCTATCTTCCCCTCTTGTGGGCCCTTGCCACCTCCCCTGCATCCTCATCTGGATATCTCTCTATCTGTCCCTGCGTCCCTTTGTCTCGCCCGTTGCCCGCCTCACTTGGACACCCGTGCTTTCTTGGATCCATGCTGCCCTGGTGGACTGTGACAACCCTGGATTCACCTACCAGTGGAGCTTGAGGCTACAAGCCCAAGGTGAGTGACGTTTCTCAGGAGTGTCTTGAAGTAGGTCAGGATGGGCATACCAAGGGGAGGATTTCTTGAGCCTGGTTCTGACCTCCACCCCCCATACCCCGTTTTCAGTATCTCCAGCTCAAGGAGAAGCTAGAACATGAGTTCCCCGGATGCCTGGACATTGTGAGTCTTGGAATGGGGATGGAATTACACGGGTCCCTTTTTTGTCACTTGGAACTGGGAGGCAGTGTGGGTGGGTTAGGCGAGTCTTTTGCCTTATCTTTTTGACTTATATTCTTCACTCCCTGGGACTTGGCATGGAGGGTATGCCTAAGATGACATCTCGATCCCATCTAACTCCTCTTTTCCTCAGTGTGGCGAGGGGACTCCCCAGGTCACCGGGTTCTTTGAAGTGACAGTAGCAGGGAAATTGGTTCACTCCAAGAAGGTAAATCCGTCTTGTTGTGGGGCAGGAGGGTCACATGGCTATGGCCTCGATGTGTGAGACCTACCTCTACCCTTTCCTCTATTCTCTCTTCAGAGAGGTGATGGCTACGTGGATACAGAAAGCAAGTTTCGGAAACTGGTAGCCGCCATCAAAGCTGCCCTGGCTCAGTGCCAGTGAGACCTGGAGGCAGGGGTAAGGGGGCTGCTGGGAGATGGGGTACCACCTTGGGGTGTTGTAGCCGCTCCTGTGTATGGACTCTCAGAGTGGAGAGTGAGAATGGCCACATCCCAGAGTCCCCTCTAGCCAGGAAGGATCACACCTAAGGGGTCACAGAGTGGTACTGTGGAGGTGATGAGGGCAAGGGGCTTGCCTTAAGTGGCCTTCTTGATTCTGGAATGGAAGATGCTAAAGGAAGTCAGGTTTGTGGTTGAGGATGTGGTTTAGTTGGTGGAGTGCTTGCCTACCACGCAGGAAGCTCAGGGTTCCATCTCCAGCACTCTAAAACTGGATGAAGTGAGTCACTGCTCGAATCCCAGCACTCAGGAGAGCAGGAATAAGCACCTCCTGAGCCCATGCCTGAATAAATCCAGTGGCGCTGGAGAGATGTTTCCATGGTTAAGAGCACTGGCTGCTCTTGCAGAGGACACGGGTTCAGCCCCCAGTGCTGGTGAGGTGGTTCACAGTTACCTGTAACTGCAGTTCCAAAGAATCTAACATCCTCTTCTGGTCTCTGAGGGCACTGCACACACATTGTGCACAGACATACATGCAGACAAACACTACATACACATAAAACACAAAACAAAATAAAACATAAAACAAAAGAATGGGGCCGGGCGGTGGTGGCGCACGCCTTTAATCCCAGCACTTGGGAGGCAGAAGCACCGGATCTCTGTGAGTTCGAGACCAGCCTGGTCTACAAGAGCTAGTTCCAGGACAGGCTCCAAAACCACAGAGAAACCCTGTCTCGAAAAACAAAACAAAACAACAACAACAAAAAAACAAAAAACAAAACAAAACAAAAGAATGGGCATTGTGGGGCAGCCTGTGATCTGAACATTTTGGAAGTAGGGGCAGAAGGATCAAGAATTCATCCTTAAGATGGATTCTTATTCAGTCTTAAGAATCCTCCTTAGCTACACAGTTAGTGTGTGCAGAGGTGGTTTGGGTTAAGAGCGCTTGTTGCTCTTGCCAACGACCTAGGTTCGATTCCCAGCACCATGCTGTGATTTACAATAATTCCTAACTCCAGTTCCAGGGAATCTAATGTACTCTTCTGACTCCATGGGCGCCAAGCACTCAGGTTCTTACACGCAAACACTGACACACAAAATGAATAAGTATAACAATAACTGCTCAAGATCCCTGGTAGTTTGGCCCTAGATTGCCTTTGTCCCTTTGACAGGAAACAAGTTTTTAATGCATTGATTTTATTTATTTATTTTGGTTTATTGAGACAGTTAATAGCCCTGGCTGCCCTGGGACTTGAATTGTAGATCAGGCTGATCTTGAACTCTCTCTCTGTAGTGTTGAGAATAAAGGTATGAACTACCATTGCATTTTTTTTTTTTTTTTAATTAGGACTTGAACAGTGCTTCATGCATGCTAGGCAAAAGCTCTACCACTGAGCCACACCCCAGCCCCTCACTGAGGGATTCTAGGCAGGGGTTCTACCACTGAGCTACACCCCAGCCCCTCACTGGGGGATTCTAGGGAGGGATTCTAGGCAGGGGTTCTACCAGTAAGTCACACAAAGGGGGTTCTTAGTAGGAGCTCTACCCCTGAGCTACCTTTATGTGAGACAGTTCTGTCTGGTTGGCTGGGCTGGCTTGAAACCACAGCGGAGACTCGACTTTGTTTTCTTGCCAGTTGTTCTGCATGTGCTCTAAACATAGCTCCAACAACCGGGCAGCACTTGCTGGCCCAGTCGGAACTAAGTCCTAGTTTCTCACTCCACAACCCAGAAGATACTTCCTTCCATCCTCTCTGCCCTGGTATTAGTTCCCGTACCTTGGTCTAGAACTGGGTATCACATCCCATACCCGGTGGACTAGATGCCCACTCCCAGCATGCTTTGTACCAGGAATCTAGTTACAGTTTCAGCTCATCCACACCCAGTTTCTCATCTGTAAAAGGAGCACTTGAGAGGCTGAGGCAGGAGGATTGCCACGGCTGCAGGAATGTGCCCCCACACCTGACTTTGCTGGAGAGGCTGAGGCAGGAGGATTGCTGCGGCTGCAGGACTGTGCTCCCACACCTGGCTTTGCTTCCCTCCTATAGTATAGTCTGCTCTCCTCTGCCTCGGAAGCTAACCTCTCTCTCTCTCTCTCTCTCTCCTCCAGTCCTGAGACCTCCTGGCAGCCGCCTTATGACAGGAAAGACTGAAATGTCTCAAAGACCTGTGGTCCTTCCTCGATGCTCCTGCGGCCACCAAGTCAGGCCAGAGATCGCCTCTGTGAGGGGGTGTGCCTCCCCAGAATCCACCTGTGCACACACCCTGCCCTGCCCTTCTGCCCCCTTCCTCATCTCTCCCTGAATTCCTCCCTGTCTTCCACCTACCCTTTTGCCTTGGTTTCCCTACTGCAGCTCAGCTGCCAAATGTTCCCAGTTGAATAAAAGCTGGATGAGGCAACTCAAGGCAGACGCAGTTTATTTTGGTCACAGTTCATCCTGGCAGGGAAGCCAACATAGCAGGAGCTTAAGAGCCTGGCCACATTGATTCTGCTGTTGGGAAGCAGAGATGGGGCTGGGGAATCAGCTCAGCAGGTGAAGGCTCTTCCTGCCAAGACTGATGGCTGAGTTCTTTCCTTGGGACCCACATGGTGGAAGGAGAGAACCAGCTGCAGCTTATCCTCTGACCTCCATTGCCTGCTTTGGCAAATACTCTGGAGAATGCATGCGCACACACACACAGACAGGTAAAAATGTAACAGAGTGACATTCGGGAAGCAGAGGCAGGCGGATCTCTGAGTTCCTGGCCAGCCTGGTCTACAAGAGCAAGTTCCAGGACAGCTATGGCTGTTACAGAGAGAAACCCTGTCTTGGAAAAATAAAAAATAAAAACAAAACAGAGTGACCCTCCTGCTCAGCTCATATAGTCGAAAGTATCGTGTTCAGGAAATGGTTCCACTCATAGTCAGGTGGAGAGCCATCTCTCCCTGGCTTCTCTTTCCAGAGGACCCTGGGTTCAGTTCCCAGCACCCACACTGTGACCCACAACCAGCTGTAATTCCAGTTCTAGAGGATCTGGTTGGCCTCTTCAGGCCAACTTAGTGCATATGCATGCAGACAAAAACATACACACATATCTGTACATACATACATATACACACACATCTATACATACGTACATGCACACATATCTGTGTATATATATATATATATATATATATATATATATATATATAGAGAGAGAGAGAGAGAGAGAGAGAGAGAGTCTTTTTGTTTTTTTTCCAAGACAGGGTTTCTCTGTGTAGCTTTGGAGCCTGTCCTGGAACTAGCTCTGTAGACCAAGCTGGCCTCCAACTCACAGAGATCCGCCTGTCTCTGCCTTCTAAATGCTGGGATTAAAGGTGTGCGCCACCACTGCCCAGCATTTAGAATAGATGGTAATTCCTCCATCTCCCATTTTTCCTTGATTTTTGTCAAGCTTGCAGACAACAGGCTGGCCTTGAACTTTCTACGTTGCAAAGGACCCCTTGAAGTCAAATCCTGCCTCCACCTCCTGGATGCTCAGACTTCACAGGCCACTGTTTCCCCCACCCCCGGTATGTCATTAATGTTGGTAGCTACACGATACCTCATCAGATAGATAACCTGCTGCGTTTTGTCTACCATTCACCTGTTGTGTCTAAACACCCATGCGCAGTTCTTTTGCTGTGGACCAAGGCCTTGAATTGCTGGGTCTAGTCTCATCGTCCCATGGCAAAGGTCACATGAGGACACTTGTATAATTTACTTCCTTCTGAATTGAGGAACTTGGTCCTTCAGTTCAGAAAGGGCAAGGGACTGGAAAAGTTTAATTTTGTGTTCAAATACGATCTCCTTAGTACCCAAGCAAAAAGCTAGTTATGGTGGTGTGGTCCTGTACTTCTAACCCCAGAGCTGAAGAGGTGAAGATCTCTGGGGCCAACAAGTACAGCTGAATCACCCAGTCCACATTCTGATGGTCTCAAAAAGCAAGGCAGATAGCTGGCAAGATGGCTCAGTGTGTAAAGGTGACTGCTGCCAAGCCTGAAGACATGAACGCCATCCCCAGAGCCCCTATGGTGAAGGATGAACTTTAGGCCAGCCTTTCTGGACTCCTTGAGAACACACAGAGGTGGAGGCACACACCTTCATTTCCAGGACTGTGAGGCAGAGGCAGGGGATCTCTGAGTTGGAGGCCAGCCTGGCCTACAGAGTAAGTTCCAGGACAGGGCTCCACAGAAAAACCCTGTCTCCAAAAGCAAAAACAAAGATAGACTGAAACCTGAGCCCTCACATTGCCCACTTGTGGCCATGCCTGGGAACTGTTCCTCAGCTGTTGGCACCACGGAGCTGAGCAACCAGTCTTTCCCACCATCTCCAGGTTGCCTGTTCCAGAAGGCTGAGCAATGGGAATCATGCACTCCATAGCCTTTTCAGACTTCAGGCAACAGCTTTACTCCAGGCATGGTTCAGGCCTGTAGTCTCAGCTACTCTGGTGCCCGAAGGGTCAAGACCCTAACTAAGTTCAAAGCTGGCATGGAGTCACAGGCTAAAACTGTCTCGACATAGTAAAAAGTATTGGGGAATCTAGTCATGCAGAATACCTCTGTTATTCTAGAAAGTTCTTTTGGGAAGCATTCATCTAGATTTTTTTTTTTCGAGACAGGGTTTCTCTGTAGCTTTGGAGCCTGTCCTGGAACTAGCTCTTGTAGACCAGGCTGGCCTCGAACTCACAAAGATCCGCCTGCCTCTGCCTCCCGAGTGCTGGGATTAAAGGCGTATGCCACCACCGCCCGGCCACATTTTTATTTTTTTAAACATTTTTTTAAAAATTTTATATACTAATCTCAGTTCCTTCTCCCTCCACTCCTCCCACACCCTCTCCCCACTCCACTCCCCAGAAAGGGTGAACCTCTCATGGGGATTCAGAGTCTGTCACATCACTGGAGGCAGGAGCAAGGCCCTCTCCCCGTATCTAGGCAGAGCAAGGTACCCCTCCAAAGGGAATGGGATCCAAAAAGCCAGTTCCTACACTAGGGATAAATACTGGTTCCCCACAAACTGCCCAAGCCACATAACTATCACACTCATTGATAGGGCCTTAGTTCTAACTTTTTTTTTTTTAATTTAAAATTTGCTTTATGGGCTGGGTGGTGGTGGTGCAAGCCTTTAATCCCAGCATTTGGGAGGCGGACACAAGTGGATCTCTGTGAGTTCAAGGCCAATCTGGTCTACAGAACAAGTTCCAGGTCAGCTAGGGTTGCTACACAGAGAAACTCTGTCTTGAAAAAAACAAAACAAACAAACAAACAAACAAACAAACAAAAAAACGTGGCTGGGCGGTGGTGGCACAAACCTTTTCTCAGCACTTGGGAGACAGAGACAGGCAGATGTCTTTGAATTTGAGGGCAGCCTGGTCTACTGTTGTAATAAGAGCAGCGGGGCTGCGTCCCCGGCACCCGGCTGCCCGCATGGCTTATGCCCCAAAATAATTACACAGAAACTGTATTCTTTTGAACACTGCCTAGCCCATTAGTTCCAGCCTCTTATTAGCTAGCTCTTACATATTGATCTAACCCATTTCTAATATTCTGTGTAGCACCATGAGCTGACTTACCAGGAAAGATCTTAACCTGCGTCTGTGTCCGGTGGGAAAATCATGATGACTCCCTGACTCAGCTTCTTTCTCCCAGCATTCTATTCTGTTTACTCCACCCACCTAAGGGTTGGCCTATCAAATGGGCCTAGGCAGTTACTTTATTAATTAACCAATAAAAGCAACAGATTAATACAAGACCCACCTCCATCAGTCTACAGAGTGAGTTCCAGGACAGGCTCCAAAGCTATAGAGAGACCCTGTCTTGAAAAACAAAACAATGGGGCTGGAGGGATTGCTCAGTGGTTAAGAGCACAGGCTGCTCTTCCAAAGGTCCTGAGTTCAATTCCCAGCAATGACATGGTGGTTCACAACCATCTGTAATGAGGTCTGGTGCCCCCTTCTAGTGTGCAAGCAGGACACTGTACTCATTATAAATACATCTAAAATAGAAAAAACAAAAAATGTGTTTTATGTATATGAGTATTTTGCCTGTATGTATATCTGTGTAACATGTATATTCCTCGTGTCTGGTGAGGCCAGAAAAGGATGTCAGATTCCCTGGGACTAGAGTTAGACAGTTCATCAAAACAAAAAACAAGCAAAAATGCCCGGCAGTGATTGTAAAAGTCTTTAATCTCAGCACTCAGGGAGGCAGAGGCAGGCGGATCTCTGTGAGTTCCAGTCCAGCCTGTTCTACAGAGTGAGTTTGAGTTCCAGGACAGTTAGGGTTACACAGAGAAACCCTGTCTCAAAACAAAACAAACAAGCAAAAAAATATGGGCGCCATCTCCTCAGCCCCTCTGTCCTCAGTTTTTTTTTTTAGTTGTTGTTGTTGTTTTTCCATGTACAAAAGGGCTGGTAAGATGGGTCTGTGCTTTCTGCAAAGCCTGGAGACTTGTGTTCCTTCCCCAGAGCCAACACAAACGTGAAGAGAGCTGATGCCACAAGTGAAGGTCCTCTGACCTTCATGTATGTTCTGGGTCCTGTGTGCCCTACACCCCAACGACACACACACACACACACACACAAAGACGACAAATAAAAATATCTCACAAAGAGTACTCTGACCTCTGGGTTCTGTCCTTAGCACTGTAAACATAAAACAATACCAAATCTAAGCAGAATGCAAAACCAAGGGACTCTCTGGCCTTCTGCCCCGGCCTGTAGGATCTCTTCATGTCTCTGAGCAGATCTCGGAGTTTGTCCGGTCATATACACACTTTATGCAAGTTGTCTGTGCCTACGTTTTCTCTAGTAGCCGGACAGGTGTCTGCCCACACCAATCTCTCGTTTCCCGCTGAGGCCAATCTGGATTTAAAGGATTGTCGAGTTTGCTAAATGGGACCAGATAGGGTCAAAGAACCGGCTGTGGGGAGAGATAGGGGATGGGATGGCCACTAGGGGGCAGCAGAGACTGTCCAGAGCCTCTTTCTGGAGGTCACTGAACAATGGCCTATATGAACTCACGGAGACTGAAGCAGCAAGCATAGGGCCTGCAAGGGTCTGCAGCAGGTCCTTTGCTGGTATCATAGCTACTAACTTAGTATTTTTATGAGACTCCTGAGTGTGAGAGCGAGTGGGTCTCTGATTCTTGTGTCAACCCTCCTCTTGAGCTGCAGTATCCAACTGCGATATGAGTTTTTGCTTTATCTTAAATTTTGTCATGTTATCTCTTAGAAGTCTGTTTTTGTTTGTTTACTATTTTGTGTTGGTCCCCCCCATCATCCCCCCGAAAGGGTTCTCTGGCTTTCCTAGAACTCCTTCTGTTGACCATGCTGGCCTCGCAGAGATCCGCCAGCCTCTGCCTTCCGAGTCCTGGGATTAAAGGCCACCACCGCCCAGCTGAAGTCTGTTCTTTTCTAACGAGAGCCATAAAGGGAGTGGTTTCTGAGGGAGGAGAAGATGGAGAGGAACTGGGAGGTGTAGAGAGAGGGGAAACTATAATCAGAATATAATTGTGTGCGAAAATAATATATTTCCTTTTTCCCCCGAGACAGGGTTTCACTGCATAACCCTGACTGTCCTAGAACTTGTTTGAGAGCACTTCCCTTAGAGTGGAGGCCAGGACAGAGGAGAGCCTAAGGCCACCTACTGTTCACAGCTACTTAAAGAGGCTGGGAAGATGAGAGGGCATGCAGGGCGGTCACACCATCTGCTGCTGTGTCCCCAGGGCCCCTTTCAGTTCTTTGACCTGAGATTTTGCAGACACTGGCCGGGCTCTAAGAGGATTGGGTTCGGTGATGAGTTAGGGGAGGTCAAGGCCAAGGAAATGTGCTACCTGGCCGTCCAGCTAGAGGCTAATGAGAAAGGAGAAATGGCCCAGTGAAGCAAAGTGCGAGGGTGCAAGCCTGTGCTCCCAGAACAACCGAGGCTGAGGCAGGAAGACTGCCTTGAGTTCAGCTGTAGTCTGGACTGCGTAGCAGAACCCCATCCACTCCTGCCAATTTTAGACCAATAGGGGACTAGGGATCAAAGAGGTCCCTGGTAGTGGAGTCTGTGGGGGAACAGCCTTAGCCAGATGCTGTTTATCACAATTAGTTTTTTTTCTTTTTTTTTTTTTAATATTTATTTATTATATATACAATGTTCTGTCTGTGTATATGCCTGCAGGCCAGAAGAGGGCACCAGACCCCATTGCAGATGGTTGTGAGCCACCATGTGGTTGCTGGGAATTGAACTCAGGACCTTTGGAAGAGCTGGCAATGCTCTTAACCTCTGAGCCATCTCTCCAGCCCCCTAGCTTTTGTTTTTTCAATCTCTGCAGCTTTGAAGCCTGTCCTGGAACAGCTCTTATAGACTAGGTTGGCCTTGAACTCACAGAGATCCAAAGGTGTGTGCCATCTGGGAGAACTGCAGAGCCAGGAGGCCAGCTCCTCTGTCAGGGTTTATTTGGCAGTCACCTTGCTTCTGAAGGTCTTGTTCCTTATTCCTTTGACCTGAGCCGGATGATGTTGGTGAAGCCAGTGGCGTCAATGGGGTTGTAATTTTCCCTGCTCGTTCATGCTCTCCAGTTCTTTGCTATGCAGTGGGAATTCTTGGCTGAGGATGTATGCCTGACCTTTAAGGATAGATGCCTCGCAGTGCAGTGACAAACACCCAGAAACTTGTATACGCTGCCAATGTGAGGCCCAGGTCCCGCTTGGGCTTTCACGGCTGCCTGGTGAGGGATGCAGCCTTCACTCCTCAAGCTGGGGATGTCTACCTGTTTGTGGGCTATGCAAGGTGTGCTGAGAGGTAAGGACCCTCTCTCTCTCTTTTTAAAATTATTTATTTTAAAACTATTTTTTTAGTGACCATGGTTTCCCCTTCCTTCTGTCCTCCCAGGACTTCCCCTCCCCCACCTCCACTCTTCCCCAGATCCACTCCTCCTTCCTCCTTTCCCTCCAGAAAAGGACTCCCAGGGATATCAACCAAACATGGCAGAACAAGTTATAATAAAATTAGGCACATCATGTTAAGTCTGGATGAGGCAACCTGAAGGAGGAAAAGGGAAGAAGGACCTTCTCTTAATTAGGCCTGGTGGTGCACAGCTTTAATCCCAGCACTCAGGAGACAGAGGCAGAAGGACCTGAGTGAGTTTCAGGATAGCCAGGGGTACACAGAGAAACCTGTGTAGAAGAAAAAAAACAAAAACAAAAAGAAGAAAAGGAATTCAAGATCATCTAGCTCTGAGAACCTTTCTCTTAAAAAAAAAAGAAAGAAATGGTGCTAGGGGCCCGAAAGATGGCCCCACATCTCAGATGAACTCAGCAGCTGAGCGTACGAGTACTTTTGCAGAGGACTCAAATTCAGTTCCCAGAATGAGGTGGCAACTCACAGCAGCCTGTGTAGAACTCAGCCAACCGTGATGAATTTACTAGGAGCAGACCACCCAAAGGAAGTTCTTTCTTCCAACCATTTTCACCTGTCGGCATCTCAGTAGTTTACCCTGAAGCAATACCTGGTTGCCCACAAACTGAGATTATCCAGGCACTACCCAAGAACAGACCCTCCAAAGGAAATGCCTAACATTCCAACCCTTGTAGACAGGATCACCTTTCAGCACACACTCACCAGGACGCCCCTAGACAAATGTCAGCCAATCAGGGGTCCTAAACCTTAGAAATCCCTCACCCCCACCTTTACTACTATAAAAACCCAACTCTGAGTTCGGGGCTCTCTGATTATTCCAATATGTTGGACACACGGAGAGACCGAGTTGACAAACTTGTTTTATAAAATAAAGACTCTTTGCTTTTACATTTGGGACTCAGTCTCCTTTTTGGTTTTTGGGGGACTTCATGGATCTGGGCCTAACACATGTAACTTCAGCTCCAGGGGCTGCAGCAGTGTTTTCTGAAGATATCTGTGCGCACACACACACACACACAATAGGTGGGTTTTCTGTGTTGAGACAGCTCGGTCTACAGAGACCCTGCTCCCCCACCTCTCAAAAGCAAAATCCCCAAGTTTCCTACACCTCAGGTCCTCCTTGAAAACTGTGTTTTTCTGTGCGGTCCCTACCAAGGGGCCCTTAGTAAGCAGCCCTGCCACACTGTATCTGTGCCCAACCCGCACAGCCTGTCACATGTCCCTCCAAATCACCGCTAATGCACCATGTGGCTTAAGAGGATTGTTTGCTAAAACAGACCATGGGTTAAAAAAACCAACCCACTGTGGAGATTCTGGGGCTAGGATAGCCATTCAGGACGGCAGAGGAATGGCACAGAGAGGGACCCAGGGTGGTGCAGAGAAACCAGGAACTCAGACTAGACCGGAGGTTGAGACAATGGTGAGGAGAAAACCCCATTGTTATTCTCTGATCTCCAAGAGCGGGCCTGTGTTCCGCACAAACACATACAGAACGATCACAGGGCCTCGTTTATCACTTTTGCCACTACCTGGAAAGACTTTTACTTTGAATGTTTTCCTCTCATGTATGTCTGTGCACCAGGAGAAGGCATCTGTTCAGATGAGGATGGTTGTGGGTGCTGGGATGAAACTCTATAGACCAGGTTGGCCCTGAATGCAGCAGAGAACAGTCTCTGCCTCCCTAGTGCTGGGAATAAAGGCATGCACCACCACACCCAGATGTTTTGTAGTATTTTTAATTCCCCCCCCTACATCCCAGGCTTTGGATCTAGTCTGAGAGCCACCCAGGTAAACAAATCCACAAGGTGAGAAAACAGAAAGCAAAACACTAGCCCAAGACACCCACTCACAATCTGCAATCCATTCCAGGCTATTAAAATACCCAGACTAGGCTAAGGAATAAGATGCGATTGAGAAAAGTCATTGTCATTTTAATTTCTATGAATAGCTTTATTATCAATCTAATACAGACATGAAAGTCCCAACAGCCCCAGCAACAAGCAAGCTGAATAACATCTAACAAAAAGCCAATGCTAGGACAAGCTGGTGCATGAAATGTCCTCGAAGAAATAAAAACAAAAATGAAACTGAATGTTACACAAAAAAAAATCCCATAGGAATAGAAAAAAACCCAAACTAAGTAACAACACGTATGGTTCAGCCTGGCACTTGGGAGGTAAAAGCTACAAGTCCCAGGCCAGAAACAAAACATCCACAGTGTAAAATAAGAACCCCCCAAATGGCTGTCACCCCTAGACACCAGAGTGAGTGGTAAGGCATTCTCAGAAATCATCTGTGTTTGGGTACCCAGAAGACAGTCTGAGCTTCTTCAAGGCTTCCAAAGTTTCGGGGAGCCCGGCGCTGTTTTGGGAAGACTCCTTGCCTTGACAGGATGCATGGCTGATGTGAGGCTTCACTGTGCGAGGTAACATTCTGCACCAAGCGCTCTCCCGTGACTTGTACAAACCTTGCCTTAGCTGCCTTCTGCGGGTGTGGTACGACTGCATGAGCTTCAGGTACCTCTGAAAATTCTGTCTAAATCGCTCCCGGGAATTGACGGGCCTGCACTGACAGCTTGGTGACAGGCAGCCCCCAGCTTTGTTGGAAGCACAGGAATAAGGGTTATGGCGGCGGACAGGCTTCCATAGTAGCCAAGCAGAGAAAAGGCCCTTCTCAGGCTTCATGGATCGCTGGGTGAACCAAGTCTGTAGGGAGGAAGGGTATACAAAAAACAAAACAAAACACAAAGGGTCACCCTGTGCTCGCCATTCCCTCAGGTTTGCGCTACAGGGGAAGTGAAGCTGCTGTATCTAGGACCCAGAGGGAGGCCACCAGAGGAATACTGATGGGCCTTGAGGGTGGAACCTACTGACTAGTCTACCTGAGTACCCTAGGTGGTTCTCAAGCTTCCTAATGCTTCAGCAGTTTACTATGTTGTGGTGATCTACAACCATGAAATTGTTATGATACCTCATCACTACAGTTTTGCTACTGTTAAGAATTGAAATGTATGGGCTGGAGAGATGGCTCAGAGGTCCTGAGTTCAATTCCCAACAGCCACATGGTGATTCACAAACATCTATCAGATCTGGAGCCCTCAACTAGCTGCAGCATACATGCAGACAGAACACTGTATTCATAATAAATAAATAAATCTAAAAAAAAAAGAATGGAACTGTAATCTGTGAAAGTATCCTTCAACCCTAAAAAGGTAGCAACCCACAAGTCCTGATCCAGCCTACTCAGTGTGTGGGCCCTGGGGTGGTTCTCAACCTTCCTAACACTTCAGCAATTTAATTTATGTGGTGGTTCCACAACCATAAAACTTTTATGCTTGCTCATAACTGTTAAGAATCAAAATGTAAGCCGGGCAGTGTTGGCACGTGCCTTTAATCCCAGCACTTGGGAGGCAGAGGCAGGAGGATCTCTGTGAGTTTGAGGCCAACCTGGTCTACACGTGCTAGTTCCAGGACAGGCTCCAAAGCTACAGAGAAACCCTGACTCAAAAAAAACGAATCCCAACCCCCCCCCCAATGAAATGTAAAACATCTGATATGCAAGCTGTGAAAGGGTCCTTCGACCCCATAGAGGTTGCAACCCACAGGCTGGGAACCACCAGCCTCAAGGTGCTGAAAGTGGGTGGGGAATCTGACCTTAACTTGTTCCTCCGTCAGGCTGAGTCTCATGGCCAGGACCCTTTGAGCTTCGAGGTCCGGGTGTGGCTCCATCTTGAAGTGTTTTTCCAGTTCCGACAGCTGTTCCCAACTGTACTCCAGGTCAAGGGTACCCAGAGTACAGCCTGAGAGAAAATGGGGAAGTCTGATCAGAGAAAGCCTATCATGGCAGGCGGAGAGTGATGGCTCAGCCCTTGTTGCCAAGCCTAATAACTTGGCAGTTTTGATTCTGAGGGACCTCATGGTGGACTCACTCAGGAAAGTTATCCTCAGACCCCTACACATCCCCTGGCACAACCATATATAAAATTAGTAACTGGAAACAGAAATGACCTTTTCACAATCCCTGGCTCTGATTTTCTTCTTGGGGAGCCATTGCACCAATGAGAGGTAGACCTATGAACCCATTGCAATTCCCCTCTTTCCAGATCCACTAGTTCAACTTTCTGGGCATCGGGATTTGAATATTTGAAAAGGGTAGGGTGGAGAGTCCTTCCCTTAATCCCCACATTTGCAGAACTGAATCAGGAGGAGAGTTTGATCCTGTTGCCCAAGAGTCTCAAAACCAAAAAAAAAAAAAAAACCAAAAAACCAAAAAACCAAAAACAGTAACAAAAGCTGTGTTTCTGAGTGTGGTGGCACAATCTTGTAATTTCTGCATTTGGGAGGCATGGGCAGGTGGCTCTCTGTATTGAGACTGGCCTGGTCTACAGAGAAACCCTGCCTGGAAACACGAGTTCAAGATCATTTCCCAGGTGCCTGACTGACCTCCATGACACCCTGTTAATTTAACTATTTAACTATTGCCTGGTGCCTCTGACTTAGCCCAGCA
Source organism: Chionomys nivalis (assembly GCF_950005125.1). Taxonomy (NCBI): domain Eukaryota; kingdom Metazoa; phylum Chordata; class Mammalia; order Rodentia; family Cricetidae; genus Chionomys; species Chionomys nivalis. The sequence continues at coordinate 74,279,725 of NC_080087.1, read as the reverse complement.
TTCCGGGCACGTGCAGGGGAGGGTGAGTTGTGGTGGGGGTGGTGTGTGTGCCAGAAAAAGGCAGATCTGAGTTTGTGGATAGCCTGGTTTACAGAACCAGTTCCAGGACAGCCAAACTACAAAGAAAAACCAACCAACAATGGACAGTAGTGGCATACACCTTTAATCCCAGCACTCAGGAGGCAGAGGCAGGCGGATCTCTGTGAGTTCGAGGCCAGCCTGGTCTACAAGAGCTAGTTCCACAGAGAAACCCTGTCTCGAAAAAACCAAAAAAAAAAAAAAAAAAAAAAAAAAAAGAGCTAGTTCCAGGACAGGCACCAAAGCTACAGAGAAACCTGGTCTTGAGAAAAAAAAAACAAAAAAACAAAAAAACAAAAAAAAAACAAGAAAAAAAAGCAACCAACAAACAAAAAAAACTATTAGCACCCTCTGCCAAAGTAAACAACCAATCAAATTTAAAGCCCACAAAAGAAAGCAACTCCACTGCAAAGGCCTCACTTTCTACGAGGCCGGGTCTGCTCTGCAAAAGCAGAGCCTCAGAATCCCATCCTTGCTTACAGTCTGAGGGAACACAGAGATGCTTCCATCTTTTCTGTAGCTCACTTTAGAAGTTACCACCCTGCCGCCAGCGCTCCTGAAGCCTCTCCCCCTCACATGGTAGGCCACCCAACCTTTGGCCATTCCCATTGCATCCCCCCCCACACACCGGGATGTGACCTTGCTGGGTTAAGTTCTTCACCAAGGAACTGCTGCTGCTGCTGGGGCTTAAAGCTGGGAAACTGAGCCTTGGTTTAGCCCTCTAAAGCCTGCAGCCCTGGAGGCACGGGTCCCACTCAGGGTCTCAACCAGCCAGGCGCCTACGTGTGTGTGCATTCCCATTTCTTCTCTATGGCCAGGGACCAGTCTAGGGTCAGGCTGCCACCCGTCGTGTGCCTGGATTATCCAGCAACTCCAGGGTTTCTCCTAGGTGCCTACAGGAGGGCGCTGGTGACCAGCCTGAAGCGGTCTTGCTTTCTATTAAGGGTTTCTTCCAATACTGAGAGTCAACCAAGGTCCAAGGGACAGTCGCTGATGTGTCCTTGCATGGGTGACCAGTTTTTTCTTTTTGTTACTTTGAGATTATCTCATGTTGCTATAGGTTTTTAGCACAAGACTGACTCTCTTTGGTGCTCTAATAATATAACTCTGGACACTGTCAGCCTTTCCTCTCCTGCCCCCCCCCCACTAAAGGGGCGTGCCACCATGCTCTCTGCTTCAACCCCCCTTTTTTTTTTTTTTTTTTTTTTTTTTGGGACAGGGTTTCTGTATGGAGCCCTAACTGTCCTGGAACTCACTCTAGAAATACACCTGCCTCTGCTCCTGTGATAAAAGGCATGTGCCACATCCACTCTGCCTCAGCCTTTATTTATTTATTTATTTGTTTTTTTCGAGACAGGGTTTCTCTGTGGTTTTGGAGCCTGTCCTGGAACTAGCTCTTGTAGACCAGGCTGGTCTCGAACTCACAGAAGAGAACGCCCATAACTCCTGGTCTTCCGACACCTGAGCACTGAGATTGCCGGCTCTGGCCACCACTTCCAAACAAGTTCTGTAATTTTAAAATATCGGTCGGCCCATTTCATTGTGCTGGCTGCAGAAATCCAGATAGGCACGACGGTTGCCTGGGGCTGAAAAGTGGAGGTAGAGTCGGGAGGGACATTTCTCCGGCCCCTGAAGCATGGCTAGGTTCCACGGAGAGTTATGGGAGCCTTACTCAAAAAGGGAGGACTTGGGACTCAGACCCTCCCCCACTCTTTGGGATCAAGGTCTTGTGCTAGCCACTGTCTTTTGTTTCTCACGACAGGGCTTCCCTGTGTAGCAGCCCTGGATGTCCTAGAACCAGCTCTCGTCGACCAGGCTGGCCACGAACGCACAGAGATCTGCCTGCCTCTACCTCTCAGATGCCGGGATTAAAGGCGTGCGTCACCATCACTGGGCTCACCTGGCAGTTTTAAAAAGTAAAGGTTGAGCCGGGCGGTGGTGGCGCACGCCTTTAATCCCAGCACTCGGGAGGCAGAGGCAGGCGGATCTCTGTGAGTTCAAGACCAGCCTGGTCTACAAGAGCTAGTTCCAGGACAGGCTCCAAAACCACAGAGAAACCCTGTCTCGAAAAACCAAAAAATAAAAATAAAAAAACAAAAAACAAAAAAACCCGAAAACCAAAAAACAAGATGCAGGCACTGGGAAGAAACTCACTACACAGGTACCAGGTTGCTGGCCAGGCTCGGTACCTTTCAGAGCTCAAAGCGTCAAGTACCTGTTTCAGTTCCCCACACGCCACTTCACTCCTCATTCCAATTCTACAGGCAGGTCCCATTTTGAAAGAGGCCGGGCCTCTTCTGGGAGCCCAGAACATATATTTGAAACTTGAAGCCCAGAAGAACCACATACCTAACTGCTTGACATTCAAACATCCTTCTGAGGGAGCAGATTCACGCGGCGCAGGCCCTTCCGCCATCAGTTACTTCCTTCTTGGCTGCAGTTCACTTGACTTCAGCTCTGCAGGTGGAGAATCTACGCTAGGTGTTTGGCTTTAATACCCCTCTGCTTTGGGCCCATCCTGTTGGAGACCGCCCACCTCCTGATTGACTGCTCCTCCCACTCACCTGATTGTCTGCTCTATCCCTCTTCACCCTTCAGGGCATTGCCTTGCAAGGTTTTGTGCTCCTTCCGGAACAGCTAGTACCGCTGCTTCATCAAAGGAATTGGGAAAAACACGCAGCCTTAGCCCCATCCTCTCAGGCCTCCAAAGCCAGGGGAAATCCCTAGTTTCACCAGCCTGTTCCTTTAGGTGTCCATCATCATTTCTTCCTAAAGCTGAATGCTTCTCCTCCAAGACTGTGTCTTGGCTGCCACTTTCTCCACGCATCCCCTCCCTTGTCCTCAAGGTCACTAGGGCTGTTAGGTTGTAGTCACAGGGTTCCCCTGGGGTATCTGGACCGGGGAGGTCAGGAAGCTGCCCTGCTTGGTAAGTTTTCTTCAAGATTTGTCCCTGGACTAAAGATTGATGGGGGTCATAGGGACATCGGCTCCTGTCTTCTGGTGTTGGGTAAAACCATCTCCTTTGCTGGGCAGTGGTGGCACATGCCTTAATTCCAGCACTCAGGGAGGCAGAGGCAGGCGGGTCTCTGTGAGTTCGAGGCCAGCCTGGTCTACAGAGTGAGTTCCAGGACTACCAGAGCTACACAGTGAAACCTTGTCTCAAACAACCTCCCCAGGAAACAACAACAAAAATAACCCACCTCCTGTTCCTTTATTATAGCTCTGGCTGCCCTGGAACTCACTATGTATGTCAGGTTGGCTTCCAACTCCCAGAGATCTACCTGCCTCTACCTCTGAAGTATTGAGATTCAAGGTGTGCCTTTATTTATTCTGAGACAGGGTCTTTCTACAGAGCCCCAACTGTTCAAAGAGATCTGCACAGTCTCTAACTCAAAGGCTATCCCAGTTTCTTGGAAAGCTGAAGGTGGCTGAGTCTGACCTTGAACACCTGGTCTTTCACGTGCTGGGAAAACAGGCACGCCTAACTTCCACCAAGCCCAGCTGCTGGGAAGGGGGCTGTAGGCTGGGCGTGATGGAATACACAGTCACTTCAGTCACCCAGGGAGCAGAGGCGGGAAGATCTCTGGGAGTCCAGGTCAGCCTGGTCTCCACAGTCAGGTCTGCCCTGCAGTACCCTGTTTTGCTCACATAAATATATTTGGTGAATACTGTCTAGATTCAACCTTCTGTCCTGTGACTAAACAAGCTTTCAGGCTTCCCTAGTCTCTACTTGGGAGAAATCAAAAACCTGTTTCGCTGTCACTCATATTTAGCACAGAATAACAATTTTGACTTTATGTATATGGATGTTTTGTCTGTATATCTGTGGACTGAAGAGTCCAAAAATAAGAATATAAGGGGCTGGAGAGATGGCTCAGAGGTTAAGAGCATTGTCTGCTCTTCCAAAGGTCCTGAGTTCAATTCCCAGCAAAAACATGGTGGCTCACAACCATCTGTAATGAGGTCTGGTGCCTTCTTCTGGACTTCAGGCATACACACAGACAGAATATTGTATACATAATAAATAAATATTTTTTAAACAAAATAATAAGAATATAGATTCCCAAAATAGAAATGTAGAAATAAAGCAATATAAAGTTGTAAGTCTAGAAGAATGAGAACAGACGTCAGCAGCTTCCTCAGCAGCTTGAGGATTAACGATTAACAGTGGGCTATTTCTCTGTACAACCCATAGCTCTGTTTACAAGGCAGGAGCTTCTCTCTGTGAACTGAGAGTAGTGTCCTGGTAATCCTTGATAAATGACAGATATGGGGTGAGTTAACCTTTAGGAGACAGAGATGCGTGACCTCCGGAGTAGGCACCATCTCTGCTAGGGGAGTCTGGTGCCCTCAAAGGGAAGGTGTGGGACTTCAGTAAACACTGCCTGAAAATAACAGGAGACAGCACAGACACTGGTGTGACTCATGAACTATGCTAATGCAGGCTGTAAAGCAATCTGTACCTGAGATTTACATTGAGATAGTGTTTTTCTGTTTATCAACCTTCTGATATTGCTAGCAGTCCCTTTTTCTGACTAATTGCTAAAAACATCTGTTTCCTTGAAATTAGTGACTTTCGCTCTAATCTCCTCTGGAACATATTTCACAATAGCTGCCTGGTTACCTATTGAACTCACTCCCCCCCTTAGGGTCTCTGTTGACTAACCCGGGGCAAGATTGTAAAAATTCTTTTGTACAGACCTAATGCTTGGTTGCCCCTATTATAAAAAAATAGGTTCAGAAACTAGCATTTTTTTTTTTTCCCGAGACAAGGTTTCTCTGTAGCTTTGGTGCCTGTCCTAAAACTAGCTCTTGTAGACCAGGCTAGACTTGAACTCACAGAGATCCACTTGCCTCTGCCTCCTGAGTGCCACCACCGCCCGGGTCTAGCCTTTTGACACAGCCTAACCAACACTATCTCTGACTGTGGTCTCAGCTAGCTGTTAAGGTTCTGTGCCCCAGTGTTTTTAAGTTTGCTTCTCATTTTCTTGGAATCTGGTTTCTGGAATAAAGTTTGCTTCTGGTTTATTAAACTTTGGTGGTCTGTCCCCATTTTTGCATGATACCCACCCCCCAACCACTTGTAAATAGTGCTCTTAAAAGCCCTAAGAGGGGGGCTGGAGAGATGGCTCAGCGGTTAAGAACATGGACTGTTCTTCCGGAGGTCCTGAGTTCAATTCCCAGCAACCACGTGGTGGCTCACAACCATCTGTAATGAGATCTGGTGCCCTCTTCTGGGGTGCAGGTATGCACACAGGCAGAACACTGTATACATAATAAATAAATCTATTTTTTTTAAAAAAAAGCCCTAAGAGGGTGTCATAGTTGTAATCCCTTTAAGAGACAAGCCCTGCCCAATCCCCCACCCTCTCCACCCTGTCCTCAGGAACTGTGGGTTCCAATTTATTGAGTGTTAAACCTGGGTCGTGGAAGAGCAGCCAGTGCTCTTAATGGCTGTGCCTCTAAACTATCTCTTTTTTATATTTATTTTTCTATTCTTTTTTTTTTCTGGATTTTTAAAAAATTGATATTGAGCTCTACATTTGTTTCTGCTTCCCTCCCTGTCTCTCCCCTCCCCCCCTTCAAACCTTCCCCAAGGTCCCCATGCTCCCAATTTACTCAGGAAATCTTGTCTTTTTCTACTTTCTACTTCCCATGTAGATTAGATCTATGTAAGTCTCTCTTAGTGTCTGCATTGTTGTCTAAATTCTCTGGGATTGTGGTTTGTAGGCTGACTTTCTTTGCTTTATGTTTAAAAACTACCTATGAGTGAGTACATGTGATAATTGTCTCCCTGTGTCTGGGTTACCTCACTCAAAATAATGTTTTCTAATTCCATCCATTTTCCTGCAAAATTCAAGCTGTTATTATTTTTTTCTGCTGTGTAGTACTCCATTGTGTAAATGTACAACATTTATCTTTTTTTTTCTTTTTTTGAGACAGGGTTTTTCTGTAGCTTTGGAGCCTGTCCTGGAACTAGCTCTTGTAGACCAGGCTGGCCTCGAACGCCCAGAGATCCGCCTGCCTCTGCCTCCCAAGTGCTGGGATTAAAGGCGTGCGCCACCACCGCCCGGCAGTACCACATTTTTCTTATCCATTCTTTGATTCAGGGGCATTTAGGTTGTTTCCAGGTTCTGGCTATGACAAACAAAGCTGCAAGCCCGGCAATGGTGGCGCACGCCTTTAATCCCAGCACTTGGGAGGCAGAGGCAGGCGGATCTCTGTTAGTTCGAGACCAGCCTGGTCTACAGAGCTAGTTCCAGGACAGGCTCCAAAGCCACAGAGAAACCCTGTCTTGAAAAAACAAAACAAAACAAAAAAGGACAAACAAAGCTGCTATGAACATAGTTGAGCACATGTCCTTGTGGCAAGATTGAGCATCCTTTGGGTGTATACCCAAAAGTGGTATTACTGGATCTTGAGGAAGGTTGTTTCCTAATTTTCTGAGAAATCGCCACACTGACATTCAAAGGGGTTGTACCAGCTTGCATTCCCACCAGCAATGCAGAAGTGTTCCCTTTTCCCAACAACCTCTCCAGTATAAGTTGTCATCAGGGTTTTTGATCTTGGCCATTCTTTCAGGTATAAGATGGAATCTCAGAGTTGTTTTGATTTGCATTTCTCTGATGACTAAGGATGTTGAACATTTCCTTAAGAGTCTTTCAGCCATTTTAGATTCCTCTGTTGAGAGTTCTCTGTTTAGGTCTGTATTCCATTTTTTTTTTATTGGATTATGTGATCTTTTGGTGTCCATTTTCTTGAGTTCTTTGTATATTTTGGAAATCAGACCTCTGTCTGATGTGGGGTTAGTGAAGATCTTTTTCCATTCTGTAGGCTGTTGTTTTGTCTTGTTGACCATGTCCTTTGCTTTACAGAAGATTTTCAGTTTCAGGAGGTTCCATTTATTAATTGTTTCTCTCAGTGTCTGTGCTGCTGGGGTTCTATTTAGGAAGTGGTTCCCTGTGCCAATGCATTCAAGTGTACTTCCCACTTTCTTTTCTATAAGGTTCAGTGTGTTGAGGTCTTTGATCCATTTGGACTTGAGTTTTGTGCATGGTGATAGATATGGGTCTATTTTAATTTTTCTATATGCTTTCTTTTTTCCTTTTTTTTTTTTTTTTTTGGTTTTTCGAGACAGGGTTTCTCTATGGCTTTGGAGCCTGTCCTGGAACTAGCTCTGTAGACCAGGCTGGCCTCGAACTCACAGAGATCCGCCTGCCTCTGCCTCCCGAGTGCTGGGATTAAAGGCGTACACCACCACTACCCGGCCATTTGATATTTTTTTACTTCTTTATAAAAAATCAGGTGTTTGAAGATGTGTGGACTGATATTTGGGTCTTCTGTTCGGTTCCATTGGTCCTCCTGTCTGTTCCTATGCCAATACCAGGCTGTTTTCAGTACTGTAGCTCTGTAGTAGAGTTTGAAGTCAGGGACTGTGATGCCTCTACAAGTTCTTTTATTGTACAGGATTGTTTTGGCTATCCTGGGTTTTTTACTTTTCCAAATGAAGTTGAGTATCGTTCTTTCGAGGTCTTTGAAGAATTTTTCTGGGATTTTGCTGGGCATTGCGTTGAGAATCTGTAGATTGCTTTTGATAGGATTGCCATTTTTACCATGTTAATTCTGCCTACCCAAGAGCATGGGAGATCTTTCCACTTTCTGGTGTCTTCTTCAGTTTCTTTCTTCAAAGATTTAAAGTTCTTGTCATACAAATCTTCCACTTGTTTGGTCAGAGTTACTCCAAGATATTTTATGCTATTTGTGGTTATTGAGAAGGGTGTTGATTCTCTGATTTCTTCCCCAGCCCTTTTATCATGTGTGTACAGGAGGGCTCCTGATTTTTTTTGAGTTGATCTTGTATCCTGCTACATTGCTGAAAGTGTTTATGAGTTGTAGAAGTTCCTTGGTACAATTTTTGGGATCATTTATGTAAACTATCATATCATTAGCAAACAGTGAGAATTTGACTTCGTCTTTTCCAATTTAATCCCCTTGATCTCTCTTTGGTGTCTTATTGCTCTAGCTAGGACCTCAAGAACTATATTGAATAGATATGGAGAGAGTGGACAACCTTGTCTTGTTCCTGATTTCAATGGAATAGCTGGGAGTTTCTTACATTTTAAGCCTGGTCTACAAGAGCTAGTTCCAGGTCAGGAACCAAAAGCTACGGAGAAACCCTGTCTCGAAATTAAAAGAGAGAGAGAGAGAGAGAGAGAGAGATAGCTGTTGTCATGGCTCCTCTCCTCTCTCCCCGCTTCTCTTGTCTCTGTTTCTCTTTCTGTCTCTTTCTGCCTCACTCTGCTCTCCCCCTTCCCCTTCCCTTCCATAGCCCATTTTGTCTGCAAGGCGTATCTCTGTCTCTCACCTGTCACATGGCTCCCTGTTCGAGGTCCTGAGTTCTATTCCCAGCAACCTTATAGTTGCTCACAACCATCTGTAATGAGATCTGGTGCCCTCTTCTGGCCTGCTGGCATACATGCTGGCAGAAACTGTACACATACTAAATAACTAAATCTTTTTTTTTTTTTTTTTTTTTTTTTTTTTTTTTTTGGTTTTTCGAGACAGGGTTTCTCTGTGGTTTTGGAGCCTGTCCTGGAACTAGCTCTTGTAGACCAGGCTGGTCTCGAACTCACAGAGATTCACCTGCCTCTGCCTCCCAAGTGCTGGGATTAAAGGCGTGCGCCACCACCGCCCGGCTTAAATAACTAAATCTTTAGACAGGCTGAGGTGGCACACACCTTGAATCTCAGCACTTGGGAGGCAGAAGCAGGTGGATCTCTATGAGTTTGAGGCCAACCTGGTCTACAAGAGGTAGTTTCAGGACAGGCTTCAAAGCTACAAAGAAACCCTGTGTCAAAAAAACAAAAAAAAAAAGAAAAAAAAAGAAAAAGACCCAGACATAAATTCACATGCCTATAAATACCTTATTTTTGATAAAGAAGCCAGAAATAACTGGAGTTGGTGATGCTCACCTTAAATCCCAGCCCTTGGGAGGCAGAAGCAGGCAGATCTCTGTGAGTTCTAGGACAGCCTGGGGCTGTTATACAGTGAAAAATCTATCTTGAAAAACCAAAAGAAAGAAAGAAAGAGAGAAAAAAAGAAAGAAAGATACATACATACATACATACATACACACACACAGGGGCACATCAGTATGTTTAACAAATGGTGATGGTTAAACTGAATTCTGCATGCAGAAAAATGCAAATAGATCTATATTTATCACCCTGCACAAAACTCAATTTCAAATGGATCAAAGACCTCAACATAAAACCTTGAACTCAATCTATGGGAGTTCGAGGCCATCCTGGTCTACAGAGCTAGTTCCAGGACAGACTCCAAAGCCACAGAGAAACCCTGTCTTGAAAAACCAAACCAAAAAAAAAAAAAAAAAAAAATGGTACCACAGGCACTAAGATCAGCAGTTAATAAGTGGGACCTCATAAAACTGAAAAGCTTCAATAAAGGTCACCTTTATTTGGACAAAGGGACAGCCTACAGGATGGGAAAAGAATTTTACCAATTCCACATCTGATATAGGACTCCTATGCAAAATATATAAAGAACTCAAAAAACTATACCACTCATGGGCATATACCCTAAGGACACTTCATTGTACTACAGAGACACTTGTTCAACCATATACATTGCCATTCTAGCCATAATAGTCAGAAATTTGAAACAACCTAGATGGTCCTCAACAGAAGAAGGAATAAAGGAAATATGGTACATTTGCAAATTGGAGTATTATTCAGTTATTAAAAATAAAATCATAAAATTCACAGGTAAATGGATGGAACTAGAAAAAAATCATCTCCTGAGAGTGGGGTATCCCAGACCCAGAAAGAGAAATATGGCATTTATTTGTTTATATGTGGATATTAGCTTTTAAATCAATGATAACCAAGCTACAATCTATAGAATCACAGAGGTTAGGTACAGAGTAAGGGACTGGCCTGGGAATAGATCCCAATAGGAAAGAGGAATAGAATAGATATTTATGGATGGATGGGAATGGGGGCGTCTGGAATGGGAAGGTCGTGAGGAAGTAGAGGGGACAGGGAAATAAAGGGAGAGACAGCTGAAATTAAGGGCCACTTGAGGGGTGGTGTGGGAAGCTAACACAGTAGGAGCAGCGTAAAAGGTCTCCATATAAGAAGGTGATTGAAACGGAACTGCCAAACGATGGGGGAGACGGAGTCCCAACCGGCCATTTCTTGTCGCAGATGAAGTTTCCAGTACCAGGACTGGGTTACATCTAACGACAGGGTTTTTCTGTAGCTTTCATGCTTGTCCTGGAACTCGCTCTGTAGACCAGGCTGGCCTCGATCTGTCTGCCTCTGCCTCCTGAGTGCTGGAATTAAAGGTGTTTGCCACCACCACCTGACTTCAGTTGAGTTCTTGGTCAAAGGGGAATCCCCAAACAACCTAGGCTATTCCAGAGACTATAGTAGCTCTCCATAAAGCGATGGCAAGACCCCACTGCTGAAGACAACACCTACAAACTCATTGAACATGGAGATGTTGAGCCAGTGCCTACATGGAACCGTCACTCTTGTTATAGTGTGGGAACGAATCCCGTCTGTTTCTTTTCTTTCTCTTGGGCTCTTTTTCTTCTCTTTGTTTCTTTCATCCAATTCTGATGTTTAGTTTTATCTTACTATAGTTTATTTTATTGTTGTCCTGTAAAAGCCTGTTTGCGCCAGATGGTGGTGGTGCCAGGTGCGTCTCTGTGGGTTCGAGACCAGCCTGGTCTACAGAATGAGTTCCAGGACAGGCTCCAAAGCTACAGTGAAAACCTTTTCTCGAAAAACCAAAAAAAAAAAAAAAAAGTCTGATTGCTTCTTCTTCCTCCTCCTCCTTCTTCTAGTTTACGGTGTGTGTGTGTGTGTGTGTGTGTGTGTGTGTGAGACCACACTAGGAATCAGGATTTTAAAAAATTCATTTAATTTTTACATGTGTTAGTATTTGGCTTACGTGTATGTCAGTGTGAGGAAGTCAGATTCACTGGAACTTGAGTTACAGACGACTATGAGCTGCCGTATGGGTACTGGGAATTGAACCCTCGTCCTCTGGAAGGGCAACCAATGTTCTTAACTGCTGAGCCATCTCTCCAGCTTCACCTGTTTGTTTTCCAATGAGAGACAGAAAGGGAATGGATCCAGATGGGAAGGGAGGTGGGATGGAACTGGGAGGAATAGAGTGAGGGGAAATAATTAGGATATATGAGAAAAAAAATCTATTTTCAGTAAAAGAAAAAAAAAAGTAATTCCTTGCCCGATGTGGGAGGCATACACCTTTAATCCCAATACTGGAAAGGCAGAAGCAGATAGATCTCTGTAAATTCTAGGCTAACTTGATCTATATAGGCACATTTAGGTGAGCCAGGGCTATATATGAGAAACTTGCCTCAAAAAAACCACATACAAACAGAAAGGAGGCATTGCTTTGAGGTTTGATTCCCAGCACTACAAAACAGTAACAAAAAACCCACCTAACCAACCAGGCCAAAAGAATGTGTTTCCAGAAATCTCTGAGGTCCTGGGGCTATCTGTGGAGGTCTGTTCATGGATGGGGCAAGGTCCAGAAAGTCTAGGCAGGAGTTCTGGGAAAGATAACAGCCACTTGTGCCTTCTCTGTGCTTTCCAGTCTCACCATGGGAACCTTGGAGCCACCAGGGAGGGCTTCCTCAAGCTGATCCAGCCTGCTCCTCTTTCTCTCTTTTTTTTTAATAAATAATTTATCTTATTTTATTATTTTTTTTATGTGCATTCGTGATTTGCCTGCATGTATGTCTGTGTGAGGGTGTTGGGTCCCTGGAACTGGAGTTACAGACAGTTGTGAGCTGCCGTGTGGGTGTTGGGAATTGAATCCCGGTCCTCTGGAAGAGCAGTCAGTGTTCTTAACTGCTGAGTCATCTCTCCAGCGCCCCTGCTCCACTCTTATCTTCAAACCTCCAGCAGTGTCCCATTGAACACACGTGCCAGGGCCAGTGAGATGGCTCATCAGGCAAAGGTACTTGCCACCAAGCTTGGCCACTGTGTTCCATCCCCAGAACCGCAATGGGGAAGAACAGAGTTGACTTCTGTAGGTTGTCTTTGACTCTCATAAGAGCACCACAGTTTCCCTAAATAAACAAGCAAAGAGTGTAGTTAATCAAAACACAGACATAATGAACTCATAATTCCGGGTGAAAAGACAGCCCCTATAGAGAGGGGACACATTTCAATAATTTGGGTAGAGGCATCCAGAACTAAGATAACCCTGGAGGAGATCAAGCCAAAACACTCTCTCTCTCTCTCTCTCTCTCTCTCTCTCTCTCTCTCTCTCTCTCTCTCTCTCTCTCTATTCTTCAAAGCAGGATTTTACTGTGTAGTTCTGGCTGTCCTGGAACTCATTCTAATACCAGGCGGATCTTGAACTCACAGAGATCCGTCTGCCTCTTCTGGAGTTAAAGGTGTGCCCCACTACTGCCTTAAACATTTTTTTTTTCAGCAACATAGAGTTTGAACCTAGGGCCTTGTTTATATCAGAATTTCTAATTCCAGCCTTCTTTTCATTCTTTTCATTTTTCTCAAAACAAGAACAACAAAAAAGCAACAATAAACTAAAAAACAAAAACCAAACCAGCCAACCAATCAACTAACCTACCAAACGGATGAACAAAACCCCCAAAACAACCAACCAAAAAACAAAAACAACAACAAGAACAACAAAAACCCAAACGAAACCAGAAAACCCACTTATTGCAAATGCTTTCTACTTGGACTTAGGCTAGAAATCCAGAGATGACGGAGAGCCACTATCCTGAAGGACCCCTGTCTGCAGGGCCAGACTTCCTCCCCTGCTGAGCCTCCTGACAGGGCTCTGGGCGTCATACAACTCCTCCTCCTTGTCATTCTGCTAATGAGATCTGTTCTGATTCCCCTTCTGGCCCAGAGGCCCTAATCTCCCCTAGCAGGGGTCTGTGAAGGAGGGGGGAGGGCCCCTCCTGACGGGCAGTGACCCAGTGGTGAGCAGGGATTATAGAATATATGTGTTTGGCTGTGTTTGTGTTTGGGTGTGTGGCTGTGTTCAGAGAAGTAGAACAGATCTGAGACGGAACAGGAACTCAGGGAGGTATTAATACCTGGAGGGACACAGAAAAACCAAGGGAGGGGACTACTAACGGGAGAGACGGCAGGATGGTGTGTGTGTTTCCGAGGGTGGGGTGGGGGCGCAGGAGCAGCAATGGGAACCTTTAGCATAAGAAGCAGGCAGAGGCTCTGAGACCAAGCTGCAGTTTCGGGCTTGAGTGGACCCGCAGAAGGACAGCAAAGTGAGGGAGGAGCCCACAGACAGAGGCAGAGAAAAAAAGGGAGAGAAACACAGTGAGAGATGGAAAAGGAGAAAAAGGATGCAAAATTAACTTACAAAGGGAACGAAAGACAGAGAGTCAAAGACACAGAGACACAAAGAGGGACCAGAGAGATGGCTGAGCGGTTAAGAGCACAGGGGCTCCTCCAGAAGATCTTGGTTCCATTCCCATATCTAATGGTAGCTTATAGATGCCTGTCATTCCAGTTTTAGGACATCTGATGCTCTCTTCTGGCCTCTTCAGGGACCATGCTTGCACAGGGTGTACAGACACAATATCCAAAAGACATAAGGATAAAAATAAATAAATCTAAACAAAACAGACACAGAGGGGCAGTCAGAGATATACAGAGATAGTGAGAGACAAAATGACTGAGAGAAAGAGAGACAGGGAGAAAAAGGCAGAATCAGAGAGACACAGAGAGATAGCCAGAGGCAAGCAATTAGACACTTGGCAGACAGAGACAGAGAGACACACATGCAGAGACAGAGAGACACACATGCAGAGGCAGAGAGACACACATGCAGAGGCAGAGAGACACACATGCAGAGGCAGAGAGACACACATGCAGAGACAGAGAGACACACATGCAGAGGCAGAGAGACACACATGCAGAGGCAGAGACAAAGACACGAAGGGACCGAGAGAGGAAAGGACAGAAGTAGTGATGCAGAGACAGACAGAGATTAGAGCAATAGAGGGACAGCCTCTAATGGCTGAGGGGGAGGGAGAGAGAGAAACAGAGATGGATTAGTGGAGGAATCATAGGATGCCCTGACTGGCACACAGGCTGATAACGAGAACTGTATAGCCTGAGGCCCAAAGGGAGAAGGATCTGAGTCACAGGAGACCCCAAAGAGAAGGTAATGAGAAGGAAGAGGAAGGAATTTAATGTCAAATGAGATCAAGGCAAAGATGGGGGAGGTTAGAAAAAGGAGAAGCACGAAGAACTACTTATCTGAACTAGTTCTCTCATCCAGGGCTAGTGGCAGAGGTATGTCATCCTAGCTATTCCAGCGGAGCCAGGAGACTTACAAGTTCAAAACTAGACTGGGCTACAGAGAGCAAACCAGAAAAACCTGTGCATCTCATTTCTCAGTCTCCCAGGGGCACTGTACACTCCTCTCTGTGCTTTTGAAGACATTTCTTTCCAGATGGTAGCTAAAGTGGGAGACCTCAGGAAAGAGTGGCAGCTCCTGGTTGTAGGCAGGAGTTGAGCCTTCCCTCCCTCCCTCCCTCCCTCCCTCCCTCCCTCCCTCCCTCCCTCCCTCCCTCCCTCCCTCCCTCCCTCCCTCATCAACCTTAATTGCCAAGATGTCACTGTGGGGGTGGTGACAGGGTGGGATTAAGCAGACAGTGCCCTTCCCCCAGCCAATGTCACCTCCTGTTGCCTAGTCAGTCCCGCATCTTGGCTGGGATTACCCTTCGAGATCTAGGCCACGGTAGATGACATCAGTCTCTGCTCAGGATTAAAGTCGCCCCACAGGAGGGGAACTATTTCCTCTAGTCCCTGTTGTCTGATGACACCCTCCAGGTCCTGGGCCACCAGCATAGTCCCCATTTCTTCTTCCCAAAGGTGAGTCTTTGGTGGATGAGGCTGAGCAGACCAAAGAAGAGAGAGGAAGAGAGAGAAGAAAGAAGGGCATTATAGTCTTAGCTGTGTTTTCAGAGCATGGTACAGTTTGACTGGAAGATGGATCTGAGATGTTATCTGAACAGTTAATATAGGGTAGAGAATCTAGGGAGTGCATGGGGAAGCAGGACCACAGTAGGAGGGAGTGAGGTTATAGCTGGGGACCAGTTCTGATCCAGAAGTGGCTTTTAGGGTGAATGGATTTAATACTCTGAGGATGTTCAGAGGCGGAATGTCCCATCTTAGCACATATCCCCGATGTGTGAGTGTGTGTATGCATGTATGTGTACAATGTGTGTTGCGTATGTGTATTTGTGAGAGAGTGACTGTGGAACCCAGAAACTGACATTTTTGGATGTTTTCCTAAATACTCTCCTCCTGTTATATTTTCCCTAGAATTTTCTATGTAGACCAGGTTGGCCTTGATCCTTAAGGAATCCCCCTGCCCCTGCCACCTGAGTGTTGGATTTTAAGATGTCCACCACAGCACCCAGCCCACTCTAGACAATGTCTGACACTAAACGTGGACGTCCCCATTGAGCCGAGGCTAGTTTGCCAGTGAGTCCCGTGGATTTGTGTGTCTCTGCTCCCCCTACACAGGGGTTACATGTTCAGATCTCTGCACCCAGCTTTTATCTGGGTGCTGGGGAGCTGAACTCAGATCCTCATGGATGCAGAACACATGCTTTACCCACTGAGTCATCTCCCCCCACCTTTATTTTATTTTGAGATGGGGTCTTATGGAGTGCAGGGTAGCTTTGAACTTGTTGTGTAACTGAGGCTGGTCTCAAATTCCTGGTCTTTGTGCACTACTATGCCCACTTGTTTTTTTCAACTCTTCTGAATTTTTTGTCTGTTTTTAAAGCACACATTATATATATATATATACATATATATATACATATATATATCATACTGTGTGTGTGCGCTTGTGTATGTGCGCACATGTATGTGAGTATGTGTATACTTGTGTCCTGACTTCCCTGTGAACAATTTGTAGGAGTCAGTTCTCTCCTTCCACCATGTAGGTCTCAGAGGTTTTTTGTTTGTTTTTTCCTGTTTTTCGAGACAGGATTTCTATGTATATCCTTGGCTGTCCTGGAACTCACTCTGTAGACCAGGCTTGGCCTCAAACTCACTGAGACACACCTGTCTCTGCCTCCCAAGTGCTGGCATTAAAGGTGTGCCATCACACGCCTGGCTTTTTATTTATTTGTTTATTGTTAAAGCAGTCTCTTGTAGCCCAGGCTGGTCTTGAGTTTGCTATATAGCTGGGAAATGACCTTGAACTTTCGATCCTTCTGTCTCCACCTGCAGAGTGCTGGGATTCTTCTCGAGTGTTTGTAAGTGTTGTGAGACACTGCGTCTGACTAGCGACATGTTTTGCCTCAATGGTTATAGCAGATTATTTAGGGTCTGTGGTCATTCAAAAAAAATTATAGAGACATGTAGCAGGGGATAGTGGTGTATGCCTTTAATTTTAATGCTTGAGAGGTAGAGACAGGCAGATCTCTGTCAATGTGACGCCAACTGTCACAACTGTCTTGTAACTCAAGTTCCTGAGGATCCAACACCCACTTCTGGTTTCTGCTGATACATGCATATGGTGCATAGACATACATATAGACAAAACACATACACATAATATTAAGGAAAAAGAAAGTAATGGCAAAGTTCAGCTAATACTGCAGCATTTGTCATCTTTTTTTAGTTTTATATTTATTTGTTTATTGGTTTGAGTTTTCGAGGGTTTTGTATCTGTGTAACAGCTCTAGCTGTCCTGGAACTTGCTCTATAGACCAGATTGGCTTTAAACTTACACAGAGATCCACCTGCCTCTGCCTCCTTAGTGCTGGGATTAAAGGTGTGGGCCATCATGCCTGACTTCTTACTTATTTGTTTATTTTTATTTTTTATTTTTTTATCTTTTTCGAGACAAGGTTTCTCTGTAGCTTTGTTGCCTGTCTTGGAACTAGCTCTTGTAGACCAGGCTGGTCTCAAACTCACAGAGATCCGCCTGCCTCTGCCTCCTGAGTGCTGGGAGTAAAGGTGTGCACCACCACCGCCCAGCTCTTGTTTATTTTTAAAGCAGTCTCTTGTAGCCCAGGCTGGTCTTGAGTTTGCTAACAGCTGGGAAATGATCCTTCTGTCTCCACCTGCAGATTGCTGGGATTCTTCTCAAGTACGTCTGTTTGTGTGTGTGTGTGTAATGTGTGCACATAAGTATGTGCATATATTTGAATGTGTCTTCATATATGGAGGCCAGAGGTTGACATCAATATTTCCTCCATTACCTCTGCCTTGTTCCCTTGAGATAAGGTCTCACTGTGCTGGAAGCTGGACATTTGACTAAGCCATCTGTGTAGCCAGCTCTTTGGATCCACCTATCTTGGCCCTACTAATGCTATAATTACAGGTATGTGCAGTCATGCCTGGCTTTTTGCTAGGAAGTGAACTCAGGTTCCCTTGCTTTTGCGGTATGCATTCTTATCTCTTCACCATTTTCTCAGCCCCCCCTCCCCACTTTGGAGACAAGGTCTCATGTATCCCAGGGTGGCCTCCAACATGTAAGTAGCCTAGAATGTCCTTGACCCTCCAGCCTCCATCTTCTGAGTTCTAGAATTATAGGTGTGTGCCACCATGCTCAGATTATGAGTTGCTGGGGACTGAACCCAGGGCTTTGCACATTCAAGGCAAGCTCTGTGCCAGCTGACCCACACCACTGGCCTTCTGCTGTCATTACTGAGACAGGGTCAGCCTCCACACCTCGACTGGGAGGGAGGAGGGTCCCACAGTGTGCTAGCAGGTGGTTCTGGCTGTAGGTCAGAGAATGACTTGCAGGAGCCGGTTCTCTCCTACCACCTGTGAGTCATGATCCCCTTGGGAGGCGTCAAAAGACCCTTCCACTGGGTCACATGCCTGATATCCTGCATATCAGATATAAGAGTAGCAAAATCACAGTGTCTTATGGTTGGGGGTCACGACATGAGGAACTGTTAAAAGGTAGCGGCATTAGGAAAGTTGAGAACCACTGTTCCACCATGCGGGTACTGGGAAACCAACTCGGGTTGTCTGGCTCGGCAGCATGCTTTACTCCCCGAGCCTTAGTTTTTGTGTGTGTGTGTGTGGTGTATGCTCATGTGGGTCGGGAGCTGTGCACGCCTGTGGGGACACCAGCTGTCGTCTATCACTCTCCCTGAGCCTGGATCTGGGCTGAGAGTCAGCAAGCCCTGGTGATTGTTTTGTGTCTGCGTGTCTGCCTCTCACAGCCTTAGGGTTAGAGGAGTTCATGGCATTAAGCCTGCCCCCCCCCCCCCCCCCCCGCTTTTTTTTTTGAGAAAGAAGAGTCTTGCTGTAGCTCTGGCTGTCCTGGAACTCACCATGTAGATGGAGCTGTCCTTGAACTCACAAAGATTATTTTATGTGCATGAGCGCTCGGTTTCACGCCTACAAGAGGAGGGAATCAGACCCCATTACAGATGGTTGTGAGCCACCGTGTGCATGTTGAGGATTGAGCTCCGGACCTCTGGAAGAGCAGCCAGTGCTCTTAACCACTGAGCCATCTCTCCAGCCCAAGTGCTGGGGTTTACGTCATACATCACCACACCCAGCAAGCTGGGCTTTTAACTTTGGTGATGGATCTGAACTCAGGTCCTCAGGGCTGTATGGTGTAACAAATGTTCTTAACCTTTCCAGCCCATGTGCTAGCATTTATTATTATTATTAAGATTAAAAAGGTTATTTGTGAAGCAGGCGGTGGTGGCGCACGCCTTTAATCCTAGCATTTCAGAGGCAGGCAGATCTCTGAGTTTGACGCTAGCCTGTGAGTTCTAGGACAGCGAGGACTGTTACACAGAGAAATCCTGTGTTGAAAAATGAAAAAAATATTATTGGTGTATATATGCAAATGAGTGAGGGTGCCTACAGAGGCCAGAGGAAGACATTGACTACCTAGGAGCTAGAGTTACAGGCAGCTGTGAGCTTTCTGATTTGAGTGTTTGGAACTGAATTTGAGTTTTCGGAAAGAGTAGCAAGAGCTCTTAACCCCTGAGGCACTTTCCAGCATCCTCACCCTTTATCCGCCCCGCCCCACCCTGCTCTTTAGAATATATTTTCATTACTAAAAATTATGCGTATATGTATGCTTGTGGGAACGTGCTTTTGGAGCCAGGACATAGAATCCTCTGGAACATAGGTGAAACACCCAATGTGGGGCCTGGAACTGAACCTGGGTCCTTTGGAAGAGCAATGAATGCTCTTAACTGTTTAGTCTTCTTCCCAGTTCCTACCCTTCCCCCTTCCCTTCCCTCTCCTCTTTTTCCTCCTTCCAGATGGGGTCTCTCTACATAGCCCTGGCTGTCCTAGAATTCACTCTGTAGATCAGTTTGACCTCAAACTCACAGAGATCCTCCTGCCTCTGCCTCCAGACTACTGGGATTAAAGACACTATGTCTGACTCCAGTCCCCCCCCTTTTTATTTTGTATGTGTGTGTGCTTTAGTGTATGCATGTGTACCATGTACATACCATGTTCACAGAGCTCTGAAGAAGGAGTTAGATGTGAGTTACCGTGTGGGGGCTGGGAATGGAACCTAGTCCTCTGCCGGAGCAGCCAGGTGTTCTAAACTGCAGAGCCATCTTTCCAGTCCTTATATATTATGTGCTGAAAGTTAGTGCCGTGTTCAAAAAACACAAACAATGGCATAATATGCATGTTGACAGCACTGGATTTCATCCTTGGAATATACATATTATGTAGTACAATATGTTCAAAACTTGATATTAAATAATAAATACATATATAACAAACATTTTATGTCTATTATTATCTATAATTTGGACATACCAGAGAATATGTAACATATACACTTAGTATAAAGTTTGACTTTGGCAGTCATCCCAGATGCTGAGGCAGGAGTACTGCTGTGAGTTTGAGGCCAGTTTGGACTCACTGAGGGTGGTTCTGAGAGACAACTTATTTAGTAAGCTGCTGACTGTGCAAGTTTGAGGACCTGAGTTTGGTCCCCAGAAGCCAGATTTTAAAAAGCATGGTGAGAGTTTATAATCCCAGTGCTGGTGAAACACAGACCAACAGATACCCGGGGCTTGCTGGCCAGCCATCCTACCCTGTGGCGACTAGCAGAACAGTGAGAACTGGGGATGTAGCTCATTAAGTAGAGTGCGTGTCTAGCATGTGTGAAGACCTGAACTCAGTACCCAGCACCACATAATACAGGTGTGGTACTGACCTGAGATTTTAGCACCTGAGAGGTGGAGACAAGAGGGTCAGGAGTTCAAGGTCATACTCAGTGACCTAGCAAATTTGAGGCCAACCTGAGATATCGAAAATCTTCTTTCAAAAATAAAATATAAAAGCTGGGTGTAGTGGCACAGCCTTCAATCCCAGCACTCGGGAGGCAGAGGCAGGTGGATCTGTGTGTGTTCAAGGCCACCCTGGTCTACAAAGAAAGTTCCAGGACATCCAGAACTAAACAGTAAAACCCTGGCTCAAAAAATCAATATATACTGGTGTGGCAGCACATGCCTTTAATCCCAACACTCGGTAGACAGAAACAGGCAGATCTCTGTGAGTTTGAGGCTAGCCTGGAATACAGAGCAAGTTCCAGGAGAGCCAAAATATGTATGTATACAGACACACTTTTGTCTACATTTGGAGTGATGGCTAGTGTCTGTGGTCCCAGCACTTGTGAGGTGGAGACAGGATGGTCAGAAATACCAAATCAGGTTTGGCTAGTTTAATGCTAGCCCAGGCTACATGAGATCCTGTTGCACAAAACCAAAAAAAAAAAAAAAAAAAAAACAAACCAAAACATTTTTTTTAAGTTGGGTATTGTGGCTTGATCTACAAATTGAGTTCCAGAACTGGGTGGTCCAGAGCCAGGCGTGGTGGCACTTGCCTTTAATCCCAGCACTCGGGAGGCAGAGGCAGGCGGATCCCTGTGAGTTCGAGGCCAGCGTGACCTACAAAGCTAGTTCCACGACAACCTCCACAGAGAAACCCTCCCTTGAAAAACAAAACAAATAAGCAAAATAAATAAATAAATAAATAAACAAACTGAGTTCCAGGCCAGCTAAAGCTGCGCAGTGAGGCCCTGGAACTCATCTTGAAGACAAGGCTGACCTTGAGCACACAGATCTGCCTTCTGCCTGCCTCTCTTGTGTTCTAAGAGAATGTGAGTGTCAGCTTGTCAGTGTCTGGGTGGTGGGCAGAGTGAACTGTTGAACACCCTGTTCTCTTGTAGGTACCCTCTTCTGGGCCTCAGTCACTGAAGATCATGATGGCATATATGAACCCGGGGCCTCACTATTCTGTCAACGCCTTGGCTCTGAGTGGCCCCAGTGTGGACCTGATGCACCAGGCTGTTCCATATTCAAGTAAGTGTGTTCCTTCTTCCCAGCTTGTCTTTTAGGAACATCTGGTCCCAGCCTCCTGGTTCAGTCTCTAGAGGGCTGGGATTGTAGTTTTGCACCATTATTCTCTACTATGATACTTATTATTTAACTGTTTTCTTTCTTTCTTTCTTTCTTTCTTTCTTTCTTTCTTTCTTTCTTTCTTTCTTTCTTTCTTCTTTCCTTCCTTCTCCGTCTTATTTATTTATTCATTTATTTTTTATTTACCGAGACAGGCTCTCACTATGCAGACATTATTTGCCTGAAACTCACTATGTAGACCAGGTTTATAAATTCAGAGATTGACCTGCTTCTGCCTCCTGAGTGCTGGAATTAAAGACAGAGCCATTTGACCTGGCCTTTTCTTTCTTTAGAGAACAAAGAAAACATTGTATTTATGTTTGTGTGCAGGGTGGGGAGCAGCAGGCATGGGTGCCATGGCTCTTGTAGAGGTCTGAGGATGAGTTGGGAGTTTTTTTTCCTTCTACTCTGTGGGTCTCAGGGACTGAACTCAGGTCCTCAGGCTTGTCCACAATCCCCTTTACATGCTGCACCATCTTGCTAACCCACTTTCTTTTTCCTTTCACATTAAGTTGAACCACAGAGACATCACCCTTTTTTGTTTTTCGAGACAGCTTTCTCTGTAGCTTTAGACCCTGGTACACACTCAGATCAGGCTGGCCTTGAACTCACAGAGATCCGCCTGCCTCTGCCTCCCAAGTGTTGGGATTAAAATTAAAGGTGTGCATCACCATCGCTCAGCTAAGACATCGCTTTTATGGGCCAGAGTGCTTGGTTATTAACAACATCATGCTTCAACTGAATATGAGTTTATGCATAAAAAGGTTCAGTAGGATCTCTGTGAGTTCGAGACCAGCCTGGTCTACAAGAGCTAGTTCCAGGACAGGCTCCAAAACCACAGAGAAACCCTGTCTCAAAAAACCAAAAAAAAAAAAAAAAAAAAAAAAAAAAAAAAAAAAGGTTCAGTAGGGCGCAATGTAGTCCCAGCTATTTGGGAAACTGAGGTAGGAGAATCACTGGATCCCAGGATTTCAGGACCAGCCTGGGCTACGTAGTGAAACCCCGTTGTAGTGAAAGAGGAGAAAGAGGAAGAGAAAGAGAGAGGATGAGGAAGAAAAGGAGGAGGGGAAGGAGGTAGGAGAGAAATGAGAACAAAACGAGGAGCAAATCCTTGCAGGGCTTAAAGCGGTTCCCTCCTGTGGATCTGTGACTGGAAGCAGCTCCAGTTCCTCCGCGGATTGAGCCGGTGCTAGAAGGTCAGGGATAAATACAGCCCTTGTTTAGGCAGATGGGTGTTCAGAAAGAACTTCTGGGCAGGCATCTCACTGGACCTCAGAGCATTCAGTCAGCAGAGCTTGCTAACCTGAGGGTTCTTTCGTTCACTCATACACAGGCGCCCCCAGGAAGCAGCGACGGGAGCGAACCACGTTCACCAGGAGCCAGTTGGAAGAGCTGGAGGCTCTGTTTTCCAAGACCCAGTACCCGGATGTGTACGCCCGTGAGGAGGTGGCTCTCAAGATCAACCTGCCTGAGTCCAGGGTCCAGGTAGGATGTTCTGCACCCTGGACCTCTCCTGACCCTTACTGTGATCTGTGCGCCGTTATCAGATCTAGGGTGGAGGAAAGACAGACAGAGAGGCCGCAGGGTAACAACAACATTTATGAAATAGCCCAAATCCCTCACTTCCCTAATTATGCCACTTAACTTTCTCTCTCTTTCCTTCCTCCTCCTCCTCTTTCTCCTCCTTTTCTTCCTCCTTCTCTTTCATCCCTCTTTTTCCTTCTTTTTTCAAGGCAGGATTTTTCTGTGTAACAGCTCTGGCTGTCCTGGAACTTGCTTTGTAGAACAGGCTGGCCTTGAACACACAGAGATCTGTCTGCTACTGCCCCCTGAGTGGGGGGGGGGGGAAGAGGGGGAGAGGAGGAGGGAGTTGGGTTAAAGGCGTGGTCACCACCACCTGGCTAAAACTATTTTTGAGATTAGGTCTTTTTTGTTTGTTTGTTTTGGTTTTTTGAGACAGGGTTTCTCTAACTTTGGAGCCTGTCCTAGAACTAGCTCTTATAGACCAGGCTGGCCTCGAACTCTGCCTCTGTCACCTGCCTCTGTCTCCTCAGTGCTGGGATTAAAGGTGTTGTACCACTGTACCCGACTAGAGATTTATTTTTAATTATATTCGTGTATGTGTGTGTGTGAGGGCAGTGCCTGGGGAGACCAGAAGAGGTCATCAGATTCCCTGGAGCTGGAGTTACAGGCAGTTGTTAGTCATGCAGTGAATCCAGGTCCTCGGCAAGAGCAATACACATCTTAACCACTGAGCCATTTCTCTAGACTATTTTGTTATCTTATTTTTTAATTATTCTTTGGTTTGGAAGGAGAGTGTGGAAATGATGTAATTATAATTTTAAAATTATAGGTAAGTAGTTATTTTTTTGGTAGTTTCATACATGGATACAATGTATTGAGATATCTATTCCTTCCTCCCCTCCAGTTACTCCTGGACCCCCCTCCATTTCCTGCTTAGTTTCATTCCTGTCTTTTTTGTTTTTCTCCTCCTCCTCCTCTTCACCATCCTCTTTTATAAGCCACTGGCATATCCTGTGCATATGCGGATGGGTGTGAGGCCATCCATTGCAGCATTGGCATTGTGAGAAAGTCTAAGTTATTCAGGCGTGCCTTGAACTCACTCTACAGCCCTGCAGACCTTTAGCTTTGGATCATCCTGCGTCAGCCTCCTGAAGAGCAGGTTTACAACAGGCCTGGCTCAGCAAGCCTAGCTTCACAGGATTTGTTCCATCACTATGTTTGATCAGTCAAGTCAGCTCACAAGCCAGGAGACCCACATGGATCTTGGTGCTTTTATTTGTTTTTCTTTTTCGAGACAGGGTTTCTCTGTGGTTTTTTGGAACTAACTCTTGTAGACCAGGCTGGTCTCGAACTCACAGAGATCCACCTGCCTCTGCCTCCCAAGTGCTGGGATTAAAGGCGTGCGCCACCACCGCCCGGCGGATCTTGGTGCTTTTAATTCCAACCCGAAACTCCGGTGCTATTGTGTCCCTACTTCACAAGCGTCTTCCACATACTGTTCTAGAATACTACATTAAGCGTGATGACTCACCCCTGTAATCTCAGCATGTAGGAGGCAGAGGCGGGAGGACTGCCTTGAATTTGGGCCAGTCTGGGCTACATAGTGAACTTCTGCTGCAATTGTATGATTTGCGTACTGTAACACTAATATTCCTCACAGTAGAAGAATATTAATCCCTCTGATGTCTCTGTTTAGTAGCAGAGGAAGGTTGATGCACGATCATTAGGTGAATGAGAGGATTTGTGGGTGAGAGAAGTGTGTATGTTTGTGTGTGTTCTGTGTGGGAGCCAGGCAAATGCTCTACCACTGAGGTACATCCCTAGCCCTGGTATTATGGAATCTATATGAAAAATTGCTGATGAGTATATGCAAATATGATATATTGCATGTGTGATTACCTGTTCATTTTCATGAGCAAGAGCATGTTAATATAATGTGTGCATATGTGCAAGATTGTTTTATATATAGGTGAGGATAATACATGACGCCATCAGGTAGGTGGCTGAGTGCATGCAGGTATGCATGTGTATATGTGTATGACCGCATGCATATATATGAGGATAATGCATGAATGAATGTATCAGGTTGGTAGGTGATGCACATAGACTGATAGGTGTATATATGTATGATTGCCTGTATTATGAAATATGTGTGATTGGTGCATGTAGGTTTCTGTGTGCATGTGTATGTGCATGATTGGATGGGTACACCGCTCATGGACAGAGCTGCCCCGTTGTTGGGTGCAGAGTGGTAAGTTGTAGCTCTTTCCATCAGCCTTGTCTTCCCTTGCCACCTGAGGACTCTGAGCTCTTTTCCCAGTTTATTCATGCTCATCTTCACTCTCTCCTTCTAGGTATGGTTCAAGAATCGCAGAGCGAAATGCAGACAGCAGCGGCAGCAGCAGAAACAGCAGCAGCAGCCCCCAGGGGGACAGGTCAAGGTTCGCCCTGCAAAGAGGAAGGCAGGCACATCCCCACGGCCCTCTGCAGATGTTTGTACAGACCCTCTGGGCATCTCAGATTCCTACAGCCCATCTCTGCCTGGTCCCTCAGGCTCACCTACCACAGCAGTGGCCACTGTGTCCATTTGGAGCCCGGCCTCGGAGTCTCCTTTGCCTGAGGCCCAGCGAGCTGGGCTAGTGGCCTCAGGGCCCTCTCTCACCTCAGCCCCCTATGCCATGACCTATGCTCCTGCCTCTGCTTTCTGCTCTTCTCCCTCTGCTTATGCGTCTCCAAGTTCCTATTTCAGTGGGCTGGATCCCTACCTTTCTCCCATGGTGCCCCAGTTAGGTGGTCCGGCTCTCAGCCCTCTCTCAGGCCCTTCTGTGGGGCCATCTCTGGCCCAATCCCCTACCTCCTTGTCAGGCCAGAGCTACAGTACCTACAGCCCCATGGACAGCCTGGAATTCAAGGACCCCACAGGCACCTGGAAATTCACCTACAATCCCATGGACCCTCTGGACTACAAAGATCAGAGTGCCTGGAAATTTCAGATCTTGTAGAAGAGGCTTCCTGTTCCCCCTTCCAACTGAAGCACCCACTCTGGGCTCCATCTGCCTCCTCCAGCTTAGATTCCAGGAGAGTAGCCCCCAGGAAGGGACAGGAAGTAGCAATCCTGCCAAAGGCTGTGGACAGTCAGTCTCAGGTTCAGTCCAATCTCAGCTTCATCAGAGAGCCTAGCCCCTGTACAGCCTACCCCATCAATGAAAGAGGTTCTCGCCTCTCCTGAGATAGCCCAGCAGCAATCAGTAGATGTCATGATTGTGATGTGTGTGTCTGCTGCTTTTCCAAAGACTTCAGTAAAGGTGCTGAGAGTGTGCTCCAGAGAGAAAGGAAATCTGTCTTGCAATTTACCTGGAGAATGTTTGAGTCAGAACTCACCATGCCCTAAGCAGGGTGTGGTGACTCAATGTTTGTGATTCTACAGTGGAAGAAACTGAGACAAGGGGGATTTCTGGGGATTTGAGGCCAGCCTAGGCTCCAGAGTGAAACCTCCAAATTCACTTGGAAAGTTTTATACAGTTAAAGTTAACAAATGTCAAGTTTACATGGTAGATTTAAGGGGTTGTCCATTTGATTTATGTGTATGATTTATGTATCTGTATGGCTATTACAGGCATGTGCCACCAAACTGAGCTGGGAGGCTGTGTCTTGGACAAAAGCAAAATGCAAAAGAAGATTGATGTGAATATTTGGGAGGACTTGAAAGATGAATAGAATGTTCTAGAACCTAGTCACCAGTTTCCAGGTGAGATTGTGGAGGCACCAGTGCTGGGGTCTTCCGGATGTCTGTAGAAATTGAATCTCATTAAGAGGCTGGAAGCCCATTTCATGGGCCCACCTTTTAGATGTCTACAGAGTATGTCCAATATATATTTCATAAGCCAGGAGTGGTAGCACACACTTGGTCACCACAGGGGGAGTAAGAGTTCAAGGTCATCCTTGTCTATATTGCAAGTTTGAGGCCAGCCTGGGCTACATAACACTCTCCCTTCCTCCTACAAATCCCACATTCCAAGTCATAAGACTGACGAGGAAAACGGCTGTAGATTAGGGGACCAGGAGTCCCCCTCATTTGATGTTAGCTTCTCTGTTCTCTTCTTTTCCCACTTTCTGGCCTCTCAGGTCTCCCTTCCCTGGCTACCCAGAGTGAAACTGATTAAAAATGTTGGATCCCACTCAAATTTGAGTGATTTTTTTTTTCTTTTTGTTTCTGTGTGATTTTTTTTTTTTTTTGAAGGGGGAAACTTGGCTACGTGGGAAAAAATTAGGATTTGCTCTAGCCGGGCGGTGGTGGCGCACGCCTTTAATCCCAGCACTCGGGAGGCAGAGGCAGGCGGATCTCTGTGAGTTCGAGACCAGCCTGGTCTACAGAGCTAGTTCCAGGACAGGCTCCAAAACCACAGAGAAACCCTGTCTCGAAAAACCAAAAAAAAAAAAAAAAAAAAAAGATTTGCTCTACCCTTTATGCCCATAGTGTGTGTGCTCCTGGGTATTTCCTGTTATAGCAAAGTTTTTCTCCGTATCTTCTGAAAGTCAACTAAGAAGGGATACATGACCAGGGTAGGTAGGTCAGGCTTGGGATCCCAGCACATGGGAGCTGAGGAGGAGGATCTCAGGTTTAAGACCTGCCTAGGAAACTTAATGAGACCTCATCACAGATAAGTTTTAAAAGATTCTGTCAGTGTGACTCAGTGGTAGAGCCGCTGCCTAGAATCCTCCAGTGAGGAACTGGGGTGTGTGGTTCAGTGGTAGAGCCCCTGCTTAGTATCCCCCAGTGAGGGTCAGAGGACGTGGCTTAGTGATACAGTGCTCATCTGTTGCAGTATGAAAAATTTCCACACTAGCCCAGAGTGGAGTATAATAAAGGTTTATTTATTAGGGATTAAACTCAGAATTTATTAGGGGGATAAACTCACAGAAAGACTAGCGATCCACAGTCCTCTGTGTGCACAGGCAACTGGAACCCAATCCAGCAGCCAAGGGGCCTGCACATACTTTTTGTCTGCATATATGAGATCATTCCCCAAATGGACCAGTATCTTAAAGGCTATTGGCTGAAGGAGTTCCCACAGCACCTCCCCATTTTTTCTAAATAAGAGAGTTCTAAGCCTAATACAAAACTATATACAATAAGAACAAATATTGGGGGCTGAAGAGATGGCTTGGTGGTTAAGGGCATTGCTTGCTTTTACAAAGATCCTGAGTTCAATTCCCAGAAACCACATAGTGGCTCACAACCATTTGTAATGAGATCTGGTGCCCTCTTCTGACCTGCAGGCAGAACATTGTATACATAATAATAATAATGATAGTAAAAATAAAAATAAAAAAAACAAATATCAAGAATTAAAATTAGAATTACAACCAGCATGAACAACATCAGGCAAGAAACATATGCTAATTGTTTTAATAGTTATTCTATCCTAAAGAGTCCAAGTCTTATATTAGAAATGGCTTGACTAAGTCATAAGAGGAAACTAACTACCACTGTCTAAGTCTTAAGCCCCATCAAAGACCTGAGAAGGGAAATAATATTACTTGAGTAAACAGGAAATGCAATCAAGAAATGCCTGAAAGGTGCAAGAAGTGACAGAGACAACCAGCTACCTGGGCAATCACACAGTCACATTTGCATGAGACTCTTAATTTCATGGTCGTGGGTGTGAGCTCCATGTTAGTCTCCATTTTGTAGGCAGAGACTGCTCATTCATTTCCCAGCTGCCCAGACCTGAATAACACAGAAACCATATTAATTACAACACTGCTTGGCCAATAGCTTAGGCATATTTCTAGCTAACTCTCACATTTTAAATTAACCCATTTCTATTAATCTGTGTATTGCCACGAGGCTGTGGCCTACTGGTAAGGTTCTGACTGGTGGCTGGTGTCTGTCTCTTTTGGCAGCTACATGGCATCCCCTTGACTTGCCACTTTCTTTCTATATCTCTGTTCGGATTTCCTGCCCGACTTTACAAGTCATTGGTTGAAAGAGCTTCTTTAATAATCAATGGTAATAAACATATTCATAGCATACAGAGGGGAATCCCACATCACTCATCTATAATGTTGGAGACCCTAGGTTCAAGTCCTAGTAGAGCAAAAAGAAAATAAGTCAGTTCTAACTGTTGGAATCATCACAGCAATGCAGCAGATAGACACTATTATTATTATAGGTGAGGAGATTGCAAAGGATGGGGAGTCAATACAGTCACCACATCCCACAACTGGGAGAGGGAAGAACTGTACTTTGTTGGTACCTTCTTAGAATATGGAGTCCCTTCAGTTAAAAAAAAAAAATGGATGTGTATGGGTGTTTTGCTTGCTTGTATGTCTGTGTACCATGTGTAGGCAGTGCTCTTGGACCAGAAGAGCATATCCAACCCCCTAGGAACCAAACCTGTGTTCTCTGGAAGAGCAGTCAGTTCTCTTAACCACTGAGCCATCTCTTTATTCCACCATCATTTTTTTTTTTTTCGAGGCAGGGTTTCTCTGTAGTTTTGGAGCCTGTCCTGGAACTAGCTCTTGTAGACCAGGCTGGTCTTGAACTCACAGAGATCAGCCTGCCTCTGCCTCCCAAGTGCTGGGATTAAAGGCGTGCGCCACCACCGCCCGGCTCCACCATCATTTTTTTTTTTTTAAATATTTATTTATTTATTTATTATACAATATTCTGTCTGTGTGTCTGCAGGCCAGAAGAGGGCGCCAGACCTCCTTACAGATGGTTGTGAGCCACCATGTGGTTGCTGGGAATTGAACTCAGGACCTTTGGAAGAGCAGGCAATGCTCTTAACCACTGAGCCATCTCTCCAGCCCCCTCCACCATCATTTTTATATCTATATATATATTTTTTTGGTTTTTCGAGACAGGGTTTCTCTGTGGTTTTGGAGCCTGTCCTGGAACTAGCTCTGTAGACCAGGCTGGTCTCGAACTCACAGAGATCCACCTGCCTCTGCCTCCCGCGTGCTGGGATTAAAGGCGTGCGCCACCATCGCCCGGCCTCCACCATCATTTTTAAAGGCAGGGTTTTGCTACATAGGCCTGCCTGGCTGTCCTCAAACTCATAAAAATCTGACTCCCACCTGCGGGGGTTACAGCTATGTGCTTGGTCTCTTGCGTTTTCTGGCTGTCCCCCTTCTTCCTATGTCTGCCCCGCCCCCAGAGCTGTCTGTTTCTCTTATTGTTTTCCCCTCCCACCTCATGCAGTCTGTTTCCTGTGTCCTGGACAGGACTAATTTAGTAAATGCTCCAATCCTCTTAGGGCAACAGTCCAGCCTCAGCAGAAAGGCAGAGGACTTATGGAGGATTAGGCTCAACCTCAGGACCTGTGGGGGAAGGGGACTCTTTGGGGACAACTATTTTTATAAGCTATATGACATCTGTTCCTTACATCAATCCCACGTGAACACAGCTGTATTTGTATGCGCCATAATGATGCAACCATGGACTTACTGCTTATGTATGTATGTATGTATGTATGTATGTATGTATGTATGTATCTATCTATCTATCTATCTATCTATCTATCTATCTATCATCTCTGTGTATTATTTGTTCATGAATGCATACACCTGAACTTGCACATGCAGAGGTCAGAGGAAGACAAGGGGTATCTTCCTCTTTCATTCTGCCTTTTGAAAAAAACCTGTCTATTCGATGTATTTATTTTACTTAATGTGTTGGAGTGTTTTGCCCTCATGTAAGTATGTGCACTGTATGTGCCTGATGTCCTCAGAGGCTAAACCATCCCTAGAAAAAAGTGTAAATTACATTTATTTTTTGTGGGTGTATGTGGATATGCACACAGTGAGTGTGGAGGTCAGAACACAGCTTGAGGTTAGGGAGTTGGTTCTGTCCTCCACTACGAGGGAATGGTCACTTGTTAGGCTCAATGACAAGCATCTCTACCCACTAAGCCATCTATCTCATCAGCCTGCAAAGACTCCTGTCTGGAAGGTTCCAAGATGGAGATGGGAGGTGGTAGTGCACGCCTTTAATCCCCTCACTTGGGAGGCAGAGGAAGGCGGATCTCAGTGAGTTCGAGGCCAGCCTGGTCTACAAAGTGAGTTCGAGGACAGCCAAGGCTGTTACACAGAGAAGCCCTGTCTCAAAAAACCAACCAAAGCTGGGCGGTAGTGGCGGGAAGCAGAGGCAGGTGGATCTCTGTGAACTCGAGGCCAGCCTGGTCTACAAGAGCTAGTTCCAGGGGCTGGAGAGATGGCTCAGTGGTTAAGAGCATTGCCTGCTCTTCCAAAGGTCCTGAGTTCAATTTCCGGCAACCACATGGTGGCTCACAACCATCTGTAATGAGGTCTGGTGCCCTCTTCTGGCCTGCAGACATACACACAGACAGAATATTGTATGCATAATAAATAAATATTAAAAAAAAAAGAGCTAGTTCCAGGACAGACACCAAAGCTACAGAGAAACCTTGTCTCGAAAAATACAAACAAACAAACAAACAAAAAAAAACAAAGCCCAAAAAAACCCCCAACCAATCAACCAACCAACAAACATGTTCCAGGATGGTCTAGATTAGAGGGGTCATGCGTGACCTGGACAACAGGACTGGAGGAACTGTACAGAACTCACAGCTCACGGCTGAGGCTGTTCCACCCTGAATGCATCCTATCTTGTCTGATTTTTGGAAGCTAAGTGTTGTGGGTTTAAGGCTCCGAAACAACTCAAGCAGACATAAGAAATCACACAAAGCAAGATTTTATTACTGGGCAGCCCAACAGGAGCTGACCCATTAGGGTCAACAATACAGATTTGGGGGCTGGCTGCAACCCCAAATGTCAGTTGAAGCAAGTATTTAAGCACAAACTCCACAAATATCTGTGTCAAGTAGCAGTTTTTCACCAATCAGGATTTAAAGATTAGGGGTTTTCCCTGTGTGCTCCATCATCGTCAACTGATATAAAATGGGAGCTTTTCAGACTAACCAGTAAGATTCACTTGTTCTTTCTGTTGTTAGGAACAGCCATAATGGTTTAGAGAACTGAAGATGCCTAACAGGCTATTTCTATTGTTTAAGGAGGAGGCTGGCCAGCTACTGGAAAATCCCCAGCTCCCCTTGTGCTTGGGAATGTGAACTTTGTTTCACCCTACAGGTAAAATGGAGTCTGAAGTCAAAATGGCAGTGCTTAGGACAAGACGCTTTTGCCTAGGAAGGAGAACTCACAGGTCTGTCTGGCCAAGTTGGATTTTAGGGAGGACATGGATGAGATATTTATTTTTTTTATTTGTTTGTTTATTTTTATTAAAAATTTCCACCTCCTCCCCTCCTCCCATTTCCCTCCCCCTCCCCCACCTCCTTTTTCCCTCCCTCTCCAGTCCAAAGAGCAGTCAAGGTTCCCTGCCCTATGGGAAGTCCAAGGTCCTCCCCCCTCCATCCAGGACTAGGAAGGTAAGCATCTAAACAGACTAGGCTCCCACAAAGCTAGTACATACAGTAGAATCAAAACCCAGTGCCATTGTCCTTGGCTTCTCAGTCAGCCCTTATTGTCAGCCACATTCAGAGTTCGGTTTGATTACATGCTCCATCAGTCCCAGTCCTGCTGGCCTTGGTGAGCTCCCATTAGATCAGCCCCACCATCTCAGAGGGCAGGCACACCCCTCGCAGTCCTGAGTTCCTTGCTCATGTTCTCCCTCCTTCTGCTCCTCATTTGGACCTTGGGAGCTCAGTCCAGTGCTCCAATGTGGGTCTCTGTCTCTATCTCCATCCATCGCCAGATGAAGGTTCTATGGTGATATGCAAGATATTCATCAGTGTGGCTATAGGATAGGGCCAGTTCAGGTGCCCTCTCCTCAGCTGCCCAAGGAACAAGCTGGGGACATCTCCTTGGACACTTGGGAACCCCTCTAGAGTCAAGTCTCTTGCCAACCCTAAAATGGCTCCCTTAATTAAGATATACACTTCCCTGCTCCCATATCCACTTCTCCATCCCAACCTCTCCCCATCCTCCCCTTCTCCCTTCTCTTTCCCATCTCCCCTTCCCCCACCCCACTCCCAAGTTCCCAATTTTTCCTGGCAATCTTGTCTACTTCCAATATCCAGGAGGATAACTATATGGTTTTTTTGGGGGGGTTCACCTTTTTATTTAGCTTCTCTAGGATCCCGAATTTATAGGCTCAATGTCCTTTATTTATGGCTAGAATCCACTAATGAGTGAGTACATACCATATTCATCTTTTTGGGTTTGGGTTACCTCACTCAGGATCGTGTTTTCTATTTCCATCCATTTGCATGCAAAATTCAAGATGTCATTGTTTTTTTTACTTCTGATTAGTACTCTAATGCGTATATATTCCACACTTTCTTTATCCATTCTCCCATTGAGGGGCATCTAGGTTGTTTACATTCCCTGAGAGCATCTTGCTCAGAGCATAGTCACTTTAATCTTTAAAAGGGATTTATTCATTTTGCCTGGCATGGTGAGCACACTTTTAATCCCAGCATTCCAGCCCTCGGAAGAAGGTGGATCTCTATGAATTCAAATTCAAATATGGTCTCCCCCCCCTTTTTTTTGAGACAGGGTTTCTCTGTAGCTTTGGTGCCTGTCCTGGAACTAGCTCTTGTAGACCGGGCTGGCCTTGAACTCACAGAGATCCGCCTGCCTCTGCCTCCGAGTGCTGGGATAAAGGCGTGCGCCACCACCCCCTGACTCTAGTATGGTCTACTTCCAACATGGCTGGATCTTTATAGTGAGACCCTGTAAGAAATTAAGACATGAGCAGAGATGTGGTGGCATGCATCCTTAATTCCAGGAGGCAGAGGCAGGAGGATTCTGTGAGCTTGAGGCCAGTCTGATCTATAGAGCTAACTACAGGACACCCAGGGCTATATAGTGAGACCCTGTCTCAGAAAAACCAACCAAACAAACAAACAAAAATAAGACAAACAAAAATTATTCTGTTTTCTTGTATTTGTTTATGTCACTGTTGCAGATTGAACCCAGGCTGTCCCACAGAGCTGGGCAAAGGCTCTGCCATCAAGCCAAATGCCAGGGAGGCTTCCTTAGCTTGTATTACATATTGAATTTACCTCCTCTGTGGCATCAAGGAACTTTTCTCAGGAAGTGATTTTGAGGAGGTCATTCTTCCCTGCCATAGAACTCTGTTTACAGAATTCAGAGCTATTAGACAGAAAACCTGTTTTGGAAAACAAATCAAATCAAATCAAAACAAAACAAAACAAAACAAAAAACCCTCAAAACCCAAACCAAACAAAAACAGCAGCAACAACAACAAAAATCTTCAGCCCCTTTAAATATCCAGTCTCTTTAAAAATCCAAAATTTTGCCGGATGGTGGTGGCACACACCTTTAATCCCAGCATTCAGGAGGCAGAGGTAGGTGGATCTCTGTGAGTTCGAGGTCAGCCTGGTATACAGAGCTAATTCCAGGAGAGGCTCCGAAGCTACAGAGAAACCCTGCCTTGAAAAGCCAAAAACCAAAAACCAACCAACCAACCAACCAAACAAACAAAAAATCCAAAATCTTTCTTTTAAAAAACCTCTTGATTCTTTGTTAATTTCATATCATGCATCCCAATTCCACTCATTTCTCTGTTCATCCATATCTGTCCTTTGCCCTTGCAACTTCCTCTGCAGAAGAAAACAAAAATTTCAAATGATTTAAAAATAGGGCCGAAGAGGTTAAGAGCGTTGGCTGCTCTTCCAGAGGTCCTGAGTACAATTCTCAGCAACCTCATGGTGGCTCACAGCCATCTGTCATGAGAGCTGGTGCTCTCTTCTGACCTGCAGGCATACATGCAGATAGAACATCGTATACATAATCAATCAATCAATCAATCAATCAATAAATCAATCTTTTTTTCTTCTTTTTTGATTTTTTGAGACAGGGTTTCTCTGTACATGAGCCCTAGCTGTCCTAAAAACTTGCTTTGTAGACCACGCTAGCCTTGAACTCACAGAGATTCACCTGCCTCTGCTTCCCGAGTGCTGGGATTAAAGGCGTGCGCCATCACTGCCAAGCAATAAATAAATCTTTAAAAACATGACAAAAAGTAAAAATAAAAATTAAAATGAAATGAAACAACATCTTCCAGTGGAAACTACAGTGTATCATGGTGCGTCACCCAGTCTACTCTTTTGCCCAAACAACTTTATTTGCAAATGTTTGTTTCAATGAGTAGTCTGATTTCAGGCCTCTGGCTTTTGCTGTGCTATCAATATTGGATCCTTGCCTGATTCCTCTTGACTGTCCTGTTGCTGCCCTGTGCTGTGAGGTCCTGCAGCTTTGTGCAGCCTGGCCTCTTCACATGCTCCAGGAGTTCTTAGATGAGGTAGGTGTTGGGAGCTGCAACTCAAAGCCGTGGATCTCGGCCTGGGTGGTAGCTGAGTTGGTCACCTATTGCTCTTCCACCAGGGCCAGTTCTCCAGCTTTGTCCAGATGAGGGGCGGTACCAACTCTCCTGCCTGTGGTAGCTGGCAAGGGTTAGAATTGGCTTTTTTTTGGGCACACATCATCGGGACCAGCTCTTCTGAACCCACACCTTCAGGGCCAGCTCTCCTGCCCTAGGGGACGGCTTTCTGGTGCCCACACCACCAGGACCAGCTCTATTGTGTTGCCTAGGTGAGGTGCTGCAGCTGGCAAGGGGTAGGGCCAGATCTCCCATGCTGCCCAGGCAAAGAGCAGGGCTTGCTCTCTTGGCCATCCCACCCAAGCCCCTGCCTCTAGGGCCATCTCTACTGTGTTGCCTAGGTCAGTTGCTGGGGTCTACTTTCCCAAGTGCTGTAGCAGGCAAGGGTCAGGTTCTGCGAGGGTCAGGCTCTACTCACCTGAGTGCCGCAGCTGGTGAGGGGTGAAGCCAGCTCTGACAATCCTCAGACATCTACATGGCCTCAGGTAGTAGTCTAGATTAGGGATGTCCCCTTGGCCTTTGGTGGTAACATGGGCCATGGACATTGACCCAGATTTTGCTGCTGCTGCAGGGCCATGGACCCAGACATGGCTCTCGTTGGCAGCATGGGTCAGAGCATCTCCATGGCCTCAGGTGGCAGCACAGGCTCACATCAGGCTGTTCCTTGCATCTGCAGCCCTACCTTTCTTCATAGTGCTCAAGCTCTCTCGCTTCTGGTTCTCTACCGTCTCTCCAGCACACACTTGCTTATCATAGTGGCTGCACATGGCTGTGGGCACGGGGGCCTCTTCATTGTCTCTCACACCTGCTCAGAGTCATGTGGCTGCGGGCAGGGTCATCTCAGGTGTCCTCTACCCACTCTTCTGTCCTCTACCCCCTGGGCCCAGCAGTGCCACGTGTGCCTGTGGGTATCTTCTTCCTGCCCTGCCCTAGCAGTGCCAGATGGCCCATGGAAGTCCTCCACCCACCAGAGCCCAATAGCACCAAGTGAGTCTGTGGGTGTTCCCTACCAGCCTGAGCCCAGTGGCATGGGGTGGGCAATCTTCT
Source organism: Chionomys nivalis (assembly GCF_950005125.1). Taxonomy (NCBI): domain Eukaryota; kingdom Metazoa; phylum Chordata; class Mammalia; order Rodentia; family Cricetidae; genus Chionomys; species Chionomys nivalis. Next base: position 74,243,207 of record NC_080087.1, on the reverse strand, counting down.
ACCTGCCTGGGCCCAGCAGTGCCAGGTAGGACAATGGATGTCTTCTACCTGCCCGGGCAGGCCATGGATGTCTGCCAACTGCCCAAACCTAGCAGCACCAGCTGGGCCTGTGGGTGTCTTCTATCCACCTAGGTACCAGTGGCACAAAGCAAAACCAAACTCCCAACATTGTAAATAACACAATGTTTAAGACTCAATACCAACTCTGTAGCAGAACACCTGCTGGCTGTAGTCTCCCTTTCCTTTTTTTAATTTTTTTTTTTAAAAAAAGATTTATTATGTATACAGTGTTCTGCCCTACATGTATGCCCACATGCCAGAAGAGGGCACCAGATCTCATTACATATGGTTGCGAGCCACCATGTGATTGCTGGAAATTGAACTCAGGACCTCAGTTTTTTTCTTTTTTTTTTTCCTTTGAGACAGGGTTTCTCTGTAGATTTGGAGCCTGTCCTGGAACTAGCTCTTGTAGACCAGGCTGGCCTCGGACATCCACCTGCCTCTGCCTCCTGAGTGCTGAGATTAAAGGCATGCGCCACCACCTCATGGTCAACTCAGGACCTCTGGAAGAGCAGTCGGTGCTCCCGAACTCTGAGCCATCTCTCCAGCCCCTCCCTTTCCACTTTGACCCCATTCCCACCAGATCACAAAGATCTTCTCCTCCAACCTTACTTACAGCAACTCACTCCAGTATCCCAGCCTCTAACACCGGCAGGCACTCTTTGCTAACCCATGGGCCACTCCTGCCAGGGAGCCGATAGGCTATCTGTAGAACTTCCCCTCTTTTTTTTTTCTTCCTCTAGATATAATTCCCTAGTCCCATCCCCAGAGCTAGAGCAGAGCTTCTGGGGTGATCTCTTCTCACCGACTAACTCCCCTTCCGAGCAGATAAAATAAACAGATCCTGGCTGAGCACGCTGTTCTCCCCTGCTGTGAACCCTTCCAGACCCCCAGAGATTCACTGCTCCTAAGTGTCAGCTCCCAATACCCAGAAACATATTTTTTCTGGATATCAGGTCCACAGACAATTTTCCACTAGGTAACACACAGCCATCATATTTTCCTAAAATCCTGAAAGGAAACAGAAACCAAGAAAGAAAACACTCACTCAAAAAAGACAAATTCAGAAGCCAGCACTTAGACCTAAAATCATCCTAAACCCAGATGCCTAGACAAAACACAACCAATAACAGCTAGGGCAATATGTTTACACTAGAGCCCAGATACCCTGTCATAGCAGCCCATATTCCAACAGAGCTGAAGCCCAAGGGAAAGACCTTAAAACCATCTGTATGAAGATGATAGAGACCCTTAAAGTGGAAATTAATATATCCCTTAAAGAAATCCAGGAAACAGAAATAGTGGAAGGAAATGAATAAATCCCTTAAAGAATTCCAGGAAACTGGGTCGTGGTGGTGGGTATGTCTTTAATCCTAGTACTTTGGAGGCAGAGGTAGGTGGATCTTAGTGAGTTTCAGGCCAGTCTGGTCTAGCAAGTGAGCTCCAGGACAGCCAGTACTGTTACACAGAGAAACCCTGCCTCGGAAAAACCAACCAACCAACCAACCAACCAACCAACCAACCAACCAACCAACCAACAAACCAAAAAACCAAAAAAACCAAAGAGCGAGAGAGGGAGAGAGAGAGAGAGAGAGAGAGAGAGAGAGAGAGAGAGAGAGAACCCAAACTGAAGAAATTCTACAATTGAAAAATTTAGGTATTTGTTTGTTTGTTTTCTGAGACAAGGTTTCTCTGTGTATCTTTGGCTGCCCTGGAACTCACTTTGTAGACCAGGCTGGCTTCAAACTCATAGAGATCCCCCTGTCTCTGCCTCCTGAGTACTGAAATTAAAGGCATACGCCACCATGCCTGACAAAATTTAAGAATTTGAACAGAAACTACAGAGGCAAGCTTCACTAACAGAACAGATGAGATGGAAGAGAGAATTCCAGGTATTGAAGACATAATAGAAACACAGAAAATGGTAAATCTAAAAAAACTCTTGACATAAAACATCCAGGAAATCAGGGACACTATAAAGAGATCAAACCTAAGTGTAATAGGGATAGAGGAGGAGGAAGAAGAATACCAGCTCAGAGGCCCAGAAAAAAAAATAATTTCTTTCCTCCTCCTCCTCCTTCTTCCTTGAGACAGGGGTTCTCTGTGTAGCTTTGGTGCCTGTTCTGGAACTCACTCTGTAGACCAGGCTGGCTTTGAACTCAGAGATTCAGAGATCCACCTGCTTCTGCCTCCTGAGTTGTTGGAATTGAAGGCGTGCACCATCACTGCCTGTTTTTTTATTTTTATTTTATTGATATTTATTGAGCTCTACATTTTTCTCTGTTCCCCTCCCTGCCTCTTTTCTCCCTGCTTCAATCCTCCCCCAAGGTCCCCATGCTCCCAATTTACTCAGGAAATCTTGTCTTTTTCTACTTTCTACTTCCCATGTAGATTATATCTATGTAAGTCTCTCTTAGTGTCTGCATTGTTGTCTGGGATTGTGGTTTATAGGCTGGCTTTCTTTGCTTTATGTTTAAAAACCACCTATGAGTGAGTACATGGGATAATTGTCTTCCTGGGTCTGGGTTACTTCACTCAAAATAATGTTTTCTAGCTCCATCCATTTTCCTGCAAAATTCAAGCTGTCATTTTTTCTGCTGTGTAGTACTCCATTGTGTAAATGTACCACATTTTCCTTATCCATTCTTCGGTAGATGGACATTTAGGTTGTTTCCAGGTTCTGGCTATGACAAACAAAGCTGCTATGAACATAGTTGAGCACATGTTCTTGTGGCAAGATTGAGTATCCTTTGGATATATACCCAAAAGTGGTATTATTGGGTCTAGAGGAGGGTTGTTTCCTAATTTTCTGAGAAATCACCACACTGATGATGTGGGAGTGTCATATATCAATCTGTTGATTTCATTGGTTAATCAATAAAGAAATTGCTTGGCCTGATAGGTTAGAACATAGGTAGGTGGAGTAAACAGAACAGAATGCTGGGAGGAAGAAGAAGTGAGGCAGATGCCATGCCTCTCATCTCCAGGGCAGAGTTGATGAAGCAAGCTGCCAGGTCAGACATCCTGAATCTTTCCCACTAAGACTGGTGCTACACAGATTACTAAATATCGGTTAGGCAAGATGTGAGAATTATCCATTAAGAGGCTAGAACTAATGGGCCAAGCAGTGTTTATATGAATACAGTTTGTGTGTTGTTATTTCAGGTAAAGCTAGCCGGTGGCTGGGAGCCGGGTGGCAGGAACGCAGCCCACAGCTCCTTCAACAAACTGATATCCAAATGGGTTGTACCAGCTTGCATTCCCATCAGCAATGCAGAAATGTTCCCTTTTCCCCATAACCTTTCCAGCATAAGTTGTCATCAGTGTTTTTGATCTTGTTCATTCTTACAGGTGTAAGATGGAATCTCAGAGTTTTGATTTGCATTTCTCTGATGCCTAAGGATGTTGAACATTTCCTTAAGTGTCTTTCAGCCATTTTAGATTCCTCTGTTGAGAGTTCTCTGTTTAGATCTGTACTCCATTTTTTAAATTGGATTATGTGATCTTTTGGTGTCCAATTTCTTGAGTTCTTTGTATATTTTGGAGATCAGACCTCTGTCTGATGTGGGGTTAGTGAAGATCTTTTTCCATTCTGTAGGCTGTCATTTTGTCTTGTTGACCGTGTCCTTTGCTTTACAGAAGCTTTTCAGTTTCAGGAGGTCCCATTTATTAATTGTTTCTCTCAGTGTCTGTGCTGCTGGGATTCTATTTAGGAAGCGGTTCCCTGTGCCAATGCATTCAAGTGTATTTCCCACTTTCTCTTCTATAAGGTTCAGTGTGGCTGGCTTTATGTTGAGGTCTTTGATCCATTTGGGCTTGAGTTTTGTGCATGGTGGTAGATATGGGTCTATTTTATTTTTTCTACATGTTGATATCCAGTTATGCCAGCACCACTTGTTAATTATGCTTTCTTTTTTACATTTGATAGTTTTTGCTTCTTTATCAAAGATCAGGTGTTTGAAGATGTGTGGATTGATATCCGGGTCTTTTATTCGATTCCATTGGTCCTCCTGTCTGTTTTTATGCCAATACCAGGCTGTTTTCAGTACTGTAGCTCTGTAGTAGAGTTTGAAGTCAGGGATTGTTATGCCTCCAGAAGTTCTTTTATTGCACAGGATTGTTTTGGCTATCCTGGTTTTTTTACTTTTCCAAATGAAGTTGAATACCTTTCTTTCGAGGTCTTTGAAGAATTTTGCTGGGCCTGTTTTTTTTTTTTTTTTTTTTTTTTTTTTTTTTTTTTTTTTTTTTTTAATGAAACCATCTATACTGATTTATTTTGGAATGAAGGAGCATGTTCTTTTTTAGAAAAGGTTTATTTACTTATTTAATGTGCACTGACATTTTGCCTCTGTGTGAAGGTGTTAGATCCCCTGAAACTGGAGTTGTAGGCAGTTATGAGCTGCCCTGTGGGTGCTGGGAATTGAACCCAGGTTCTTGGAAGTGTAGTCAGTGCTCTTAACCTCTGAGCCATCTTTCCAGCCCCCAGATAATAAAATCATGGAAGATTTCCCAAACCTAAGGAAGGAGATGCCCATAATGGTACAAGAAACAAGCTGGGTGGTGGTGGCACAGGCCTTTAATCCCAGCACTCAGGAGGCAGAGGCAGGCGGATCTCTGTGAATTTGAGGCCAGCCTGGTCTACAAAGTGAATTTTACAAAGTGCTAGTATTAAAGGTGTGAGCCACTACCACCTGGTAACATTGCAATTGTTAACAAGTTTGTAAAAGAAACACTACTACAACTTAAATCACATATTGACCCCTCCCCACATTAGTGGGAGAATTCAATAGACACTCTCACCAATAGACAAAAGACAAAAACAGAAAAACGGTATAGCTAGCAGATGTTATAAACCAATGGACCTAACAGATATTTACAGAACATCTCACCCAAACACAGAAGAATATACCTTCTTCTTCTTAGCACCTCATGAACTTTCTCCAAAATTCATAACATACTTTGACACAAAGTCAGATCAAGAGATTAAGTGTTATGCCCAGTCCATGAGGACCCCAAAAGACCACCAGAAAGACCAACTCACTGAAATGCAAAAGCAAGGTTTATTGTGTGCACAATACAAGCCGGCAGGGACCTTGTCAAAGCAACTGACACAGCAGCAAGAGGAGGTACCCCGTCCTTCTAGTAGGTGTCATTTAAAGATAAAAACCAGAAAAGTTACATTAGCAGGGTGATTGGCTCGTATCCAGGAACTTCTCAGAAATTTCACTTTTGAACCTCACCTGTCAAGTTTTCTTAACGACCGACCTTCGGGTGGGGACGGTCTGCAGTCATCTGTACTCTCCAGAGGGCTACCCTGTTACTTTTGCCCCTAGCCATTTCTGAGGACTGGAATGCTTTATGGGAAATAGCTTACCTAAGACACAAGATGGAGGTGGAGGTCAAAATGGAGGAACTTTGGTTCTTCATTTTCCCCCGTTTTGGTAACTATAGTGAACCCAATCATGGGTTCCTGACAGTTAACTCATAAGTATCTTCTGTCCTGAGGGAACTGTAGATTTGTGATTTCTGGATCATAAGTTATATTGTACCCAACCTGTCTTTCATGAATTTCACTAGCTGGTTAAGAATGCAAGGCTCAAAAGTCGGTAACAAAAGCAGAATTACCAGGGGTCCCAAGAGAGTAGAGATGAGAGTGGTCAACCAAGGGAGCTACTGGTTTCAAACCAACCCTGGCTGGCCTCACACTCTCTTTTCCACTTTGCCAATCCTTCTCTGACTGTAGCCATGCTGTCTTTGATTATTCCCGAATGATCAGTGAAGAAACAACATTCTTCCCCTAGCGCTTCACAGAGCCCACCCTGCTTAAGAAGAGATCTAATCCCTTTCTGTTCTGCAAGGGAGGATAAAGACTCCTCTAGGTGGGAGATGGATTTTTCTGAAGGAGCAAAACAGACTCCATTTTGAAAAAAGAAGTCCATTTTAGACAGGACCTAACCAGGGGGCTGAATGCAGTTTAGCAAAGTCATAAACATTCCTTAGAAACTATGTCTGCCTTGGTCAAAGTGACCCACCCGGTACTCAAACAACATCTGTTCACACCTGCTTGCTTCAAACATCCTTGTAGATACCTGATTAACCACTGTTTTGCCCCTGAGGTTAGCACAGGTCAGCAGATGTCTGGAGGATGTAACGGGTGTGTGTGTGGGACTGTTACTATCCCCTTTAGATACTAATAGCCTATCAGAAACTAACATCTGAGCTTTACCTCACCTTTAGCCAATTGTGATAGAGGATAAGTAATTTTGTATTTTGAGACTGTAACCGTGTGACTGCTTTGTGTTTTTTGACTTTATAAACCCCTTACAACAATAGACGGGGTCCTTCTCCCTCCATCTGCTGTGTCAGACTGTGAGGCAGAGGACCCGTGCTAGCCCGTACTTAATAAATGAAACATTGCTTTTGCATTCGGAAGTGTGGCTCCATGGTGGTCTTCTTGGGGGTCCTTGGACTCAGGCACAATCTTTCTTTCTTTCTTTCTTTCTTTCTTTCTTTCTTTCTTTCTTTCTTTCTTTCTTTCTTTCTTTCCTCCCTCCCTCCCTCCCTCCCTCCCTCCCTCCCTCCCTCCCTTCCCTTCTTTCCTTTCTTCTTCTTTTTTGGTTTTTCGAGACAGGGTTTCTCTGTGGTTTTGGAGCCTGTCCTGGAACTAGCTCTTGTAGACCAGGCTGGTCTCGAACTCACAGAGATCTGCCTGTCTCTGCCTCCCAAGTGCTGGGATTAAAGGTGTGCGCCACCACCCCCCGGCTTGACTGGATTTTTCTATGTGCTCTGTATCCACATCTATGGCAACACATAGGCTGAGATTCCCATACCCAATTCCCCCAGGCTAACACCTTAAAGTAGGTTAAGGGCTAAGGCTGTCATAGGCTCTCTCTTATGGCTCCATAGATATGAGGGCTGGCTCCATCCTTGCTGCAGGAGGTCCAGGAACTCCTGATCAGTGTAATAGGTTATTCTTGGAATGAGCCTGACTAGTACACAATATCCCCTGGTCTGGTTTAAGACTTCGATATGCGGCCGGGCAGTGGTGGCGCACGCCATTAATCCCAGCACTTGGGAGGCAGAGGAGGCGGATCTCTGTGAGTTCGAGACCAGCCTGGTCTACAAGAGCTAGTTCCATGACAGGCTCCAAACCACAGAGAAACCCTGTCTTGAAACCCCCCCCCCCCAAAAAAAAAAAGACTTCAATATGCACATGACGGGTAAGCCTCATGGAGCATGCCCACCAGGTGTCATTGTGTGGGATCCTGTGTGAAATTGTGGGTAGACAGTGAAGAATTACAGATGGAAGCTTTATCTTGGGGAACTTGCTCTATACATAGCCCCTGCCCAGTCACTTCTTCTAGGGTAAGGCCTTGTTTGCTCTGTGATTGATGTCAGTTGTCATGGAAACAATGGCACTGCTAGGCCCTCATAGTAAGTAGGAGCTATGTCATAACAGATTCAGCAAGCTTTGGTCAAATTGGGTTGGGAAACATTCAGTACCAGGTACAATCTACCCAACAGATCTATTAAAGGACACTTGTGTACCATCAGTGGGTTGATGTTTGTCTGAGTTGATAGTGGAGTCATCCCCCTGGACAGAACTCGGGGGGGGGGTTCAGGCTGGGAGCCTGAGGCAGATTAATGACCTGGTTGGGTCCTATTGATTGGGTTTGCAGATGGTGAACATCAGTATTGGATCATAGCCAGTGCAGTAGAGCCGGAGGCCCCAGGGGCTTACTCGTGGTCCAAACAGCCTTTTTGCCTGCCTGGGTGAATTTGATGACAAATTGATTGCAGCACCTTCCAGCAGTTGCCCAGGGGTGGTAGGGATATTGCTCCTTATCATAGCAGGGTCCACAGTCAACTCGTTTGCCGCCTACAGAGCGACTTCTTCATATCGTCCTGCCCATTGGACAGTAATTAAGTCCCCAGTGACAGGCAGTGACCAGCTAGCTAATCCACTCAGTGGACTCACATCCCCATTTTGGCCCAGTAGGCATTCCCACACCCCTGCAAGTACACTGTTGCTCATTGGAGTGAAAGTGGCCAGGACAGACATAGAATCCCAAGGATCAAATTGATCCCTCCACCCAGGGGTTTTGCATCCCTACATGGGGAATGGTTCCTGTACTGAGGGGTCCCACCTTTCTTCTGCCAGGGCACAAAGGTCTACATAGAGGTCAAGGACCAAGTATCCTTGGGGTTCTGAGCAGAAGAGGGGCTATTAGCTTTGGTACGTCCTCGTTAAAAATCATCTAGGTTTGGTTCCATGGGGAAAGGGAGTTATGCACAGAGGAGTAAGAGAGGATATTGGCAGCTAGCAGTAGAAACAAAATCAACGGGGCTTGACTCAATCTCCACTGCAAAGATGCAGTTTTAGCAGATTGGAGGGATATTTGGAAGCCTTCCACGTCCACGTGTCTCCTTTGTAGTCCTCTGAGATGACGAACGGATCGGCTGGTGTGAGAGTAGTGCACCCAGGTGGTGATGCTGTCTACTTTGAGGGCTGTTGACGTGATCATCAGAACAGTGAATGGACCCTTTCATCTCGACTCCAAGGTCTTGCGTTGATGTCTGTGAATGAGGACCCAGTAGCCTGGCTGGAACATGTGGGGTTTAGGAAGAGTAGCTTCTTTATATATGACCCTCAATTGGGGCCAGACTCGCTGGTGGGTTAACTGCAGCGTATGGAGGGAGTTCAACATATCCTGGTCATTTAGGGTGGAGACCAGGTCAGTCTGGGGGCTTGGTACTATGGGAGGGGGTGTCCCATACATAATCTCGAAGGTAGTGAGGCCCATCTGATATGAAGAGTTCCTCACCCTAAACAGGGCAAAGGGCAGGAGAGTCACTCAGTCCACGCCAATCTCCAGAGCTAATTTAGTTAAGGTTTCTTTTAGGGTTCTACTCATCCTTTCTACCTGCTCTGAACCCTGGGGTCTATAAGCACAATGGAGTTTCCAATGGGTCCCCAGTGCAGTGGCTCTTCCCTGGCTTACCTGTAATATGAAGGCTGGGCCATTGTCAGACCCAATTATGGCCAGGAAGCCATACCTTGGTAGGATTTCTTCAATTAATTTCTTTGCTACCACATTGGCCATCTCATGTTTGGTTGGTTACATCTCAGTCCATCCAGAGAAGGTGTCTGTGAATATATCCAAAATTTCCAGGTTTGATTTCAGTAAAATCCACTTCTCAATATGTACCTGGTCGAGTCCCCCTCTGTCTAGCACCAGATTGGAGGGGGTCAGTATGGCATTGACCAATTAGCAGGCACAACACTGGGGCACAATTTGTTCAATAGCTTGACTGTCATTCTGAACTTTAGCTTTAGCCCAATGATGCAGTAGGTCCTTGCATTCTCCACGTCCCCAAATGTGAGGACCGGTGATCTTTTTGGGTATATCATGCCCTCACTTCCTGGGCAGGATGACCTGCTCATTGGCTGTTTTCCACCAGTCTTCTAGGGGCTGAGCCATAGGCAAGGTGTGGATCCATGCCAGCTCTTCAGGTGTATAGTTGGGAATCTGGGGTAAGTTCCTTGCCCCTGGTCTATTAAGACTGGTGTAACTCTGAGGGCCATCGCTAATTCTTTGGCAGTCCTATCAGCCAGGTTATTTCCCTTCTGCATGGGTCCTGAGCCAGTCTAATGTCCAGGGCAGTGAATAATAACCAACTTTGAGGGTTCCCAAAGGGCTTGTAGGAGATCCAGGATTTCCTGTTTATTCTTGATTGTCTCTCCTTCAGCTGTTAGGAACCCTCTCTCCTATATAGATTGCCCCATGAATATCAGCAGTGGCAAATGCATACCTGCTGTCTGGGTTTAGCCTCTTTTCTTTTCCCAGCCTTAGGGCTCTAGTGAAAGCTATCAACTCTGCCCTTTGTGCAGATGTTCCCGTTGGTAGGTGTTCTGCCCATACAACTTCCTTATACCATGCGACTGCTGCCCTACATACCTTCACCCCTTTAGCATGAAACCACTTCCATCTGTGAATCAGGTGTCCTCTGTGTCCAGCAGTGGGGTCTCCCTCAGGTCCAGTCTGATGCAATGTGCTTGTGCCAGAACAGTCGTGCAACAGAGCCTCGAGGTTGGGGTCAGGTAGCGACATGGCAGGGTTGAGAGTTGTTGGGATTTGGGAAGTAATCCAGGCTGGATTAAGGAGTAAATGCCGGCATTGCTCACCTGTCTGGTGGCTGCTAAGGCATGGGGGGTGGCAATAGTCAGATTCTGTCTCAGAGTTAGATCTTCTGCATCTTTTACCAGCAGGGCTACAGCTGCTATAATGTGGAGATAGGGAGGCCACCGGGCGCTTCCATGATCCCACTGCCTGAATGAGCACCTTTTTTGCTATTCCCATGTGCTCATCCACAAACAGATAGAAGGGCTTATTTACATCTGGGAGTCTAAGCCTCCAGGAGTTTCCTTTTCAGAGTGTCAAATGCCTCTGTCTTCCCTCAGTCCAAGTGAAGTCACCCTTGGAGGTTTAGCTATTTTGGCGAATCCAGGGATCCAGAGCAACAGAACCCGGCTGTCCTCAGGAATTCCTTTACTTGTACAGCAGAAGTGGGAATTGGGACTTTTAGTACTGTCTCCTTGTGGTTCTTGGAAAGCCATCGTTGGTGTTTTTTTTTTATCTTCAATTTTTAAATTGATTTTTATTGAGCTCTACATTTTTCTCTGCTCCCCTCCCTGCCTCTCCCCTCCCCTTCAACCCTCTCCCAAGGTCCCCATGCTCCCAATTTACTCAGGAGAGCTTGTCTTTTTCTACTACCCATGTAGATTAGGCCTTCTTTAAGGATGTATCCCAGGTACATTACCTATTGTTGGCAGATCTGAGCCTTCTTTGCAGAGGCCCGATATCCCAGGTCCCTGAGGGCACATTTCCTGATCCTTTGCTGCAATTAACAGGTCCCGTGGAGGGATCTTCTGTTGGCCCAAGAACCAATCTCCACGGCCTCCAGAATCTGATTCGTTCTTTAGTGGTGAACAAGATTTTCAGGAGTTGCTGGCAATCATCCCAGGTGAGCTGATGGGTGAATAGAACAGTCTGTAAGAGGTTAATAAGATCTTGGGGTGCCGGGTGGTGGTGGCACATGCCTTTAATCTCAGCACTCGGGAGGCAGAGGCAGGCGATCTCTGAGTTCGAGACCAGCCTGGTCTACCAGAGCTAGTTCCAGGACAGGTTCCAAAGCTACAGAGAAACTCTGTCTTGAAAAACAAAAAAGAAAAAAAAAATCTTGTTTTTTTTTTTTTTTTTTTGTTGAGAAAGAGGCATTCTGGGTGCCCCAGTTGTAGAGATCACCAGTGGCTAAGGGCCAATAGTGGAAGAGCTGGTTCCTATCTCCATCAGGAGGACCTACTGGCCAGGGTGGGAGGGTGACTGACTTGGGTTGTGGAGTTGTCCCCATCCAGCTCCTGGTAGCCTGTGCTGGTCCTTGGGGTGGCTCCAGGGGTGTAGGTAGGTCTGCATGTGGTGGGCCTGAGCCCGGGGTGGGGGGTGTCTAAAGGGGGAGTAAGGAGGAGGGAAGATATATGACTCATCTAATCCTCCTTGAAGGACAGACTTGGCCTCTTCTTGGGGTTTTAAGGAAAAAAAACCTGCAAAGGCAAAGTGGGTGAAGTCGGGTTAGGTGAAAAGAAATGCTTAACCCACAGGAAGGGGTCATCCACTCAGTCGATGACAGCCCACCAGGTCAAGATATAAGGAATCTGGTCCTGGTGTCCTGTGCGAGGTTGGAAAACAATGTCCTCAACCTTAGAAATCAAATTTAGGTGAAAAGATCCCTCCCTGGGCCAGCCCACGTTGAAAGAGGGTCATTTGGAAAAACAGAAAATGACCGATTTGCCCTTCTTTACGCTAACACTCTTGCTAGTTGCGGTGGGTTAGGGTGCGGTCCAATGGGGAAGAAGGAGTAGACCCCATAGTCTGTCCAGTCAAGTTAGTTGTCAACAGAGATACAAAGACAGAACACACAAGACTGACAAACGCAGCAGTTAGACAAAGGGCCCAAAACAGATTCCCGTGGGTGCCAGATGGTCTGGTTGAAAGCCTGGAGATTTGGCCTCAACAAGACCAAAAACCATATGGACAGGAGCCATTTAGTAAGGCTACCTGATCGATCCCCAGTGACTTCAGATTCAGAGTTACAGATGGGGCTCAACTGGGTCCCTGATGGGATGGTCTCAGATGAGAGACCTCGTCCAGATGAGGGAAAGGGACGTCTCCCAATTCCTCCAGGTTGGCCCTCTAGCACGTCTACCAGGGCAAAATGACCTGTTCAGATTCAAATTCAGATTTTAGATTCCAAGGTTGGTGCTGACAAAAATGAAAGTAAGACGAACAAGACTTTGAACACAGACTTTACTGTGGAAGATCAGAATAAACCTTCGGGGTTGGGGTCCCGATGGGGGTGCCTGGGAATCCAGGATGAGCCCCCAAATGTTATGCCCAGTCCTTGGGGACCCCAAAAGGCCACCAGAAAGACCAACTCACTGAAATGCAAAAGCACGGTTTATTGTGTGCACAATACAAGCCACAGGGACTTCATCAAAGCAACTGACGCAGCAGCAGGAGGTACCCGCCGTTCTAGTGGGTATCCTTTAAAGGCAAAAACCAGAAAAGTTACATTAGCAGGGTGTGGGGTGACGGGTTCTATCCTGATTGGCTCGTGTCCAGGGACTTTTCAGAAATTTTATTTTCAAACCTTGCCTGTTGGAGGAACTTTGTTTCTTCAATAAGAAAGCTAAAATAACTCCCTGCATTCTATCAGACCAGCATGGAAAAAAGCTGGATATCAACAACAACAGAAAAAACAAAACAAAACAGAAAACTTACAAACTCATAGAAACTGAATAACTCCTTGGGCAGTGACAGCGCACACCTTTAATCCCAGCACTCGGGAGGCAGAGGCAGGCGGATCTCTGTGAGTTCGAGACCAGCCTGGTCTACAAGAGCTAGTTCCAGGACAGGCTCCAAAGCTACAGAGAAACCCTATCTCAAAAAAACCAAAAAAAAAAAAAAAAAAAAAAAAGAAAAGAAAAAAAACTGAATAACTCTCTACCGAATGAAAAATGGTTTGAGACAGAGATAAAGAGAGAAACTAAAGACTTTCTGGACTTAAATGAAAATGAATACACAACATACCCAAACTTATTGGACACAATGAAGGCAGTATTAAGAGGCCAGTTCATAGCGATAAGTGCCTACATTAAAAAAAAAAAAAGAAGAGATTTGCTGGGCGGTGGTGGCACACGCCTTTAATTCCAGCACTTTGGCAGAGGCAGGTGGATCTTTGTTTTTTTTTTTTTTTTTTTTTTTTTGGTTTTTCGAGACAGGGTTTCTCTGTGGCTTTGGAGCCTGTCCTGGAACTAGCTCTGTAGACCAGGCTGGTCTCGAACTCACAGAGATCCGCCTGCCTCTGCCTCCCGAGTGCTGGGATTAAAGGCGTGCGCCATCATTGCCCGGCTTCAGGTGGATCTTTGTGAGTTCAAGGCCAGCCTGGTCTACAAGAGCTAGTTCCAGGACAAACCCCAAAGCTACAGAGAAACCCTGTCTCAAAAAAAAAAAAAGAAAAGAAAAAAAAGAAGTAATCAATCCTAGAAGAGTAGACGGCAAGAGATAGTCAAATTCAGGACTAAAACACAAAGGGAGCAATAAAAAGAAATCAATGAAAACAAAGATTTAGTTCTTCAAGAAAATCAACAAGATAGACAAACTATTGAAAAGACACAGAGAGAATATCCAAATTAACAATATCAGAAATAAAAAGGGGGCAGGGGACATAGCAACAGACACCAAGGAAATCCAGAGAAACATAAGGGCATACTTTAAAAATCTGCACTAGGCAGGCGGTGGTGGCACACGCCTTTAATCCCAGCACTCGAGAGGCAGACTATGAGTTAGAAACTAGTCTGGTCTACAGAGAGAGTTCCAGGACAGGCTCCAAAGCTACAGAGAAACCCTGTCTCAAACCCCGCCCACGCTGTCACCACTCCATCATATTTGAAACTCTAAAAGAAACGAATTTCTCGCCCAGCGGTGGCAGTGCACGCCTTTAATCCCAGCACTTGGGAGGCAGAGTCAGGCAGATTTCTGTGAGTTTGAGGCCAGCCTGGTCTACAAGAATTAGTTCTAGGACAGGCTCCAAAAGCTGCAGAGAAACCCTGTCTTGAAAAACAAACAAACAAACGAAACGGATTTCTCAATAAATAACACTTATCAAAATTAAATCAGAACCATGCAAGCAATTTAAGCAGACCTATAACCTCTAAGGAAATAGAAGCAGTCATTAACACCCCACAATCGCCTCAATCCCCCCAAACCAAACCAAACCAAAACATAACAAAATAAAAAAGGCAGTGCCCAATGGTTTTAGCACCGACTTCTTTTATTAAATTAATGAAATTTATTTATTTTATGTGTTTTTCACATCATGTATCTCGATCCCATTCATTCCCCGTCCCTTTGTGTCTGCCCTCCTCCCCTGCAACCCCCTCTCCCTGAATAAAATAAAACTCAGCCGGACAGTGGTGACGCATGCCTTTAATCCCAGCACTTGGGAGGCAGAGGCAGGCGGATCTCTGTGAGTTCGAGGCCAGCCTGGACTACAAGAGCTAGTTCCAGGTTAGGCTCCAAAGCTACAGAGAAACCCTGTCTCGAAACCAAAAACCAAACCAAAAAAACCCCCCAAACCAACCAAACCAAATCAAACCAAACAAAAACCAAACCAAAATTCAGAAGAAAACAAAATGAGAAAATTTTTTTTAAAAAAAGGAAGAAATTAAAACTTTCGTCATGGAAGCTGCAGTGTGACCAAACAAGTCACACGGTATACGCTTTGGTCCATATATCTCTACTTGCCAGTGTTCATTGCAAAGAGTTATTGGTCTGGATCGAGTCCCCTGGCCTCTGCTACACTTTTCATGCTGGGCCCCCACTAGGACTCCTCCTGGACAACCCGCTGGCGCCCCGTGTTGTGGGGATCCTGCAGCTTTGGGTCTGTGGGTCAGTTCCCTTACATGTGCCAGCAGATCATAGATGGGGTGGTTGCTGGGGCAGGCCAAGTCATAGCCCTGGCTCTGGGCCTGGGCAGCGGGAAGGCTGGCCCAGGGCAGCTGTCCCGTGTTCATGATTTTGGGGGTGGCTTACTCACACCTCTGCTAACAGCTTTGGATCTGTTGCTGCCCTGGTGGGGTACAGGGCCTGCTGTTTTTAGTGTTGCAGCTGGTGGGGGCCAGTTTTTACCTGCTCCAGGCAGGGCTTCCTTCCCCTGCCCATGCTCATATCTTCAGACCTGGCTCACCCACACTTGCACTAACAGGGTTGGCTTTATTGTTAGCACCGAATGCACCTTACTTTGTGTCAAGTTGCCATAAGCCTATGCAGCACAGATGAGACAAAAGGTGGAGGAATTGGAAGGGTCCTGGATGGAGAAGATATTTAAGTCCAGGTCCTTGGAGTAAAACTTCAGCCACCGGGAGGGATCTGAGCAAGATGGGAGAGCCTGCTGATATCCAGAGTGATTTGGCCACTAAAGGTCCTGTGTATATAGATGCTAAGGGTGAGGTGGGGTAACTTGGTGTTGTCTGCCACAGGGTACCTTCAATCCTTGTTTGAAGGCAGAGGGCTCCAGGAGAAGGAAAGAGGACCAGAAACTTGTAAATTCTGAATGTGGTTCCTTCCACTGCCAACCTCCAGGTTTCCAAATGTCTCAAGAGCCTGCAGTGAACCCAGATTTCATAATACTCCCGGAAGTCCCAGCGCAAGCAAGTCTCTAAATGCATCCAGGCCTTACGAGGAATCTGTGTCCTCTAGTGCACCCAGGAGCACCAATGCAACCAAATCTTGAAGTGCATCCTGGTCCCCAAATGTCCAAGCTGCAGGAATCAGCAAAATGAAAGAAGCAATTGCTGGTCATGGTTCCCTAAGAGATCTCGTTGCCCCAGACTCTCCAGGGCTACAAGTTTTCCCAAATGTTCTAAGATGTCACCACAGGGGAACACTTTACGTACAGCACAGAACAAAAGCTCTGGCTACAAGAATCTTCTCATTACAGCTTTTACCAGAGTCAGCAGCAATGTGCCGCGTTGGCATAAAGGATGCGCGTCCAGGAGTACCAGATCAAGGTCTGACTTTCTTGTCCCTCTCTCCTCCGTCAGAATAGCCACTCTTCCATCAGCTCCCTCTACAGTAATCACAATCCCCCACTCCCAGTTCAGCTACACTGCTTTGGGAAGTTAGGGACAACTGTAGAATGGGGACATATATGCACCCAGGGTTGGACCCTGCAATTTCTTCAATCCAGGTATACCCTGAATCTATGCAACAGCCCCATTGGGGGCTCATGAACAAAGATGTCAGGTCTTCCGGTAAAACCCTGAACTTTCTGCTGAAGTTCCTTAGTTCCTACCCAAGCCTTCTTCGTCCCTCCTTCTTGTCATTCCTTGAACTTTGTGTGTGTGTGTGTGTGTGTGTGTGTGGGTGGGTGTTGGATAGAGTCAGTCTTTCCATTCCTCACCTTGTGGTCCAGGCTAGGGCACCAAGGTCTTCTTTACATCTCTTCCTTGCATATCCCTCTAGATCTGGTTCAAGAATCAGTGGGCAGAATGCAGTCTCCAGAATGTTCAAAAAGAACGGCCTGAAATGCACAGATGCCCTGGAACTGGTATTTAATCAGGCCACATCTGCGGCCACTTATCTGTCATCACCTCTGCCAAGGTAGATGGTGAGAGTCCCAGCACATTCAGGGAGAACTCCACTCCCAAACTTATCCCCAGCCTGAAAAATTCTCCCATGGTGATCAGACCAGTGAGGGTGCACAGCTTAGTCCCTAAGAAGAGGTGCTGGTAACTAAGGTCTAGCTGTAGCCCCTGACCTAGGTAAACCCATAGCTGTTGGAGCCACACCTGAGGCACATTACCTGAAGGTGCAGTCTCAGCCCAAGCTCCAGTTCCCATCTCAGTTTCCCCGAGGGCCAAAGGAAGAAGCTTAAATGCCAGGTCCACCTGCCAAGGACGTCTGCCTAAGACTCCTTCAAGACCTCATCATTCTTGTAGACCTCCTCATGATGATCTTCACCACGCCCAGCTCCACAAACCCCTATAATAGGAACCTTTGGTTCAGGCTAAGAAATTAGTGTAGCAAGGAAGAGGTGACCTTGAAGGGAAGGGCAGGATTTTTCTTAAACTGAGGTATTGTGGGCATTTGGGTTATCCTGTGTCCTAAGGACCACAGGTCATTTCTTGGTGTTGGTGCAGTAGAATTCACCAACTCACTTTTTTTTTTTTGAGACAGGTTTGCTTTGTAGCTTGTCCTGGAACAAGCTCTTGTAGACCAGGCTGGCCTCGAACTCACAGGGATTCACCTGCCTCTGCCTCCTGAGTGCTGGGATTAAAGGCGTGAGCCACCACTGCCTGGCCTATTTAGCCTTTTTCATGAAATAAAGTGTTTTTGAGTAAAATTTAAAATATTTTACTACACTGCAAAACACCAAAACTTTGGGATTAGTGTGTAAAATAAAAAAGACTGTATTAAAAAATAAGACAAAAAATACTGGGAGTAGAGATGGCAGGTAGCCCCTGAAGATTGCTTGTGGAACTGGAGAGATGGCTTAGTGAGTCAGAGCAATTCTTGCTTTGCCAGGGAAGCCTGGTTCAGTTCCCATCTCCCCCTAGCTGGTTCACCACCAATCATTTGGAACCCCAGTCTCTGGAGATCTGACTCCATCTTCTGGTCTTCTGGGACCCTACGAATGCCCACATTGTGCATACATGTGTGTTGGCAAAACAATTATGCACGGAATGAAAGAACAGATTGCTTGTTGACCCTGAAGTCTGTAATTTGTTTCCTAGCACCTTGTTCAGGAGCCCCATAAGTGCTGGTACCTCCAGTACCAGACTCTGAAACCTTTTTCTTGGCTAGGGGTACCACCACACTTGAGGCCAACACACACAAACATAAATATAAATGGAAAGGAACCGGTGACAAAAATGTAAGCTGGGTGTGGTAGCCCATGCCTTTAATGCCAGGATTTGTGACTAAGACTGATCTCCAGGTCAGCTGGTCTTTATTCTCAAAGCCTGATTTTAAAAAGTTAAGCCAGGTGTGCTGGCACACGCCTTCATTTCCAGCACATGGGAGGCAGAGGCAAGAGTTACTCTGAGTTTGAGGCCAACCTGGTTTATCCAGTGAGTTCCAGTATAGCCCGGGCTATGTGGAGACGTTCTATCTCAAATCTTTCTCTCCCCCCTTTCTCTTTTTGCATCATGATTGTTCTATGAAGAACTTGCTGGCCTGGAACTCAGATATCTCTGCCTCTGCCACCTGAGTCCTGGGATGAAAGGAATGCTATACCAGGAAAGTTTGGCAACTTATCTCTGGCTGACCTCAATGTCCCTCTGTAGGCCAGTCTGCCCTCGGACTTGCAATTCTTCTGCTACAGCTTCCCAAGTAGCTCGGGTTACAGGTCTGTGCCCCGGGACTGGGTCTTATGTAGCCTTGATAACATTAAGAGTGTATGATTGATTATTCCTGTCACTTGGGAGCCTAGAGACTCATGGAGAGTTTGGTCTATTTGATGGTTTTTTTGCTTTTGGATCCAGGGTCTTCCATAGCCCAAGCAGGCATTGGAACTTCTGTGTAGTCAAGGCTGGTCTGAGTCCTGATCTTCCATCCATAACCTACCAGGCAATACAGGCATTGTCACACGCCTTTAATCCCAGCACTTCAGAGGCAGAATAGTCAGGGCTACACAGAGAAACCCTGTCTCAAAAAACAAAATTAAAAGGAAAGAAAGTAGGGATGACAGCAATGGGAAGGCAAAGGAGGACCCTTGGGCAGCCCAAGTTGAGGCCTGTTTACTGAGCTGGTCACTAATGGAGGCCACATTTCAATTGGGCTCAAGCCCCAAGTGTGGAAGAGAACTAAGAGGGTATGGCAAAGGATGTGTTACTGTTTCATGTCCCAAGAAATCAGCTCAATAATGAAAGACATCCTCAACGATGCCAAGCTTTCATAGGGTGGGGCTGTAGACTTAATGGGCCAAAGAGTGGGAGGGTCTTTTGGAAGTGATGGGAAAAATGGTGGAGGATGTGGGCGGGTCCTGGTTGGAGAAGACATTTAAAGCCGGGTCCTTGGAACAGAGTTTCAGTCGCCAGCAAAATCTGGTCAAGATGGGAGAGCCTGCTGATATCCATGGTGAGTTGGCCACTAAGGCTCTTGGGTAGGTGGGAGGGTGGGATGGCTGTACCATTTTTTACTCCCAACAGCAATGTTCCCTCCCTCCCACATCTTCACCAGGATGAGCTGTTGGTTTTATTTATCTCAGGGTTTCTGACTAAGATAATTAAGATAATATCTCAAACTAATTTTAATTTGCATTGATCTGATGGATAACGATGTTGAAGGTATTTTGTTTGTTGCTTTTTTTTTTTTTTTTTTTTTTTTTTTTCCGAGACAGGGTTTCTCTGTAGCTTTGGAGCCTGTCCTGGAACTAGCTCTTGTAGACCGGGCTGGCCTCGAACTCACAGGGATCTGCCTGCCTCTACCTCCTGAGTGTTGGGATTAAAGGCGTGCACCACCACCTCCCAGCTTTGTTTGCTTTTTTGAGTACAGGTCATTCTAGATAGTCCCAATTCTCGAAGAGATCTATGTGTAGACCAGGCAGTACAGATCCTTACAGATATTCTCCTGCCTCTGCCTCCTGAGAGCTGGGATTAAAGGCATGTTGTACCATACCCAGCCTGTTTAACACTTTTATTTTTAGATAAAGTTTCTTAGTGTAGTTCTGGGTGTTGTAACTCTCACTGTATCATAGGCTGCCCTCCAGTTCTGAGATCCTCCTACCCAACATCAAATGCTTATTTACAGACCGTTAAAACACCAGGTATAACAATCATAGCCTGAACCATGTTCAGGTCAGGTGTCAGCTTTAGCGGAGTCCATTTATTGTATGTGTGTGAGTGTGTCTGTATTTGTTTGATTTTTTTTTCTTCTGAGACAGGGTTATCTGTGTCCAGGCAGGCCTCTGTGCTATTGTCTTGTCAAGGTCGGGTTTCTTTTTTCTTTCTTTTCTTTTTTTTTAATAAAGTTTTTTGAGACAGGGCTTCGGAACCTGTCTTGGAACTTGTTTTTTTTTTTTTTTTTTTTTTTTGGTTTTTCGAGACAGGGTTTCTCTGTGGTTTTGGAGCCTGTCCTGGAACTAGCTCTTGTAGACCAGGCTGGTCTCGAACTCACAGAGATCTGCCTGCCTCTGCCTCCCGAGTGCTGGGATTAAAGGCGTGCGCCACCACTGCCCGACTCTGTGGTTTTGGAGCCTGTCCTGGAACTAGCTCTTGTAGACCAGGCTGGCCTCAAACTCACAGAGATCCGCCTGCCTCTGTCTCCTGAGTGCTGGGATTAAAGGTGTGTGTCACCATGCCCTGTTAGGGTTGATTGTTTTTGTATAGCTCATTTAAGAAATTCATTGTATATTATAAATATCACCCATCCATCAGTTTTTTAATTTATTAGATTAAAAAAATACAAATCTAAATTCCCACTTCCTCCTCTCCTCCCATATCGCCCCCCACAGTCTCCCACCCCAACCCCATCTAATCCTAAGAGTGGGTAAGGCACATTGCTTTGTGGAAGGTCCAAGTCCCTCCCTCCTATAGGCTGAGCAAGGTATCCATCCAAAGAGAATAGGATCTCAAAAGGCAGTACATGCAGTAGAGATAAATCCTGGTGCCACTGCCCCCATGCTCTCAATAGTGTAAGGCAATCTTATCTGTTTCTAATTTCCAAGTGGATCTATATATGTTTTTCTTTGGGTTCACCTTATTACTTAGCTTCTCTAGAATCATGGACTTTGTTTATAACTCGTATCCATTTATGAGTAAGTACATACCGTATTCATCTTTTTGGGTTGGGTTACTTCACTCAGGGCAGTGTTTTCTAATTCCATATATTTGCATAAAAAATTCAAGATGCCATTTTTTTTTAACCGCTGAGTAGTACTCTAATGTGTAAACGTGCCACATTCTGACAGGTGTAAGAGTTGTTTTGATTTTCATTTCCCTGATAGCTAAGAATGTTGAAAATTTCCTTAAGTATCTTTTGGCCATTTGAGATTCTTCTATTGAGAATTCTCTGTTTAGTTCAGTACACCATTTTTTAATTGGGTTATTTAGAATTTTAATATCTATTTCTTGAGTTCTTTATATATTTTGGAGATCGGTCCTTTGTCTGATGTGGTGTTGGTGAAGATCTTCTCCTATTCAGTAGGCTGCCTTTTTGTCTTATAAACTGTGTCCTTTGCTTTACAGAAGCTTCTCAGTTTCAGGAGGTCCCATTTATTCAATGTTGCTCTCAGTGTCTGTGCTACTGGGGTTATATTCAGGAAGTGGTCTCCTGTGCCCATGCATTGAAGGCTGTTTCCCACTTTTCTTCTATCAAGTTCAGTGTGTTCAGATTTATATTGAGGTCTTTAATCCATTTGGACTTGAGTTTTGTGCATGTCAATAGATATGGATCTATTTGTATTCTTCTACAGGTTGACACCCAGTTATGCCAGCACCATTTGTTGAAGATGCTTGCTTTTTTCCATTGTATAATTATAGCTCTTTTGTGAAAAATCAGGTGTTCATAGGTGTGTGGATTAATATCTGGGTCTTCAATCTGACTCCATTGGTCAACCTCTCTGTTTTTATGCCAATACCAAGCTGTTTTCATTACTGTAGCTCTCTGTAATAGAGCTTGATGTCAGGGATGGTGATGCCTCCGGAAGTTCCTTTATTATACAGAATTGTTTTGGCTATCCTGGTTTTTTTGTTTTTTCATATGAAGTTGATTATTGTTCTTTCAAGTTCTATGAAGAATTGTGTTGGGATTTTGATGGGGATTGCATTGAATCTATAGATTGCTTTTGTTAGGATTGCTATTTTTACTATGTTGATCCTTCCCATCCAAGAGCATGGGGGATCTTTGCATTTTCTGGTGTCTTCTTCAATTTCTTTCTTCAAAGACTTAAAGTTCTTGTCAAATAGGTCTTTCACTTCTTTGGTTAGTGTTACCCACAAAATTTTATGTTATTTGTGGCTATTGTGAAAGGTGATGTTTTTCTGGTTTCCCT
Organism: Chionomys nivalis; assembly: GCF_950005125.1. NCBI lineage: Eukaryota > Metazoa > Chordata > Mammalia > Rodentia > Cricetidae > Chionomys > Chionomys nivalis. The sequence goes on along the minus strand of NC_080087.1, from coordinate 74,221,034 downwards.
CTCAGCTTCTTTATCCTTTGTGTATAGGAGGGCTACTGATTTTTGAGTTGACCTTGTATCCTGCCACATTACTGAAGGTATTTATCAGCTGTAGGAGTTCTCTGGTAGAGTTTTTGGGGTCACTTATGTATACTATCATATCATACGCAAATACAAAAGTTTGACTTCTTCCTTTCCAATTTGAATCCCCTTGATTTCCTTATGTTGTCATATTGCTATTGCTAAAACTTCAAGAACTATGTTGAAGAGATATGGAGAGAGTGGACAGCCTTGTTTCTGATTTTAGTGGAATTGCTTTGCGTTTCTCTCCATTTAATTTGATGTTGGCTTGCTGTATATTGCTTTTATTATATTTAGATATGTTCCTTGTATCCCTGATCTCTCTAAGACCTTTATCATAAAGGGGTATTGGATTTTGTCAAATGCTTTTTCAGCATCTAATAAAATGATCATATGTTTTTTTCTTTCAGTTTATTTGTATAGATTACATTGATAGATTTTTGTATGTTGAACCAGCCTTGCATCTCTGGGATGAAGCCGACTTGTTCATGATGGATGATTTTTTCTTTTGATGTGTTCTTGGATTAGGTTTGCCAGTATTTTATTGAGTATTTTTGCATTGATGATCATGAGTGAGATTGTTCTGTAATTCTCTTTCTTGGTTGAGTCTTTGTGTGGTTTTGCTATCAGGGTAACTGTAGCCTCAGTTTGAGCCTCTTCTTGAGTTTGGCAATGTTCCTTTTTTTGATTGTTTTACATTTTTCTCTGCTCCCCTCGCTGCCTCTCTCCTCCCCCATTTAACCCTTCCACATGGTCCCCATGCTCCCAATTTACTCAGGAGATCTTGTCTTTTTCTACTTCCCATGTAGATTAGATCTATGTAAGTCTCTCTTAGTGTCCTCATTGTTGTCTAAGGTCTTTGGGGTTGTGATTTCTAGGCTGGTTTTCTTTGTTTTATGTTTAAAAACCACTTATGAGTGAGTACATATGATAATTGTCTTTTTGTGTCTGGGTTACCTCACTCACTTTGAGGAGTATAGGTATTAGCTCTTCTTGGAAGTACTGGTGGAATTATGCACTTAAATCATTTGGCCCTGGACTTTTTTTGGTTGGGCGGTTTTTGATGACAGCTTCTATTTCCTTGCAGCTTTTTTTTTTTTTAAAGATTTTATTTATTATGTATACAGTATTCTGTTTGCATGTGTGTCTGCAGGCCAGAAGAGGGTGCCAGATCCCATTATAGATGGTTGTGCCAGATATATATGTGGTTGCTGGGAACTGAACTCATGATCTTTGGAAGAGCAGACAGTGCTCTTAACCTCTGAGCCATCTCTCCAGCCTCTTCTTGCAGCTTTATAGGTCTATTTAAATTGTTCACCTGATCTTGATTTATTTTGGTATATGGTATCTATCTAAAAAATTGTTCATTTCTTTTACATTTTCCAATTTTATGGAATACAGATTTTTGTAGTATGACCTAATGATTGTCTTTATTTCCTCAGTGTCTGTTTATGTTCCCCTTTTCATTTCTCATTTTGTTAATTTGAATGTTTTCTCTCTGACTTTTGATTAGTTTGGATAAGGTTTTATTAATCTTGTTGATTGCTTCATTGATTCTTTGTATTTTTTTTGTTTCTATTTTGTTGATTTCAGCCCTCAGTTAATTTCCTGCTTCTACTCCTCCTGAGTGAGTCTGCTTCTTTTTGTTCTAGAGCTTTAAGGTGTGTTAAGTCACTAATGTGAGCTTTCTCTGTTTTCTTTACGTGGGCACTTAGTGCTATGAACTTTCCTCTTAGCACTGCTTTCATAGTGTCCCATAGGTTTGGATATATCGTGCCTTCATTTTTGTTGACTCCAAGGAAGACTTTAATTTCTTTATTTCTTCCTTGACCCAGGGGTGGTTCAGTGGACTGTTCAATTTCCATGAGTGTGTAGGATTTCTGAAAGTAGTATTGTTGTTAAATTCTAACTTTAATCCCTGGTGATCTAATAAGACTCAGGGGGTTACTCTAAATTTTTTTGTATCTGTGGAGGTTTGCTTTGCTACCAAGTATGTGATCAATTTTAGAGAAGGTTCCATGAGGTGCTGAGAAGAAGGTATATTCTTTTGTGTTTGGGTGGAATGTTCTATTGATGTCTGTTAAGTCCATTTGATTCATGACATCTGTTAGTTCTCTTATTTCTCTGTTAAGTTTCTGTGTGGTTGACCTGTCCATTGATGAGAATGGAGTGTTGAAGTCTCCTACTATTACTGTGTGGGGTTTGAGGTGAAATTTAAATTTTAGTAATGTTTCTTTTATATATGTGGGTGCTCTTGTATTAGGGGCATAGATATTCAGGATTGAGACTGCATCTTGATGAATTTTTCCTGTTATGAGTATAAAGTGTCCTTCTCCATATCTTTTGATTGATTTCCGTTTGAAATCAATTTTGTTAGATATTAGGATAGCTACATCTGCTTGTTTCTTTGGTTCATTTTACTGGAAAACTTTTCCCCATCCCTTTACTCTGAGGTAGTGTCTGTCTTTGAGGTTGAGGTGTGTTTCTTGTATACTGCAGAAGGCTGAATCCTGTTTTCCTATCCTTTCTCTTAGCCTATGTCTTTTTATAGGGGAATTTAAGTCCATTGATATTAAGCAATATTAATGACCAGTGGTTGCTAACTCCGGTTATTTTTCGGTAGTAGTGTTTGTGTGTTTCCCTTCTTTGGGTTATGCTGGTGGGGATTTATCAGATGCCTGTGTTTTTGTGGGTGTAGTTAGCTTCCTTGGGTTGAGGCTTTCCTTCTAGTACTTTCTGTAAGACTGGGTTTGTGGATACATATTGTTTAAATCTGTTTTTGTCATGGAATATCTTGTTTTCTCTCCATCGATGGCAAATGAAAGCTTTGCTGGGTATAGTAGTCTGGGCTTGCATCTGTGGTCTCTTTGTGTCTGCAGCACATCTATCCAAGACCTTCTGGCTTTCATGGTTTCCACTGAGATGTCAGGTGTAATTCTGATAGGTTTACCTTTAGATGTTTCTTGCCATTTTTCCTTTGCAGCTCTTAAGATTCTTTCTTTACTCTGTATATTTTGTGTTTTGATTATTATATGGCAAGGGCATGTTTTTTTTTTTAATATTTTTTATTTATTTATTATGTATACATGTTGTCTGTGTGTATGCCTGAAGGCCAGAAGAGGGCACCAGACCCCATTACAGATGGTTGTGAGCCACCATGTGGTTGCTGGGAATTGAACTCAGGACCTTTGGAAGAGCAGGCAATGCTCTTAACCACTGAGCCATCTCTCCAGCCCCAAGGGCATGTTTTTTGATCCAGTCTATTTGGTGTTCTGTAAGCTTCTTGTACCTTCATAGGGATATCCTTCTTTAGGTTGGGAAAGTTTTCTTGTATGATGTTGTTGAATATATTTTCTGTTCCTTCGATCTGGAGTTCTCCCTTTTCTACCCCTATTATTCTTTGGTTTGGTCTTTTCATGGTGTCCCAGATTTCCTGGATGTTTTGTGTTAAGAATTTGAATTTAATGGTTTCTTTGACTAATGAATCTATTTCCTCTATAGTATCTTTAGTGTCTGAGGTTCTTTTTTTATTTTTTACTTTTTTATTTTTTTTGATTTTTTGAGACAAGGTTTCTCCGTAGTTTTTGGTTCCTGTCCTGGAATTAGCTCTTGTAGACCAGGCTGGCCTCGAACTCACGGAGATCCGCCTGCCTCTGCCTCCTGAGTGCTGGGATTAAAGGCGTGCGCCACCACTGCCCGGCTTATTTTTTTGCTTTATAAATAATACCATTCAAAATTTCCACCTCCTCCCATTTCCTGCCTTGTGGGGAAGTCCAAGGTCCTCCCCACTCCATCCAGGCCTAGGAAGGTGTGCATCCAAACAGACTAGGATCCCAAAAAGCCAGTACAGGTAGTAGAATCAAATCCCAGTGCCTGAAATTCTTTCTTCTGTCTTTTGTATCCTGTTGGGTATACTTGTCTCCATAGTTCTTGTTTGTTTACCCAGATTTTTTATATTCAGAATTCCTCTGTTTGTGGTTTTTTTTTTTTTTTTATTATCTCTATTTCAGTCTTCAAGTCTTGAACTGTTTCCTTCACCTGTCTGATTGTTTTTTTTTTCTAGGTTTTCTTGGGTTTATTTGAGGAAGTCATTAATTTCTTCCAAATTTTGTTTGTCTTTTCCTCCATTTCCTTAAGGGAGTTTTTCATTTTTTCTTTAAAGGTCTCCATCATTTTCATAAGGTTACATTTAAAGTCATCTTCTACTTTTTCTGGGTTAGGATGATCAAGTCTTCCTGTTGAGTGACTTCTGGATTCTGGTGTTACCATGTTGCTTTTTAGGTTGTTGGAGGAATTCTTGCATTGGCACCTACCCATCTCTTCCGTCAAATGAGGCCTGCAGTGTGTTTGTGTCTTGGTCCAATCTTTGCTGTGGCTGTCTGAGTGTTTGGGAATTTTTCTTGGTCTGCTCTGTACTGTTAATGTCTGTCTCAGAAAGCCTCTGAGGTCTCTCTAAGCCTGCTCTTTTGGCCTTCTCTCCTGGTTTGCTCTCTTGGTGCCCTCTCTTAGTCTCCTCAGTGTTGTAGCAAGCTCTCAGCTCTTAGGAGGGGTGTGGCTAGTAGCTTGGGGGTCCAGTGGATGGGTTTGTGTTTTGGGGGAGCCTAGCCACAGGAAACTCCCTGCTGGCTGGCTAGAAAAGCCAGGGGGGTTGGGGGAGTTCCGGGAGTTTTGTCCCACTGGGGAGGATATAGAGAGTGGTCCAGCAGTGTGGCTGTTCCCTCAACTCTTAAGGCCCCTCAGTAATGGAGCACGCTGTCTTTCAGAGTTCCACGGAGGATGCAGGAGGATAGGCAGGTTTGGGGGTGGGGTGTGGCTATTAGGCTGGATGGGCTTGTGTTTTGGGGGAGCCTGGCTGTGGGGAGCACCTCAGAAAAGCTGAGGGATTTGGGGGTGCGGCCTGGAGTTTTGTCCCACTGGAGAGGTCCCAGAGAATGGGGCATCCCACTGTGTGGCTGTCCACTCACCTTTTAAGTCCCCTCAGTATTGGAGCAAGCTGTGTTTCAGAGTTCCACCGAGGTTGCAGGAAGATAGGTGGGTTTGGGGGCCCATCTGTCAGTTCATGTTGTGTATAATCTCTAGAGTGTGTTATAGGTCAGCAAGGGCTATATACTGGCCACATAGTTAAGTAAAGTGAAGGAAGAAAGAAAAAGAGAAAGAGAAAAAAGAAAGGAAGGAGGAAATGGTGACAGCAGTGGGAAGGATGATGGAGGACCCTGGTCAGTTGACTATACAGAGTCCCCTTTCCTGAATGGACAGTAGCCAACTGGAGCCCCAGTTGGGCAGGAATTCCAAGATGGTTGCGCTAAGGCTGTGCTGTTTAACCCCACAGAAAACCATCTTTGAGCATCTGCTCAATAAAGAAAGATGTACTCAATGGGGCCAAGTTTTCTTGGAGTTGCAAACATAGTGAGGCCAGAGGGTTGTGGGATCTGTTGGATGTGAATGTTGGAAAGGTGGGGAGGCTGGGAGTGACCTTGATGGAGAAAACATTAAGACCAGAGTAGAGCTTCAAACACTAGGAGAGGGAGATCTGGGCAAGACGATAAAGCCTGCTGGTATCCATAATGAGTTAATCACAAAGGCTTCTGTGTAAACAGTGAGGGTTAAGTGGGGGCACTTTGTTCTTGCCTGTCCCAGGTGCCCAGCATTCCTTGGTGAGAGACAGAGAGCAGCAGGAAAAGAAGAGAGGAGCTGGGGCTTGTAAACTCTGTATGAAGTTCCTCCCCACGGTTAGCTTCCTTGGGCTTACAGTTTTGTGTTAACACAGGAGATATTTGTACATCTATTCCATTGTTGAGAACCCTTAGAGGCAGAGAAACATTGAGGCAGGTGGACAGAAAGGATGAATCACCCATTCTATGTGATCCCTGGTGCAAAGGAAGTCTGGAGCAAATGCTGGGAAGACTTGATGGTTAAGACCTGGGGGTTGTGGAGCTTTTCTGATCATTTCCCCACTTTCCAGGTTATCCGGTACAGGACCATACTCCAGTAGGATCACATCACAGCATGCTCGCATATCCACCAGTGTCCAGAGAGCCTCCAATAGATACAGAATTCCCAAGAAACACAGGTTTCCAATCTCTCCAAGGTCCCCCCTTGCATCCAAATTCTCAAATGTCTTCATTTGTACTCAGAGAATCCAGTTTCCAAATGCCTCAGGAACCTGCAGGAATCTTGGGTCTCCAGAAGTCTCAATGTCAGCTAATTCCCCCAGGAATTTTGATGCAATCTAGCCTCCAAAATTATCCAGTCCCTATGAGCGAATTATGCCATCAAACACCTAAACGTCCCCTAGTTCCTTCTGGTACCCCACTACAATCAAGTCTCCAGTGGCACTCAGACTGTGAAAATAACCTAGATCCCCAAGTGTCCCCAGGACCACCAGTGGAAACAACCCCCTGTAAGTATCCAGATCCCCTGATGTACCCAAGTCTCCCACCACTGGAGACTCACCCAATAAACCCATGTCCCCAGCCACCCTCATGTTCTCCAGGGAGTTCTGGCTTTGAGCATTCCGTAGAATCTCTGAAGTCCACAAATACAAACAATGACCAGAAAAATACCACCAATTCTTCAGAGATACAGAAGAAGATACGCATTGTGTATTCAAAGGAACAAAAGCTCCAGATGCAAGAACTTTTTAACGAGTGCAAAACCCCAAGCCGGGAGAAACGCATAGAGCTGGCACAAAGGATTTGCGTGACAGAGCACCAGATCCAGGTCTGATTCTCTCTCTTTCCTCTCCCTCAGCTACAAAACCACTTTCCCATCAGGCACCTCCTGCATGTCTACCAGATCCCACACATCTGGTGCTTCTACAATGCCTGGTTCAGCTTGGGAATGTTTTGGAAATTGGACATGTGTGTCCAGGACTGGACCTGCTATTCTACCTTAACCCAGGCGACATCATGGAGTCAGCCACATTATCACGTAGCAGGTTCTGTTGGACCTAGACAATCAGGGCCCCTAGAAATGCCCTGGCCTTTTAGCTGAAGCTTCCATAGTTCTTTATTGTCAGGTCATGCCCACCCCACCCTCGTACCTCCCTTTCTACATTAGATGCTCACACCTCTCTGTGTGTCTGTGTCGGTGTTTGTTAGAGCCAAGGTTTCCATGCAGCATCTTCCCTTTGTTGCCCAGGCTTTGACTTGCAGGAGTTCCTCTGATGTCTTCTTTGTTTTTCCAGATCTGGTTTAAGAACCAACGGGCTAAGCACAAACAGAAGACTCCCCAGACTGTTCCAGAAGGAGTCTTAAAGACAACTGGAAGCTCTAAATCTATTCGTGGATCAACCGGTTCCCGTGGTCACTTATCTGTCCTTGCCTCTGACAATGGAGTGTCCATGTCTCCAGGTACATCTGGTGTGGGCTCCATTCCCTGCCTCGAACCTTCTCTCCATGTTGATTAGGCTTTGGAGGTTGCCAGATATCATCCTAAAGAGAACCTGCTTTATTTTGAATCCTTAGATGCCGCTGCCAACCCTGTTCAACCCAAAGCAAAAGAAGCCCCAACTGACCCAGCAGTAGCTGAAGGTGCTTCCTCAGCTGAAGCTCACTTCCCATCATAGCTGCAGCCCAAGAAGCAGAGGATGCTCAAGTTCTGATGCATCTTCTGAGAACTTGGATGCATTTGAGGACTTGGAGTTACACCTGAGTCTACACACCTGTACCAAGAACCCTTGGTCTCGGCCAGGGAATTTTGCTCACAAGGAAGAAGTGGCCTTTCAGACAAGAGCCATGGCATTTCTAAATGTGTGGTGTTGGGGTAATGGTTGCTGCTGTTTTCTAAGGACTGCAGGTCATATCCTGGGGTTGGTTTGCAGAGTTCAGCAGCTCACTGGAGCAATAGAGTCAGTTCCACTGCCAATTTAATGTGCCCTGGCTGAGCTTTTATTTCTTTAGCTTTTTTTAATATGAAAAGTGCTGTCCTGAGACTCCTGGAACTTCTCAGTCCTATTTCCAGAGTGTACGGTTACAGGTACTAGTCATCAGTGCATCTGGATCAGTTTGCTTATTTTAACAGTGGTTCCAACTCTTGTTACGATGACGGCCAAACATTTTTTAATGACTCCCCTTTGTCCCTTGAAGGCTAGAAATTGATGTGCTGATTGGAATTTGGGCAGCAATTACCAATTACTACCCTCATTTAATTCACTAAGTTTTTGTGATATACTAAATAATTGCATAAATATATCCCTATATTAACCTAGTGTTTACATATGTAGCCTAGGTAGGCCCTGGATTCAGGTCATGCTCTGGCCTCCTTAGTGCTATGTTTCTATTTGTGTTGAATGCCTATGTATCATTTATCAGTTTATTTTAAATAAAGTGTTTTTGATAAAATTTAATGTGGTATACTTTTTCTACAGCTTAATGTCTTTGAATATTTGGAAATTTTACATAATGCACCCCAATCACATTCACTTCCCAATCCTCCCAGGTACATCCCCAAGCCTTGTGACCATCCCCAGAACAAAAGAAGTAAAAAAGAGAAAAGAAGCACAAATCTAATTTGTGCTATCCATAGTCTCACTGCAGCATTGTCAAACTCCCAGTGGCCAGATCCTTAAAGAAAATAGAGTCCTTTCCCTTTGCTCCTCCGCCGAAGCCATCCACTGTGATATGCTACACTTCAGCAATCTCATCATAATCTTTTTCATTATGTTTTGCTTTTTTAAAAAGATTTTTTTAAAAATACAATCTTTTCTCATTTTATATAGCTATTCCTGTTCCCACTCCCTCCTCTCCTTTGCTCCACCCTTCTCTCTCCACCCCCATCCATTCTGCAGAAACGCTTCCCATTGGGAATCATCAAATCATCATCACTTTACTTTGAGGAAAAGATCAAGGCCTTCCCCTATATTTAGTCTGACCTAGAGTCCCTCCAAAGAGAATGTGCTCCAAGATACCAGTTCAAGCACTAGGGCTAAATCCTGGTCTCACTGCCAATGGCCCCACAGTCTGCCCAAGCCTCACAACTATCCTCCACATTCAGTGAGCTTCACCTAGTTTGGTCCTATGCAGGTTCCCCA